>NC_137889.1:162451713-162993869 GCF_963455335.1 Martes martes | reverse complement strand
CTTCCCCCTGTGGTCTAGAGCTCAATGTGGCTCGATACCTAACCCGGTGAGTAGAGGCTTAACTCACTGAGCCACCCAGGTCTCCAGGTGCCCCTACTTTTCCGTGTCTTGACAGTAAGTAGGCATTCCATGAGTGATTCAATGTTTGGGGCAAGTGTGAAATAATGGCAGTAACTGTAATAGTGACTTCAACAGACAGTTTCTGTGGGGGAAATCTTGCCTTGTCTCACCTCCTTGTTTCATTATTTTCTGAGTCTTATCCTTCAACTGTCACAGATTCCAAAACTAAAGGAAAGGACTGTTAGACCGTCATAACCTAGTAGAGAAGGTTTTTCCTATTTTACATTGACACAATTTTGGGATAACTTGTGTTAATTAGTTCTTCTGGTATAGAACTTCGAGAGAAGAAAAAGCAGATTAAATTTACTAATGTGATTGATTTTACCTGAGATTCTGACTTGAACATGACTGTAGTTGTGTTCGGTTCCATTCTTTTCCTTAGCTGTTGATTCAGATCTGCACTCAGTGTAGGCCCATGCTTAATGAAGTTGAGGTAGAGGAATTTTTTTCTATATAATATTGACAACAAAATTAAAAGTCTTCAGGACATAGGAACGCCACTATAAATTCATTCTACTAATGTAGATATAATTTTATTTCTTTGTGTAGATCTAAGTTTCCATATGGTATATATTTTCTTTGCACATGAAGGATATCCTTTAATGTTTCTTATAGTACAGGTCTTCTACTAATGAATTATTTCAGTGTTGTCTGTATAATAGTTTTTATTTCACCTTTGTTTTTTAAAAATAAATAATTTCTACTGGTAAAGAATTTTAGATTAACAGTTTGTTTTTCTTTCTTTCAATGCATTAAAGATGTCGCGATGTTGTACTCTGGCTTGAATTGTCTGAAGAAAAACATTGTTATTTTTATCTTTATTTCTCTGTATATAACAGATACACATAGATAGATAGATAGATAGATATATGTATGTATATATTTTCTCTACATACTTTTAAAATACCCTCTGAAAAACTTGCTTAATCAATGCCTTTGTGCAATTTTCTAATGTTTCTTGTGTTTGAAGCTTTTTGAGCTTTTGGATTTGTAGGTTTATAATTAACAACAAATTTGAAGAAGAATTTCAGCCATCATTATTATTATTACTTCTTCTCCTCCTCCTCCTCCTTTTTCTCTTTCTTCTTCTTCCTCTTTCTCTTCACCCCTATCCTTCTGAAGGACTACAATTATACATATATTGGCTTAGCTTAAAGCTGTTTTACAGTTCACTGATGTTCTATTTTTGTTTGTGTGTGTGTTTCATTTCAGAGATTCTGTTGTTATGCCATCAAATCTATCTTTTTTTCCTAAAATGCCTAACTTGATGTTAATCTCATGGCAGTGTATTATATATCACTGACATGTTAGTTTTCATTTATAGAATTTTGATTTCTTTAATGTCCCATTTAATGAATTAAGTTCTTTCCATAGTTTCTTCAGCATATGGGATACAGTTATAATATTTATTAAATGTCCCTATCCATTAATTCTATTATCTGTGTCATTAGTGAATCTTTGGATTGGTATTTTTTATTGCTTTTGTTTATTGTAGATTATAATCTCTGGTCTCCTCATGCCTTGTAATTTTTTATTGGGAGCCCAAAATGAGAATTTTACCTTGATAGATATTTTTATATACTTTTAAATATTCTGAAGCTTTGTTATGGGACAGATAAGTTACTTAGAGACAGTGTGATACCTTTGGCTTTTTTTTTTTGAAGCATTTTTTTTTTTTTTTAGATGAGTCCATAGCAAAGTTTAGTCTAAAGTTAATTTCTTCCCATCACAAGGAAAGAATCCTCTTAATCTAGTGTATTCTCTGTGAATTATGAGGTTTTCTTCCCTAGATAAGGGGAGTAGATTCTTTCTCTGGCCTTGTATGAGTTTGGGGCACTACTCCCTCTAATCTTTTCAGTTGATTTATTTTTCTGGCCACCAGTAGCATTCAATAACACCCTCACACAAGCACTGACTACTGTTTAGCTGAATACTTGAATGCTATAATGGTCTCCAAAATTTTCTGTAAGGCATTCTGCTCTTTGCTCTGTGAACTCCAGGTATCTTGGATTCTCTAGACTCCCAACTCCATATCTTTAAGTCAAAGAGACTTCCATGCTCTGAGTTCCCCTTTCATTCACCAGGGCTTGAAAACTTTGTCTATGCTGAAGTCTGGGAAAATTATAAGGTTCATATTTCCCCCACTTCTTTCTCAGTGATTATTGTCCCTCATTACCCAGTTATTAATACCTGAAGACATGTTGATTTTATATTTTAGCCCAGTTTTTAATCTATTCTAGTCAAAAGGGTAATTTGCTTCCTTATTACTCCATCTTGGTTAGAAGCAGTAGTGGTGTGGACTTACTATCTATGATAGCTCTATCCACTACTGATCTCTTAAAAGAACGCATGAAATGCCCATTTTATCAGCATCTTGAGACTATACTAGGACACCATTTTCTACTTCTATATTGTGTAAGATTATGGGCCAGTCTGACTTTCTGCTTTATAAGACCTTTTCAATTGTATGCTTGAGCCAGTTTTTACCATCACCAATGTTAATTTTTAATTTTTCAGTAGTGTTGTAAACCAGCTGGTAAATATGACCATTATTAAAATAATATATCACCTAACATCATTAAACATGATATTAAAAGCAAATGTAATAAATGTTGAACACTCACCACTTATTGTATTTTGTTCTTGAGGTTTTGAAGTTTATCTGTATGATGGAAATGCTTGATAATAGTGTTATAATGTGCACTTTTCCCAACTTCATGTCCAGTGACATCACATTAATAGCTCAAAATCAGCCTGATGTCTTTATTCTATGGGAATCAAGAAATACCAACTCCGTGTTTACTTTTAATTGTGAAGACATCAGAATGTGACAGAAAAAAATGTTAATAATGGAAATTAAATTTAAAGCTGTATCATATTGGGGCACCTGGATGTGGCTCTGTTGGTTATGGGTCCAACTCCTGATTTCAGCTCAGGTCATGATCCCTAGGTTGTGGGATCAAGCCCCACATAGGATGCCACCCTTAGCTTGGAGTTTACTTAAGATCCTTTCTCTCTCTCACTCTCTCTCTCTCTCTTTCTTCCCCTCCCTTGGCTTGGGCTCACTCTCTGTCTCTCAAATAACTAAATAAAATCTTAAAAAGGGGGTCATATTTGTAGACAATGAGAGTGAAAATACCTCCTCAAATTTTCAGGAGATATTTTTTCAACAATTGAAAAGTAAGATGTTGTTTTTGCTTACATTTATATTTAATCCTGTTAAAGAAGAAGCCTCCAATTCAGAGTTTTAAAAGACTATTTAATGAAGAATGATATTTGAAATACATCATTCCCGTTTTAACATTTTAGTCAGAGATTTCTAACCTTTGTATATAAAATATACGGTTCTGCAATTTACTTTGATTTTTGACACAATATAATATCAACCTAAGCATTTATCTTCGCTTCCAAGATTTTTACTACATAGTTACTTTAATTTCATTTTCTAATTCCATTTTGGGAAGTGTAAAACATGTTCCAGACAATTTAGCTTAAAACATGTAGATATACATCTCTAATTCACTTCATTGTATAAAGGTTTATTTTTTAAGTAAATATTTAATGGAATATTAAAACTCTCAAGTAAAAACTCCTGACATGCATTTGCCTCTGGTTAATAATCAGGTAAGCATCTCCATAGTTCATTTTGTAATCTAATATAATAGGGTTTATGTCTAACTCTTGAAGGGATTTAGAAACAATTTCTTTGGAAGACCAATAATGTGCTGTTTTAAGTGTTCCAGAACAATAGTATTATTATTATTATTATTATTATTATTATTTTTAAAGATTTTACCTATCTATCTGACAGAGACCACAAGTAGGCAGAGAGGCAGGCAGATAGAGAGGAGGAGGCAGGCTCCCCGCCCAACAGAGAGCCCGATGCGGGGCTCAATCCCAGGACCCCAGGACCAGGACCTGAGCCGAAGGCAGAGGCCCCAACCCACTGAGCCACCCAGGCACCCCATTAGTAATAATATTATTATTAAAGTGATGATAATTCCTGAGAATGAATTACTCTTTGAGATGTGATTTTCTTTAGTTTTTCTCAAAATTTATGTGTAATTTAATTTACCATGTATTTCAAGATTAAAAATCTGTAGACTGGGGAGATGAGTAGAATAATGGCAGTGCCCAGTGCCCACTGTATCTTAGGAAGCTACGTTTAATAGCTCAGTCTATGGTGAACTAAGCAACACGTTGTCTAAGAATCCTGGAAATCACAGATACTACATGCAGTAAGAAAAGTATATGTACAAAATTGTTTACTTCAGTGGAGTTCCTGTCTTTATTTTTTTACAGAGAGAGCAAGAGTGCATGGAGAGGAGGGAAGGGAAGAGGAAAATAGAGAGAATCTTAAGCAGGCTCCATACTCAGCACAAAGCCTAACACAGGGCTGGATCTCAGGGCCCTGAGATCATGACCTGAGCCGAAATCAGGAGCTGAATGCTTAACTGACTGAGCTGCCCAGACGCCCCAGCGGAGTTTCTGTGTTTAACAAAATTCATAATATGTACAAAATATAAAGTTGGAGGTTATTCTTGAGATACAAATCTTGAAATATAAAACTCTTCAGGCTTCATAAGTTATTGAAATGTAACACATAATCCTTGACAATAGTGTAAAACAAAGTACAGGGTAACAATAACCAATTCATCTAAAATGGTGTCAGTATGGAGAATAGAAATTCAAACTGAACCTATATACTGACTCTCTGAAAGCTTTTGCTGAGTAAAAGGTATAATGAAAGTATTATTATTATTATTATTATTAACATGATGGGTACATTTTAATAAGAAGACATACTTTTGGGCTTCAACAAATTTGGATTAAATTCTAATTCTACCTCTTCTAAGTAGGACTCTAAGAACATGCCTTCTCATCTGTAAAAATAAACAATAATTTTATTCACAATTGTTTGAGGATTAAATTAGATAGATTTATATATAAAGTGCTAGCACAATGAACAATTAACTAGCACTAGGACCATATAGGAGTGAGACTTTTGGTTTGTTATCTGTGTTATGCCTTAATGCCAGAAAATTTATTTTACATTGCAATGCCCTGTTTTCTGTTTTTGACAAATTTTTTATCCCCCATAGGTTTCACTTGAGGAAGAAAAGAACTGAATATTCAGGAGATATTGTTGATAATTTTATATTCCTTTCAACAGTTAACCCTAAATTAAGACAAAAGCCTTTTATCTCTTATCCCTTTCTGATAACTATGCCATTTCTCAAAATAACACTTGTATATTTCAGAATCTTATAGGTAGAAATAGGAATAGTCATTAAATATCATAGTCACTAGCTTAGGCATCACATCCACCTCATTATGTAATAATAATAATAATGTAATAATAATGTACTACTACTACTAATAAGAAGAAGAATGCACCAAACACTATGATGAGTGATTAAAGATTAAAAATAATTAATATACAGTCCCTGACCTCTAGGTTGCTGACATGGTACCCAGAGAACTTCCCACATATCATTGCTAGATTATAAGTGTTATAGTAAATATACAGTGGTGGTATTAAAAAAAAAGGCTAATGATTAAATGCTGTAAGTAGAGAGATAATATAATAACTTCAAGAATAACATACTAGAAATTTATTTTCTGCGATGACATGGAATTAAGTGTGGAATCAAGCAAAATATCTTGGGATCCTAACAAGAAAAGGAAGGTATATGTACAGCAATAACCAGAACCTGTATCTAAGTTATCCATAAAATAAATTTTGAAGATTTTGAAAAAAGAATTAAAATATAGTGCTTCTTTTCAAAATTCACCACTCCTGGGTCTAATCTCTCAAAGGGTTTAATTAGGTAAATTTTTGCCTCTCTTTAGCAAAGTATTTTATCAATACTGATTCAATTCATTCACTACTCATTCCTTTATTCTAATTCAATATTATTTTGATTCTTTCATTGGTCTATTTATCTACTGGTTGTAGATTTTTTTTCTGAAATTATTCTTGTTTTCACTGTTCTTCTTTAACAGCTTTTATTTTATTACATTCTCAATAGAATGTATAGTTTTCTTGATTGTCAAAGAACAACCTGGCAGATCATTTGATTTTCTTTTCTGATATATAGCACATTTAGAAATTGGGTTCATAAGGGAAAAAAAAAAAAAAGAGTTCTGGAGAAATTCCAAAGGACATAATTGCATTTTTAAAAATCATTTATAGTCAGTCCTTTGAGCAATTCAGTGGAGTAGAATATCTCAACATCCCCCATATCTAAACTTCCTATCTTTTTAATCTTAAAATGATCTCTTGTATACCTGTGCATTATTTATTTTTCCAGGTGGAATATGGTTTTATAAACTTTAACTTTCTTGTTAATTTGATTCCTTATGAATGATACAAAACTGACTTTTTATCAGGAAATCTTTTCTATATAAATAACATTTTAACCTTCTTAAAAATTTTTCTACACAGGTAGATCATAACATATTTTTAGTAGTTAGCAAAATTCTGAAAAGCTTAGTTCTGTCATTTTTTTCATTAAAGTAAAAAATCATTAAAACTTTATCTGCATTCAATGAAATTAGGAAGGTCAATAAAGATCCCACAATCTTTACGATCTTCTTTCTTTCTTTTTTCTTTTTTTCCTAGTTTTATTGTTACTGTTGATTCTTGTTGTATTCCGAATAACCCTCCCCTCAAGATGTCTATATCCTAATCCCTGGCACCTAAAAATGCCTTCATTATGCGGTTAAAGGGGCTTTGCTATTATGATTAAGTTAAGGATCTTTCTTAAGGTGAAAAGATGATCTGGGTGGGACCTGTATAATCACAAGAGTCTTTTTAAAAGTAGGCAAGGTCAAGGCAATATAAATTCCACCTGTGGAATTTGTGAGCAGGTCCATCCCCTGCTCCAGTCCAGCTTGTCCTGTCTGATGGACTACCCTAAGAATTTTGGAGTTGCCCAGACAGGCTCCACTATTGTGTAAGCTACTTACATATAATTAATCACGCTCTCTCTCTCTTTTTTAAAGATTTTATTTAATTATTTGAGAGAGAGAGAGAGAGAGAGAGAGGAGAGCATGCACAAGAATGGGGGAAGGGCAGAGTTGGAGGAAGAAGCAGACTCCCTTCAGGGAGTCTGATGGGGAGTCTGATGTGGGGGCTCAATCCTAGGACCCTGAGGTCATGACCTGAGCCAAAGGCAGCCACTTAACCAACTAAGCCACCCAGTTGCCCTTAATATATAGTCCCATTAACTTCTGTTTCTCTGGTTGAACTCTGATGGCCAGTTTTTAATGTGATTATTATGGAATTATTTGCTAATAGCAAACCCTCTGATGAGATCAACACGTTCCAGAATTGAGTATTTTGATCTAAATAAGCAAACGGGCTAGAAAACAGTAAATAAGTATGGTTTATTTCAAATAGTAAATTTTTGTTTTCTACCTAGGTAATTTAGAAAAGTAGTAGCTTCTGTTCTAACACTCTGGGATTAAATGAGAGGAAAGACAAGAAAGGAAAGTTAAAATTAAGTGAGACATCTCTTGTCGATACTGATTAGCTCAAAGAAAGAGAGTTGTCTCTTACTACAACATAAATTTGAAAATTTTATACTTTTCCAGTGGAGCTTTCAAAAGGATATAGTTAGATGGTATCATGAATAGGGCATTTAACTATTTTCAATTTTCTTCCTATAATAATACACCAGGACTATTGCCCTGTACAATGTTCCTGAAAGTGTTCTACACACTTAACTCCATAAAATTCTCCCCAGTTTACTATTAAATCTAAGTGTCACTTACTGCCAAATGCCAATCACTGAGCTTGAAGAGGAGGTAGAATTTGTTTTCCTGTTTAGAAGTTACCATATTTTTTAAAATATATTTCAAAATGTAGGAAAACTTCTGACTTCATATGCAGAAGGCACATGATCAAAATGTATTCTATTCTCCCTTTAGCAAAACTATCAGAAGTTATTTTTACGTCTAGCTTGTAGGTTTAATTTAGTTGTAAGTTCACATAAAATAATATGTTTTATTGTTGCGGGAAGGGGAGAATTGGATTAAGTCTTTGTCTAGTTGCTTAAATGATGATAATGACCTAGTGGGTAGGACCATTTAATTTCATCCAAAACACATGGGATCCACAAATGGGGTGAAGGGCAGCTATGGAAAAGGTAATCATCAACTCTTTAATTCAGGAAATTGTTTTACTACAATATGCCTGAGAGAGTATTACTTTTGTCAGGATAAGTAAGGTATATAGATGAAAAAATCAATAATATTAATATATAACTAATACTTGACATATTGAAATCTAAAAATACTCTGTTTTAAATGTTTTAGATGTAATAATTCACTTAATATTAACAATAATATAATAGGGAAATAGTAATACTATCCCCCTTTGTTACTGGAGGAATTCAGGCATTGAAATGGTATTTTGACCCTAGCCACTCAACAAGGAAATCAATATAGAAAATAGGATTTCAGAGCCTAAAATCTTGAAAATATAAAGCATATTGTTTTCTGGGAAAGATTAAATAGCTTAACTAGGTTCATATAACAACTGTATGTCAGAGTTGTGATCTACATTAAGCTTCCTATATATTATTTTTCATGTCATATTTTAAGTCTTCTTTCTGAAGTAATTATATATACTACTGATTCAAAAATAAACTTGCAATAATCTACTCATAATTTGTTCTTTACTGCAGTCCTATACTTAGTTAATATTAAATAAGATATTGCCTTTCAATAGTGACGAGGGCAAACCTGACAGATAGGAGATACTTTGTAAGTGTCTGGTTAATGGAAAGGTAAATTAACTTACTGACATTTTAAAAATCATGATAGCTTTATCCCTTTAGTTAGTATATTTTTTAAGATTTTATTTATTTATTTGAAAGAGAAACACAGAGTATGAACTGAAGGGAGGGGACACGGGGAGAGGGAGAAGCAGACTCCCTGCTGAGCAAGAAGCCAGTCACAGGGCGCAGCCCAGGACCCTGAGATCATGACCTGAGCTGAAGGCAGACGCTTAATCAACAGAGCCACACAGGCACCCCCTAGTTAGTATTTTTTAACACTAATTCTTTATTACTATATTTAACATCACAGATATCCTGTAAGTCAAAGTTTGAAAATATATCCCCTACAATAGCTAATAAATTATCAGAGCTTTGTCAAAATATACTTACCCAAATATCCAGAAAGTATATCACTCTCTCAAAGTAATGGAAATTAGTGTTGTGATTACTAAACACTGTGCCTTTAGCCTAAAAGAAAGTTGTCTTTAATTGCTTTCAAGTATCTGAGACAAAAATATTCTAGAAAATGTATTTTTCAAAGTAACTAGGAATCATCTCAGTTTGCCACTCCCAGTGGGTAGGTCACTGGGACCATGTTTAAAGCTTAGTAATTTCATATACCTACACCTATGCATAAAAGAGTGGCATTTGCTTCTGTTACACCCTAGGCAGGCACAAACAAATGACCTTTTTCCTGTTCAATCTTTAATAACCATAGAAATAGCTCTGGTTCTATCTGAAGTCACACTCAGATATGCATTCAACAAAAACTAAAGAACAGGGTTTTCTTTTCTCTTCTTTTTTTTTCTTCCTGCCTTATAGTTTTCATTATTTTGTCTTGTATTTTATTTCCATTTATATCGCCAGTCAATAGAACAGGAGTAGCAACCAATTCCACACTTTCCTGATGACAGAAAGCAAACTGAAAATCTGTTTACAGTTTCATTACATATTTTTACTAACCAAAGAATATGTGGTCCAATATTTTAAATGTCAGCCTTCCAATTCTGCAGTTACCAGGAAATTGTAGCAAAAGGAGGTATTGCTTGGTCAAAGGAATAAGATCCAGGTGCCCTACACAATCGGAGCAGAACCCTGTGTTACTGAAGGAGATATTGTTGGTTCTTCTTTTTCTAGGTGGTCACATCCTTCTCCAGCTTCCTTCAGTGTTGGCAACTCATACTCACAGCTGTACCTTCTGAGAAACCCCCGAGCCCCCATTGACAGGATCTGCTTTGCTGGCTGTGGTACACAAGGGGTTTGCCTCCACAAGAGTGAGCCATTCCACCCATCACCATTCCACCCATCCAATTGCCTAATGCTTCAACAGGGTAGAGTCACCCCTGCTGGTCACCTGTCTTCTCTGAGCTGGAGCTGTGGTTCTGTGGGAAGGGGCAGAAGGGGTGGAAGACCCCTGCCTCAAATTCCCTGCCCTTGATGGTGGCAGGACATCTTGGTCTGGTGGATAGTGGGAAAGGGTCTGGCAGCCACATAGACCCATAAAACATGAAAAGTCATGGGTCAGACCACCTTTGTGGTGGTCTGTGCTCAACCAGATCCCAGTGAATGTCTGTGTTCGAGGAAGTATAACATTACACAGCAAATAAAAACCACCCCCAAAAGGTTAAAAGACATTAGAAAAAAAGGTAAAAGCTTTATAATTTAGTGTTTTTCCACTGCTTTTTAACAAGGTTCCTCCTTTTCTGTAAAGAGATATCTACTCCTCTATTTCCCATCTCTTGATATAAAATATAACATTAAAAAGAATCATTATGTTCTCTTTTCCCCTTGCTTATTTTCTCTTTCCTCTTCTTTTTTGTTCCCACTGATCTTTTACTCTCTTGTGGGTTAAAATATTCTTCTCGGTCACTCAGTCAGTTAAGCATCTGCCTTGGGCTGAGGTCATGATCCCTGGGTCTGGGGATTGAGTCCTGTGTTGGGCTCCCTGCTCAACAGGAAACCTACTTCTCCCTCTCCCCCTGCCACTCCCTCTGCTTTTTGTGCTCTCTCTCTCTCAAATAAATAAATAAGTAAAATCTTTAAAAAACAAAATATCACCTCTGTGGATGACTATTGCATTGGTCTTCCGTGGCTGCTATAACAAATTGCCACAAACTTAGTATCTTAAAACAATGCAAGTTTATCTTACAATTGTGTAGTTTAGTAATCTGAAATGGGATTCAGGGAGCTAAAATCAAGGTGCTAGCAGGATTGCATTATTTTCTAAAGGCTCTCAGAGAGAATCTGGTTTCTTGCCCTTTAAAACATCTAGGGTCAGCTGTAGTCCTTTGCTTGTCACCATCTCCTCCATCTTCATAGTCAGCAATAGCCAGATTCAGTCCTCCCAACATTCCGTCACTCTCATCTCCTCTTCCAACTCTCTTGACCGATTTATAGGTATTTGTGACTTAATTGGTTCCACCCAGATAATCCAGAATAATCTCCCTATTTTAAAGTAGGTGATTAGCAACCTTAATTACATATTCTACATTAATCCCTCTTTGCCAGGTAAAATAACCCATTAACACATTTCAGGAGCTAGAATATAAATATCTTTGATATAACTAGTTCCGCTATTTTGCCTACCACACTTTATCAAATCAAAATAAGCATTTGTAAATTCTATATAGAAATTTTTAAAGGAATCTCAAAATTTAGGCTTTCAACATACCTTCCTCTGGTGACACAAGAGAATTATCTTTTTGTTTACCTTTCTGTAAATGTAGCAAAACCTGTTGATACCACCAAAAATTATTTCCCTGATTGGCCTTCTTTTTTTACTATCATTCCATTAGGTAGATTAATATTAGTTGCAATAACAAATAAAGCTTCAAATCTTAGTAGCTCGACACAAATATGTTTACTTCTTACTCATGTAATATTTTGATGTATATGATCAGTAGCTGTTATTCTACACAGTGATTCAGAGACCCAGAATCCTACCAAATTATGGGTTAATCATCTCAGATGACCAGGGAGTCCTTTATTTCCAGCTGACAGACAGGGAATAGAGGCCATAAAAAGCCCATATAAATTTGGCCACATTGTCCACATTGTCCAGAAAATTGCACATCACTTCATTTTATATTCATTAATTACATAGACATGCCTAGCTTTCAGGAGACTAGGAGCATAAGTTCTGGCTACTTCCCATAAAACAAAATCCAAAAACATGGCAGTACATCTTGGTCAAAGCCTAGCTATCATGCCATGGGATATTTTTACAAACACTTCTTGCTATGCCCCTTCTATTAAAGATTTTATTTATGTATTTGACAAAGAGAGAGTTCACAAGTAGGCAGAGAGGCAGGCAGAGAGTAAGGGAAGCAGGTTCCCTGCTGAGCAGAGAGCCCAATGCCGGGCCTGATCCCAGGACCCTGAGATCATGACCTGAGCCAAAGGCAGAGGCTTAACCCACTGAGCCACCCAGGTGCCCCACAAGAGCCCCTTCTAATGGACATGTGCCACTTTATCAGAACTGAATGCGCACCCATTTTTATTATATTTGCATATGAATCCTATGACTTGAACACTAATTAAAAACAATTTAGCTATGGGGGAGGAGTCAAGATGGCGGAGAAGTAGCAGGCTGAGATGACATCGGGTAGCAGGAGATCAGCTAGATAGCTTATCTAACCATTGTGAACACCTACAAATCCAACGGGAAATCGAAGAGAAGAAGAGCAACAATCCCAGAAACAGAAAATCGATCACTTTCTGAAAGGTAGGACCTGCGGAGAAGTGAATCCAAAGCGACGGGAAGATAGACCCCGGGGGGAGGGGCCGGCACCCGGCAAGCGGCGGAGCGACGGAGCACAAAATCGGGACTTTTAAAAGTCGGCTCCACTGGGAGACATCGCTCCAGAGGCTAAACTGGGGGGAAACCCAGGCGGGGTCAGCATAACCCCAGGACCCGCGGGGTCACAGAAGGACTGGGGGTGTCTGAGTGCCGCAGAGCTCGCAGGTATTAGAGCGGGGAAGCCGGCTATAGCGACAAAGCCGAGGAGTGAGCTCTAAGCCCGGGGTTACCTTGTGCCGGTCGCAGGCTGGGTGGGCTCGGAGCGCGGCCGGAGGCCACGGAGACAAAAGCGACCCGGCGCTTTTCTCCAGCTCCAACAATTGACTGCTTTCCTCGAGGCGCGACCGCAAGCCAGGGAGGCGGGGCTATTGGGCGCTTTGCTCTGAGAGCGCACTGAGGAGCGGAACCCCAAGCTCTCGGCTCCTCTGGGCCGAGAGATTGGGAGGCCGCCATCTTCATTCCCGTCCTCCGGAACTCTACGGAAAGCGCTCAGGGAACAAAAGCTCCCGAAAGCGAACCCGAGCGGATTACTTAGCCCGGCCCCTGGCAAGGGCGGTGCAATTCCGCCTGCGGCAAAGACACTTGAGAATCACTACAACAGGCCCCTCCCCCAGAAGATCAACAAGAAACCATCCAAAACCAACTTCAGTCACCAAGAACAGCGGAATTCCACAGCAGGAGAAAGCAAATCCTACCTGGACAAAATGACAAGGCGGAAAAACTCACCTCAAAAAAAAGAACAAGAGGCCGTACCGAAGGCTGGAGACCTAATCAATACAGACATAGGTAGCATGACAGATCTAGAGTTCAGAATGACAATTCTCAAGGTCCTAGCCGGGCTCGAAAAAGGCATAGAAGATATTAGAGAAACCCTCTCCGGAGAGATAAAAGCCCTTTCGGGAGAAATAAAAGAACTAAAATCTAACCAAGTTGAAATCAAAAAAGCTATTCATGAGGTGCAATCAAAAATGGAAGCTCTCACTGCCAGGATAAATGAGGCAGAAGAAAGAATTAGTGACATAGAAGACCAAATGACAGAGAATAAAGAAGCTGAGCAAAAGAGAGACAAACAACTACTGGAACACGAGGAGAGGATTCGAGAGATAAGTGACACCATAAGACGACACAACATTAGAATAATTGGGATTCCAGAAGAAGAAGAAAGAGAGAGGGGAGCAGAAGGTATATTGGAGACAATTATTGGAGAGAATTTCCCTAATATGGCAAAGGGAACAAACATCAAAATCCAGGAGATGCTAAGAACGCCCCTCAAAATCAATAAAAATAGGTCCACACCTCGTCACCTGATAGTAAAATTTACAAGTCTTAGCGACAAAGAGAAAATCCTGAAAGCAGCCCGGGAAAAGAAGTCTGTAACATACAAGGGTAAAAACATTAGATTGGCAGCGGACCTATCCACAGAGACCTGGCAGGCCAGAAAGAACTGGCATGATATATTCAGAGCACTAAACGAGAAAAACATGCAGCCAAGAATACTATATCCGGCTAGGCTATCATTGAAAATAGAAGGAGAGATAAAGAGCTTCCAGGACAAACAAAAGCTGAAAGAATTTGCAAACACCAAACCAGCTCTACAGGAAATATTGAAAGGGGTCCTCTAAGCAAAGAGAGACCCTAAAAGTAGTAGATCAGAAAGAAACAGAAACAATATACAGTAACAATCATCTTACAGGCAATACAATGGCACTAAATTCATATCTCTCAATAGTTACCCTGAATGTTAATGGGCTAAATGCCCCAATCAAAAGACACAGGGTATCAGAATGGATAAAAAAACAAAACCCATCCATATGCTGCCTCCAAGAAACTCATTTTAGACCCGAAGACACCTCCAGATTTAAAGTGAGGGGGTGGAAAACAATGTACCATGCTAATGGACATCAGAAGAAAGCTGGGGTGGCAATCCTTATATCAGATCAATTAGATTTTAAGCCAAAGACTATAATAAGAGATGAGGAAGGACACTATATCATACTCAAAGGGTCTGTCCAACAAGAAGATCTAACAATCTTAAATATCTATGCCCCTAACATGGGAGCAGCCAACTATATAAACCAATTAATAACAAAATCAAAGAAATACATCGACAGTAATACAATAATAGCAGGGGACTTTAACACTCCCCTCACTGAAATGGACAGATCATCTAAGCAAAAGATCAACAAGGAAATAAAGGCCTTAAATGACACACTGGACCAGATGGACATCACAGATATATTCAGAACATTCTATCCCAAAGCAACAGAATATACATTATTTTCTAGTGCACATGGAACATTCTCCAGAATAGACCACATCCTGGGTCATAAATCAGGTCTCAATCGGTACCAAAAGATCGAGATCATTCCCTGCATATTTTCAGACCACAATGCTCTGAAGCTCGAACTCAATCACAAGAGGAAATTTGGAAAGAACGCAAATACATGGAGACTAAACAGCATCCTTCTAAAAAATGAATGGGTCAACCAGGAAATTAAAGAAGAATTGAAAAAATTCATGGAAACAAATGATAATGAAAACACAACAGTTCAAAATCTGTGGGACACAACAAAGGCAGTCCTGAGAGGAAAATATATAGCAGTGCAAGCCTTTCTCAAGAAACAAGAAAGGTCTCAAATACACAACCTAACCCTACACCTAAAGGAGCTGGAGAGAGAACAACAAAGAAAGCCTAAACCCAGCAGGAGAAGAGAAATCATAAAGATCAGAGCAGAAATCAATGAAATAGAAACTAAAAAAACAATAGAACAAATCAACAAAACTAGGAGCTGGTTCTTTGAAAGAATTAATAAGATTGATAAGCCCCTGGCCAGACTTATCAAAAAGAAAAGAGAAAGGACGCAAATAAATAAAATCATGAATGAAAGAGGAGAGATCACAACCAACACCAAAGAAATACAAACAATTATAAGAACATACTACGAGCAACTCTATGGCAACAAATTTGACAACCTGGAAGAAATGGATACATTTCTAGAGATGTATAAACTACCACAACTGAACCAGGAAGAAATAGATAACCTGAACAGACCCATAACCAGTAAGGAGATTGAAACAGTCATCAAAAATCTCCAAACAAACAAAAGTCCAGGACCAGACGGCTTCCCAGGGGAATTCTACCAAACATTTAAAGAAGAATTAATTCCTATTCTCCTGAAACTGTTCCAAAAAATAGAAATGGAAGGAAAACTTCCAAACTCATTCTATGAGGCCAGCATCACCTTGATCCCAAAACCAGACAAGGATCCCACCAAAAAAGAGAATTACAGACCAATATCCTTGATGAACACAGATGCGAAAATTCTCACCAAAATACTGGCCAATAGGATCCAACAGTACATTAAAAGGATTATTCACCACGACCAAGTGGGATTTATTCCAGGGCTGCAAGGTTGGTTCAACATCCGCAAATCCATCAATGTGATACAATACATTAATAAAAGAAAGAGTAAGAACCATATGATACTCTCAATAGATGCTGAAAAAGCGTTTGACAAAGTGCAGCATCCCTTCCTGATTAAAACTCTTCAAAGTGTAGGGATAGAAGGCACATACCTCAACATTATCAAAGCCATCTATGAAAAACCCACCGCAAATATCATTCTCAATGGAGAAAAACTGAAAGCTTTTCCGCTAAGGTCAGGAACACGGCAGGGATGTCCGTTATCACCACTGCTGTTCAATATAGTACTAGAAGTCCTAGCCTCAGCAATCAGACAACAAAAAGAAATTAAAGGCATCCAAATCGGCAAAGAAGAAGTCAAACTATCACTCTTTGCAGATGATATGATACTATATGTGGAAAACCCAAAAGGCTCCACTCCAAAACTGCTAGAACTTATACAGGAATTCAGTAAAGTGTCAGGATATAAAGTCAATGCACAGAAATCAGTCGCATTTCTTTACACTAACAACAAGACAGAAGAAAGAGAAATTGAGGAGTCAGTCCCATTTACAATCGTACCCAAAACCATAAGATACCTAGGAATAAATCTAACCAAAGAGGCAAAGAATCTATACTCAGAAAACTATAAAGTACTCATGAAAGAAATTGAGGAAGACACAAAGAAATGGAAAAATATTCCATGCTCATGGATTGGAAGAACAAATATTGTGAAAATGTCTATTTTACCTAAAGCAATCTACACATTTAATGCAATCCCTATCAAAATCCCATCCATTTTTTTTAAAGAAATAGAACAAATAATCCTAAAATTTATATGGAACCAGAAAAGACCTCGAATAGCCAAAGGAATATTGAAAAAGAA
This sequence comes from Martes martes, assembly GCF_963455335.1. Taxonomy (NCBI): domain Eukaryota; kingdom Metazoa; phylum Chordata; class Mammalia; order Carnivora; family Mustelidae; genus Martes; species Martes martes. The sequence goes on along the minus strand of NC_137889.1, from coordinate 162,976,875 downwards.
AGCCAAAGTCGGTGGTATCACAATTCCAGACTTCAAGCTCTATTACAAAGCTGTCATCATCAAGACAGTATGGTACTGGCACAAAAACAGACATATAGACCAATGGAACAGAATAGAGAGCCCAGAAATAGACCCTCAACTCTATGGTCAACTAATCTTCGACAAAGCAGGAAAGAATATCCAATGGAAAAAAGACAGCCTCTTCAACAAATGGTGCTGGGAAAATTGGACAGCCACATGCAGAAAAATGAAATTGGACTATTTCCTTACACCACACACGAAAATAGACTCAAAGTGGATGAAGGACCTCAATGTGCGAAAGGAATCTATCAAAATCCTTGAGGACAATGCAGGCAGCAATCTCTTTGACCTCCACCGCAGCAACTTCTTCCTAGGAACATCGCCAAAGGCAACAGAAGCAAGGGCAAAAATGAACTATTGGGATTTCATCAAGATCAAAAGCTTTTGCACAGCAAAGGAAACAGTTAACAAAACCAAAAGACAACTGACAGAATGGGAGAAGATATTTGCAAACGACATATCAGATAAAGGGCTCGTATCCAAAATCTATAAAGAGCTTATCAAACTCAATACCCAAAGAACAAATAATCCAGTCAAGAAATGGGCAGAGGACATGAACAGACATTTCTGCAAGGAAGACATCCAGATGGCCAACAGACACATGAAAAAATGCTCCACATCACTCGGCATCAGGGAAATACAAATCAAAACCACAATGAGATACCACCTCACACCAGTCAGAATGGCTAAAATTAACAAGTCAAGAAATGACAGATGCTGGCGAGGATGCGGAGAGAGGGGAACCCTCCTACACTGTTGGTGGGAATGCAAGCTGGTGCAACCACTCTGGAAAACAGTGTGGAGGTTCCTCAAAAAACTGAAAATAGAGCTACCCTACGACCCAGCAATTGCACTCCTGGGTATATATCCTAAAGATACAAACGTGGTGCTCCGAAGGGGCACGTGCACCCGAATGTTTATAGCAGCAATGTCCACAATAGCCAAACTGTGGAAAGCGCCTAGATGTCCATCAACAGATGAATGGATAAAGAAGATGTGGTATATATACACAATGGAATACTATGCAGCCATCAAAAGACATGAAATCTTGCCATTTGCGACGACGTGGATGGAACTAGAGGGTATCATGCTTAGCGAAATAAGTCAATCGGAGAAAGACAACTATCATATGATCTCTTTGATATGAGGAAGTGGAGATGCAAGGTGGGGGGGTTTGGGGGGAGGTAGGAAAAGAAAAAATGAAAAGATGGGATTGGGAGGGAGACAAACCATAAAAGACTCAATCTCAAGAAACAGACTGAGGGTTGCGGGGGGGAAGGGGGATGGGAGAGGGTGGTGGGGAAATGGACATTGGGGAGGGTATGTGCTATGATGAGTGCTGTGAAATGTGTAAACCAGACGATTCACAGACCTGTACCCCTGGGGATAAAAATACATTATATGTTTATTAAAATAAAAAAATTTAATAAAAAAAAAAAAAGAAAAAAAAAAAAAAAAAAAAAAAACAATTTAGCTATAATACTTAATGCACAACAGTGGGTAATGGCAACAAAAACTCTCTTTTGGAAAAGGAAAGAATAAGAGACCATAGGGGTCACTGGTTCACAACAATGTTCAAGTCACACCAACCAAACATTGTGAGATCTCTTGTTCAGAATGACAAAATAGAGATGGGGTGGCCGGGGGATGGACACTGGGGAGGGTATGTGCTATGGTGAGTGCTGTGAATTGTGTAAGACTGATGAATCACAGACCTATACCACTGAAACAAATTATACATGATATGTTAATAAAAATAACTAAAAAAAAAAAAAAAAAAAAAAAAAGAATGACAAAGTACCTGAGATATTACCCTAACTGTAGGCTAACATAGTAACTCGGCCAATTTGGTGGAGTCTAAAAGAATATACAGGATTTCTAGATTACACATGAAAGACAAGTTAACATTCACAGTAATAACAATATTTGTAGTATTAGCATTTTTGTACCAGTTCTCTGAGCTCCAGTTCTCAGAGGGAAACATGAAGACCATGAGTTATGTTACAGTAGTAGAAACATGTGCTTGGGGAGTCTGGATCTTTTGTAATGGACAGTAAATTAACCAGGTCTTAACTCTATCTTTCAAGGCATTTTGCTACAGAAATGTTTAATATATACAAAGTTTGCTATATGAATAAATAGCCTTGGGAACATCTTGTAACCAAAGGGCAATTACTATCTCGCAGAATGTGCAACAACATAAGAAACCTATAAAGAATTGTACTCTAAAATGCCTTTATGCTGATGATCAGGTAAATGTATTGATTAGATGCTTATTCTGCTTCCAGGGGTGAATTCTCTTGTCCAGTGTTCTTTATGATCTGTGACCACCCTGTGGGTGGTTATTGCAAAATTATTACTGCTTTTCATATATTTTTTTTTTACATTTTAGAATAGTTGTTGATTTACAGAAAAATCGTGACTATAGTACATAGAGTTCTTATACCCCCTGACAAGTTTTCCTCAGAGCATCCTGTATCATTATGGTATAATTGTCAAAATGAATGAGTTGAAATTGATATATTATTAGGAAATTCAAGTACATTGTGGAGCTTATTTAATTACATTTGCCTAGTGTCTTTCTTTTGTTTTAAGATTTCATCCAAATACCACATTACATTTAGTAGTCATGTCTCATCATGCCACATCATGTCTCCTGTTTGTGAGAGCTTTTCAGGCTTTTCTTGTTTTTGATGACTCTGACTATCTGGAGAAGTACTGGTCGAGTATTTTGTAGAACAGCTCCTCACTGGCATTTGCTTGTTTTTGTTTTTTTGTTCTTTTCCCCCCACATGATTAGACTGGGACTATGGATTTTTAAGGACAAGACCACTGAGATAAAGTACCATTTACAAAAACTTATCAAGAGTGCAGACTATCAACCTCACTAATAACTGTTGATATTAATCATAATCACTTAGCTGAGATAGTGTTTGGCAAGTTTCTCCACCAGGGAGTTACTCTTTTTTCCTCCCTTTCCTTACTATACTCTTTGGAAGTATAGCATGGCCTACACTTTAAAAGTGGGGAATTGTGATCTACCTCTTTGAAGGCTGAGCATTTACATACATTTTTACAAAAATTCTTCTGCATGGAAAAGATTTCTTTTCCTCCATTTATTTATTGATTCATTTAATTATTCTTATATTAATATAGGCTCATGGATATTCATTCTTACATTGAGTTATAATCTAATCCTTTATTTATTTTGTTGCTCAAATGATTAGTCCTTTGGAAGATCTTTTGGTTGGCTTCTGTGTTTCTTAGATATAATCTGTGCATATGTGTTTGTGAGTGTGTGTATATTTATGACACTTGAAGATGTCCCAGGCTCATCTTGGATCTATTCTGCCCCAGGGCTAGAGTCAACCATTTCTCAAAGTAGCCCTGGTTCCTATAAATGGATAATGGAATGGATTATTTCTTGTTTATTGTTGAACACCAAAATAATGAAGCATACTTAGGTTTTTGTATCTGGTAGCCACTGTAATAGACAGGGTAAGGCTAGTTGTAATTGTTAAAACCCCAAACCTTAGAAGCTCAATAACATAACACTACTTCTTTTTCAGCTTTTCCAGAACTGCCTCTCCACATGGTAATTTACAAACCTGGGCTTCTTCCATCTTTAATCTCTTCAAGTTATTTTGCTTTCTGTTACTAGACAGTGGGGAAAAAAATGGATATGGTGAATTTGCTTCTTACTCATTTGTCCTAACAATTACACATGCTATTTCTGCTTACATGCCTTTGGCTGTTTTCAGACATTTAGCTGTACCTCACTGCAGTGGGGGTTAAAATCTGTAATACCTGGCTGGATGCTGCTTCATAGCAACTTTAAACTATATATTTTGTGGACAGCAAGTCTTCATTTCCAACGCCATTTTACTTGAAGTTCTTAGTGGTTCTATTTCCTAGACCATTACAGTAGACCACTCCAACTACACACATCAATCTCACTGTCTTTTGTTAACTCCTTAATTACCTTTAGTAATTATATACATAGAGGTAATTAAATTTCCCTCTCAGAAACTCTTAACTACCTATTATGGCCAATAATGTTTTAAAACTTGATCTGATTATTTGAATGTTTCCATGAACTATATATTCCAATCTTTTCTCACACTGTTTCTCAATATATGTTAAATGATGCAGCCAATCTGACTTGTTCATCATTCCTAGAACACACCATGTGGTTTCCCTCCTCCATATTTTAATACCCTCTTCCAGCCCTTCTCATTGTGCTGAATTTTTACCCACCTGTAAAACCTGACTTAAATGCCACCTCCCTTCAAGATGATGGAAGTTAATTTTCTTTCTTTGAATTTTGATAAAACCTTGTAGCTTTTGAAACTCCTTTCCAAAATTTTTATTTATCCTATAGGGTTATTGTAACAAGTACACTCTATGGATCTGGAGAACAGACATTAAAATGTATCCATCTGTATGTCACTTGTAATAAATGATAAATTATGTTTCATGATTTTTTCACTCAATAAACACTTGTTAAGTACTATACACAAATGATTTTAAATTAAAAAAAAAAGTATAATGCATAATCTACATAGACAAAATGTTCTTTCATGTTAAATTAAAGACAGTACAAAGAGCCTAATTTAAACTTTGAAATATAACCCTCACTATTTTTTCTGTTATAGTTTTTAAAATTTTATATCGTCATAATAATTTTAAAAGAGCAGGCAATTAAAGATTCATATAGCCAATTTAATAAATGTAGACTAATAGAGTTTGGAAATTTAAGCATGTACATATTTCACACATTTTGTAAAGATGTAAAAACATGAATACACAAATCTATTCAGAAATAGCCATATATTCAAAAAACAAATTAGAATGTACATTTAAACATTTATTTTTACTCCTATATTGCCAAGTACTTTTAAACAAGGACTCCATTTTTCTTGCTACATATCAAAACAAACTGAGGGTTTTGGAGGGAAGGGGGGTAAGGGGTTGGGTGACCCTGGTGGTGGGTATTATGGAGGGCATGTATTGCATGGAGCACTGGGTGTGATGCATAAACAAAGAATTCTGGAACACTGAAAAGAAATTAAAAAGAGTAAAATAAACCCGGGGGAAAAAAAAAGACAGTATCATGAGAAGAAAATGTCTCCTTCTGAATAGAACAGATATGTGAAAATACACTGAAAAACTCTCTGCTATTAGAACTACTAATTTCTTGAAAAATAGATTAAAATATAAATACAATATTTTAAAAAATTGTACAAAAATTAATATAGTAAAACATAGAAAAAAAGAGCTCGGCCATGTTTATTTCTGCAACCTAAGATATTAGGAGTTTGTTAGTACTTTCTAATTTGATTAAGATTCAGAAAAAGGAAGCAACATTAGAAAGGTCAACAATTAAATATCTAATCAATTAAGAGTCTGTAAATTATAAAGTATCTACAAAATGATTCATTTAAAATATAATTGGAAAACTAAAATGGGAAAGAGAGCTAAAAGTACTCTTCCTTAAAGAACTTGATATATTCCTCCGGGGTGGGGTGAATTATAATAGGTTTCAAAACAGTCCATTCATTTACCGGATTTCACACCAACCACTTAAATATGAATTCCAAATCACTTTAATGTTCATGATCTCCATGTCTATATTCAAATTAGTCTATCTCATAATATTAAAATAGAAAATATTAATTTTAAATCTACACCCTCAACAAATGTCTGATAAATAGAAAAACATTTTAGTGGTTTTCCTTTACTCAGTTAACCCATATTTATACACCTAAGTTACTATTATTATATGTAACATTGGAAGATAAGTACTGCCATTTGGTTCTATGGCCATTCCTCTAGCTTTGGGGATGTCTGAACATTTGTCTTCGTCAATTCTCCTGGAACATGTGGTTCAAGATATTGTCATATGACAGTCTGAAAAATCTGGCTGAGGTATATGTACCACACCAAGCACCAGGACCTCATGCTTAGGAGCACACTTATCAAGTAAAGAGAAACCAGTACTGATGGGATTCAGGAGAACCAGGAGAATGAGAGTGGACCATGCATGTCTGAAGGGCTTAATATATAATATGAGATGGTTTCTCTGAATTGAGGTTCTCTTCATTCAGCCTACTTCTTTATGTCTATACAGGTGCCAAGGGCAGAATTAATTAGACATAAAATACTATACCTAGCATGTTTTGAACACCACATAAATTCTTGTTCTGTATTTTTTGTTTGCATTTTTAAACCTTACTTAAAGACAGGGAGTGCCTATTGAATGTGATAAGTTTGATTGTCATTCTGAAGCAAAGACCATGGATCACTGATGCTAGTTAGAGCAAAGTGGGCATTGCAGAACACTATCAACTCCTCAAAATGTCCAATATTTATATATACATACATATATATTTCAAGCATTATATAATAATCAAGCATATTTCAAGCATTATATAATAAGTATATATTATATGCATGTTTCCTTTTATATACCTTTGTTTATATATTATCAATCTATTTCAGGCTATAATGTTTCTAACATTACTATTAAGTGGTATTGAAAATGTTTTGGTCAAAGTTGGTTGCCTTCACTGTACATTTTTTTTTAGATTTTATTTATTTATTTATTTATTTACTCACTTACTTACTTATTTAGAGAGCACATGGGCCAGGGGAGAGGTAGAAGGAGAAGAAGAGAGAGAATCCCAAGCTGACCCGAAGCTGCGTGTTGAGCCTGACCAAGGGCTTGGTTTCTAGTCACAGATATCAGGACCTGAGCTAAATCAAGAGTCAGACATTTAATGACTGAGCCACCCAGGCAACCCGTCTTTACTCTACCTTTTAACTCTCAGCATTCAGAGTAGAGCAGCGTAAGTTAAAACATAAAAACATAAAGATTTATTTTTACATTATAAGTCTGTTAATGCACTGAAAAATTTTGTCCCCTTTTTCATATATCCATCCTACATGGCTTTAAGGTAATGTTAACAGGTATTCTGAAATCTTTGCTAATTGGTAAAATTGGAATTTATGATACAGCAAATTGAGTTGAGAAGCTCCAGAAGGAAGATGTTTCAAGGACCAAAATCTATATGGCATTATTTAATTCTTATAATTTTGTTGTCAGGAAGTCGGGATTTATTAGAATATCCCTAATAGCTTTGTAATAATAAAGTGAATATCTTGAGTTATGCAAACACTGCAATTACCAAATATGCCCAATGCCCCCCCCCAAAAGTGGCTGCATGTTGAAATACTTGACTTTATAATAAAGTTTCATAGTGGCCATTTAATGATGCAGTAAGCAGCGTAGGTAATTTTCTTTCATAAATTTTCAATCATTAAATACATAACACATTCATAGTTTTTTATGAAAATCTACAATTCAATTCTAATCAATTACAATAATGATCCATAGTTACAACCATGCAGAATTTTCATTTGAACCATCTGAATTTGCTACTACTGAAAAGTATTCTTTTATCATCCACTTTTTCTTTTGGGGGAGTCATTTCATATGTAAGACTGCAGGAGTCCATAATGGATACCTATCTGAAAATGCATTTTCTAAAAGAGTCAGTTTTGACCATCATATCAATGCTCAAACTTGCAATCATTTCAGTAATGAATAAATCCAAAGTTAATTAGCTTTATATCTATTATATGCCAAGCACTCTTCTTTGAGGTGATTTTTATTTTTTAATTTTTAAAATTTTTACCAATTTTTATTCAAGTATAATTAACATACAGTATTATATTAGTTCCATTTCTACAATATAGTGCTGCAACAATTCTATACACTACTCAGTCCACATTATGGTAAGTGTACTCTGTCTTCTTCCCCTATTTCTCCCATCCCCTTCCACTATCTTTGAGATCATTTTAAAGTAGCTGTGACAGTCCTTCACAGGATTCTATTGCATCTCCAGCACAAACTGCATTGATTCTATGCAATGCGTAGGTGGACCCAACATAACCATAGCAAGGTAGCGTAACTGCTTTCCCATTAATTGTTTTACTGTGAAGTGAAATAATTTCTTTACATTTGTACTTGGAGTAGTGCTTTCTTTTCCTAAAAAGAGAGAGAGAGAGAGAGAGAGAGAGAGAGAGCACTTCAACTGAATGAATACTATCATATAAAAATAAAAACTTATTGCATGTATTTTAATGTAGGAGCACAGTGTCTTAACAATAATTAGTGTGCCACTTGATTGAATTAAGTTAATACAATATTTTAAAACGAATTTCTATTAGATGCAGTGCTAGGACTTGAAGAAATAGATACAGATAAACACCAGGCAGAGGAAATCACAGAATGGATATCATATAAACTATTGGATGCTTAGCCCTACATTGAAAATCTTTATTAGATATACTCTAACAACTCATTTATTTTACCAAATGTGTTTTCTGGTGTTGTGTCAGGTTGCAGGTAATGAAAATAAGTGGTAACAACAATGTGTTTTTTCAGGTTTAGCTTTTGTTTTGCCCTATAAATTTCAACAACAGAAAGTGTATTAAAAACTGAAAGCACATGTTAACTATTGTTATGTTTTCAAAGATAGTTTTTTAAGCATATGTATTTTTAGCAGGGTAAGAAATGAATTATGCTGTTCGGTCTGATTGGATTATCTGTAGTTTGTGTGGTAAAAGCACTAAAAATATGACAGTAACATTTGGTCTGAAATATAGATATATAACAAAGTCATGAAAAAGAAATATATTGCAGGGATTTATTCTCCAATCAATGTGCTGTGGAATAAGGTACATAAATCCCCAGATATCAATGGAAAAATAGACAAAGTATTATCTGAAAGATACCGCTAAGGAAAAGGAGTCTGAACAGGTAAAGTGTCTCCTTATTATTAATGTAGCATGATGTAATGGCAGTGTATATTGTGTAAGACAAGAGAAACAAAACACAAATATTGGCCTAAAAATTGTATTTGAATGCTCAAAAAGGCATGTGGTGTTCTATCCACATCAATGCTCCAAGAATTTATAAAAACTGAAGTATTTGGAAGTTCTTTTGGATAAGGAAGAGAAACATGCTGAGGAATATATATGCTTGATAGTTCAGTCTTTAAATAAATTTATGTATACAATTCCCCATAAATATTTCCCATGAAAAACTAGTTTTTCATGTGAAATTGTGATTGATTGAAGAAAATTACTACTATAAATTCCTAGGCAACGTTGACCTAATTATCCTTACATGGATTTTACATTACATACCACATATTCTACTTTAGGTTTTATTTAGGTTTTATGATTATGCAATTCTAAGGTCTTGTAGGGGAGAGATGTGTTTTGTGTTTCACTGAATCTCTAGCTATTAAGCCTTGGCTATGCACAGGGAATATGATTAAGAAATATCTAACGGGGGCACCTGGGTGGCTCAGTAGGTTAAGCGGCTGCCTTAGGCTCAGGTCATGATCTCAGGGTCTTGGAGTCAAGCCCCATGTCTATTGGGTTCCCTGCTCAGCCAGTAGTCTGTTTCCTCCTTTGCCCCTCCCCCCTGCTCATGCTTATTCATGCACTTTTTCTCTCTTTCCCTCTCTCTCAAATAAATAAATAAAATATTAAAAAAGATAAAAAGAAATATCTTAGGGGCACCTGGGTGGCTCAGTGGGTTAAAGCCTCTGCCTTCGGCTCGGGTCATGATCTCAGGGTCCTGGGATTGAACCCCACATTGGGCTCTCTGCTCAGCGGGGAGCCTGCTCCCAGCCTCTCTCTGCCTGCCTCTCTGCCTACTTGTGATCCTTCTCTCTGTCAAATAAAAAAATTAAAAAAAAAAAGAAATATCTTAATGAATTGATATGTTTTATAAAAATTATAAAGCTCTCAACTGATAGGAAGTTAAAAATAATACATGTTTATCAGAGTGGCAGATATTGTTTGGAATTTAGTGCACATATTAACTCACCTGTCATGTAGTTTTGAGATTAGAAGAGTTCATTTGAAATGAATGATTGAAAAGATAACTGGGTTAGATGGGAAATGAAACAGTCACCTTTCCTAGAACTTAGTCTGTATTTTTCTGTAGAGTTATGGTTAATAATTTACATTCACAGCATGGAATTTTCAGTAATTTTTTAGTAATTTTGAACTACTAAAATTTCACTTTGGTGTGATAAGGAGAAAATCAGGAATTTGTTTACATGATGAGAATAGGGTTCTCACAGGAGACCTAAAAGGGTTTGAGCTAACAAAGGGGAGCTCTCTCTCTCTCTCTCTCTCTCACACACACACACACACACACACTCACACACACACACATGCAGGAGGGAAAAATAAGGTTATGGGAAAAAGTAAAGCTCTAATGGTACTGAGAAAAGAAAAAAAATTAATGTGAGTGGTAAGTTGTCAAATATTTTAGTTAACTAAGGGAACTTCTGTAAACCAAATAGTTATCTATTGTATGTTGAAAACACTGGCTCACAACAAGTCATGGGATATTGGTGGCAGGAGAACTTAATTTTAAATATCGATCTGATTTTAGTGTTACATTATTGATGTATATTAATTACACTTGTTTATATATTTCTGTGATAAGAATGCCTTCCTCCATGTGTTTTGCTTTCAGAAATACTGAGATAGAATAGAGCACCATAAACCATATTCCAGAAAAGTTTTCATTTCAAAAATTTTTATAAATTTATTCTGAGTGATTGGATTTCCATTTTGTTAAAAATATCACTGAGCCCCTATGAGTTATATGACATCAGTCATTATACTTTTTTACTCTTTTCCAATAGAATTAGATCTGTTCCTCATCAGGGTAGGAAAATACAAACACTCCAGTTTCTCACTGAAGAATATAACATCAAGCTGTTGCTTGAATTTCATCAGAACTCTCAACTAAGAAAATTATTATTTTTAAAAAAGCATATAAGTGCATGTTCTCCTCTCACTACCTTAGGTTATTTAGGTTTTATCACTAGACCAAGTTAGATTAGCATAACTCTTAATTATTTTGACCTGGCAGAAGAAGGACTAAACATTACAGGATTTTATAGGCTTCTTCAAGCTTAGATTAGGTCAGGCACCTTCTGTTAGTTTTAAAGACACAATGGTTCATTCTGGCAAGACAATGACTAGAAATATTGAGCCTGAAAGCCAAAATTTAGGGACAAAAATCATTCCTTAATTGCAAATAAAACCACCCATGGGAACCAACTGATCCCTGAGAGAGAAGAACGTCTTCCATATAGAGAGATGGGATGAATTTAGAGAGTAAAGTTCTAAATACAGTGTCTTGCTTTATCTTATATAGACTTGCTCCAAATGGACTTTGAATAATAAAAACATAGGTTTACTGACATTTCATATTAATTTACTTGATTTGGTTTAATTACATTATTATTTGTCTTATATTTTGTTTTTTAATATTTGTTTTCTATTTGCCATGATCTTGGACTTCTCATCTTCCACAACTGTGAGGAAGAAATTTTTACCATTTAAACCATATAGTCTATGGTATTTTATTATAGCAGCCCAGATGGACTGAGACGCTCCATTTTATCTATCTATCTATGAGACTTACTCTATCCCAAGTTAGTATTTAAAAATTTACACTTATCTAAAATATTTTATATAGCTGAAATTATTTTATTATTAGTTCACAATAAGTAGACTGTCTACCTGTTTACAAATATTTTCAGCTCCTGAAAATAACATCCATATATTTTTAAAGATTTTATTTATTTATTTGACAGAGAGAGAGAGCACAAACAGAGGGAGTGGCAGGGGTAGAGGGAGAAACAAGCTCCCTGCTGAGCAAGAGGCCCAACACAGGACTCAATCCCAGGACCCTAGAATCATAACCTGAGCCAAAGGGAGGTGCTTAACTGACTGAGCCACCTAGACATCCCATTTTTTTTTTTTTTTAAAGGAAGCATGAAGTATAGAGCAAAATAAGTTCAGCATTTAAGAAATAACTAATATATCACATAATGATCACTAAAACTATTAAAATATTTGTAGTAGAATTAGCAGAAGTCTCTAAATGAAATTGGATCTGTTTCAAATACATTGTTCAAATCTATATTTTTTATTTTGCATTGCAATATATGGATTATTCCTTTTTTTTTTAAGATTTTATTTATTTATTTGACAGGCAGAGATCACAAGTAGGCAGAGAGGCAGGCAGAGAGAATGAGGGAAGCAGGCTCCCTGCCGAGCAGAGAGCCCTATGCGGGGCTCGATCCCAGGACCCTGAGATCATGACCTGAGCCGAAGGCAGAGGCTTAACCCATTGAGCTGTCCAGGTGCCCCTGGATTATTCCTTTTAATATAGAGCACAAAATTATGAACTTCTAAGAACTTAACATTTACTTACCTGAAGCTCTATTGTTCAAAGTAGCATCACTCTAACAAAATAGTACTTTGGCTGAAATATTAATCACAAATAATTGTATTATACTAAGGAAGATATATTATACTAAGGAAGATTATATAATATTAAGAAGATGCATTATACTAAGGAATTGTACTATATTAAGGAAGCATGAAAAAAATATATTTTGTATTTTATTAACTTGTTATTCCCCCATTAGGTGAGATAATAAAAATATGTACAGTGGTGTTTGGGTGGTGCGGTCAGTTAAGCATCTGACTCTTGGTCTTGAGATCAAGCCCCATGTCAGGCTCTGACCTCAGCAGGGGGTCAGTTTGTCATTCTTTCTCTTCCTCTCCCTCTGCCCCTTCCCCCTCTAAAATAAATAAATAATTAAAAAAATAAAAATATGTACAAATATTTGTCAAAATATATAATATTGGAGTACAATGGAGAAAAATATAGAAATCCCCTTTCCTATAGAATTTATCTATTCTCTAAGGAAAACATGGAATAAACATAAGAAAAATTAAATCACATATGCAGAAATTGATGAGTAGTATGGAAAGAAACGAGAGAGAGTAGGGGTTCAGGAGGACTGTGATGCTGGGGCAATGGCTGAAATTATAATCAGGGTGTCAGAGAAGACTAGCTGAGAAGTTGTCCATTATGTAAATTATAGAAGAATGGGAAGCAGTTACCATATGAATATCTAAAGGTGAAAGTGTTCCAGTCAAGGGAGAAAATCAGTGGAAAGATTTTATGGTAGTAAACTGTTTTGCATGTTCAAAGAATAGCAAGGACAGTGCACCCAAAATAGGTCAAACAATGATGAGAGTAGATATAAAGTCAGAGAGACCAGAATCATGAAGGGCCATGTGGGTTGTTGTAAGAACTTCATATTTTACTTGGCATTAGATAGGATGTCATTGAAAGGTTTTGTAAAGACAGGTGATATGAGCTAACAGGTTTAGAAAGGATCACTCATTCAGTCTATGCTGTTGAGAATAATTGTAAGTGGCCAGTGCTGGAGCAAGGGCACAAGATGGGGGGCTATTGCAGTGGTCTAAGTAAGAGATAATAAGTCCATCAAAAGGATCACAGTGGAAGTAAAAGATGATGTGGTTCAAACCAGAGTTAGAACGTTTGAGTAAAGAAAAGGGATTGCAGTCTGAAACTATTTAGAGAGAAGCAATCAAATTTCCTAATGGGGTATTTGAGATACATATAGTAAAGGGGTCAATTAAAAATGAAATCAACAATTTGGATATGTCAGCCAGCTTGAAGGATGTAGATGTCATTCACTGAGATGGAAAAACTAAATGCAGTATGTTTGAGAGAAAAGATCAAATTAATTTTGAACATGGTTAAGTTTAAAATGCCTCTTAGATATTCAAATAAAGGTTTGGGGTAGACACTCAGACACGTGAATCTAGAGTTGCATACAGAAGTCTTGGATGTAGATACATGTTTAATAAGAGTTATTGCAAATATATGAACATTATTAAAAGCCACCAACATATATTATATCAAAAAGTGAATAAGTTGAGTGAACTGAAGAAAAAAAATCCTTCTGAATGAACTCTGAGAAACTCCAGTTTTAAGGGACTCGATAAAGTGAAGTATAGAGCAAAGGAAATTGAGAAATAGCTTTAAGAATGGATGATAAACACAGAGCTGCTGTCTTAGAAACCAAATAAAGTATACCTAAGAGGGAGTGATCAACTTCTATCACACACAACTGATAGGTCAAGTAAGATGAGAGAAGATAATAGACACCTATTTTATCTAGGTAGCTATTATTTATGAATTGGACAAAAATGTTCCTGTGAAATGTTTAGAGATGAAAGCTTGAATGAAATTGGCTTAAGAAAGAAATGGAAAAATAAAATTGGAACTGGACGACCAAGCAATTATTTTGAGAATTTTACTGACACACAGAAAGGGAATTGTAGAGAAAGTTGGTGGGAAAAGTCAGGTTGAGAGATGGTTCTGCAATGTGACAATTTGTAAATGACTGCAGGGAATTCCTTGAGAGCTCAGTGAGGAAATTAATTATCAAATTTGTAAAAATCATCTGAAGTTTTCTCTTTTATCTATGCTTCTTCACTGCCAACTTCTCTGATTTATTCAGTTACTTTATTTCTATCCATACACGGTGTCTGGTCTACTTTCTAGATTTGACCAAACTCTCACAGTATCTGGATTTATGGTGGTACTTTCTGTTATTTTGTAGTCCTCTTGCTATTAGAGTCTCTTATGCAAGAAAAGAAATAGTCTTCTGTTAGCTCTTTTCTGCTTCTCTGAAGAAACCTGCTTTATTCTCTTCTCTGAGATTTAAGCCCATTGCTCCCTTTTAATCTCAAATTATTGCTCATTATCATGACTGAATTAAGATCTGTGCCTAGGAATGTAGATCCAATAGTATCTCGTTTATAAAATATTTACTACTGTTCAGTGAGCAGCTGAGGATATGGTGGAGAATGCTTTGTGGTTTAGATTCCTTAAGACTAGTTTTTTGATGCTTAAACATTTGGGTCTTCATAAACATACATGTTAAAATAATAAATACATACTGAATAAATTCATTAATAAGTGTGATAAGTGACTCTGTGCAAGTGGATTATACTTAGAAAACCTCCATGGGAAAGGGGTTAAAATTAATTATTTCAACAAAAATTATCTGTTGTCAATGTTGTTTTGCTTATTTTAAGCCAGATGTTGGCCACCATAAGGTAAAGATAGATTTTGGACATAAACAAAATTTTGTTTGTCTTACCAACTTCCAAAAATAAATTATTAAACATTTTTAAAAGGCCCTATATGTATGAAATGCAGATATCTGATTTATCTTGAACAACTAGACTATATGTCAACACTGAGCCCAAATTCCACATCGTCACATCATGTTGAGAATTTCTTCCATAGAAAATCATTATCCCTTTTGTATACTTCCTTGCTTCTCTAACTGACTTTAATTTCTGATATCTATACAAAGTGACTTTCTTGTCTCTATTGAACAATTTTAAACCAAGTTTAGAATATTGCAATGACTGTTTAACAAAAGTTATAAAATCAGAGTAAATCATATTGTTTAAGAAGCAGAGTGAAAGACATTAACCAGTTCTCAATTAGTTATTTTAAAGGCACAGGTGATTAAAATAACAACTACCAGTTGCATAGGATTTATATTAGCTACCAAGTGAACACATGTGATCATGACACAATGACATGACATAAAATATAAAACATTGATTTTTTGTATGTATGTGTGTATTGATGTGTGAGGCAGTATTTATTTCAGGCAAACTTTGGCTAGTTGTTAGTGAGAAGAGGGTAGAAATCAGGATCAAATATGATATCTACTAAGAAAAGTTGAGAAGTAAGTCCAATAAGAGGGGAAGTTATCCCAGAGGATACAAAACAATATTCATGGTATATGGCAAAACCATTTTTGTTTTATGTTGTAGGTTGCTCAGTGCAAAGAGAGCTACAGAGAATCCAGATTAAGTAGTAGTCCTTTATTAACATGGTCTAAGTAAGTCATCCAGAGTTCAAGGCAAAATTCCCTGGAAAAGAAGCTTGCAGTTTCTCAGTGAGCTAAGGAGAGTGAAAAATTGACACAGCAATCTTTCAATCAGCATAAGGAACCAGTCATTAGATTGCAAAGGGCCTAATAGAGCTACCTAGGAAAATAAATTAATATAACAAAACATAGTAAAAGTCCTTTATAACCCAAAATTCTAAATAGTTAACATATGAAAGTATGCTCAATTACAATTAAACAAAATGACACGGTAAGCAAAAATATATGCCATATATATATATATATATATATATATATATATATATCCCAGAATGTATGCTAGGTTTGATTCTATAGGATATATTCATAAAAATGTTATCAAAAATATACATAAAATATTAAGAATTTTATATAAAGATGTATAAGTTGTAAAAAAATAAGTCAATGAAAATATCAAATCATAATACACAAGAGGGATTTCTTGTTTATTTGCTAAATGCCAGACCATTTATATTGTCTCTTTCTTATCGTTTTTAATGTTCAATCAGAGAGCCAGATGCATGTTTTCTTGCAACTGGATTTGCATAGGTTTTCTTATACAACAGTTGTTTTCATTCTAAGCATATAAAATATCAAGTTAAAATGGGCAAAGCAGTTTTCAGTGGACTGGAAAATATTGATTGAAAAAATTCTTTAATTTGAAATGTTTCTGTCAGGTTAATGAATTTGAGTAATAAAATCATATTGAAAATACCTACCTGTGAAAAAGAGTCTATACAAAATCAATGGGGAGGAAAATATGTAGGCAACAAACTGTAAATTTTCTGAGAGAAAATTAGTTTGTCTGATATAAGCAATATTTGATTATTAAGATTTTTTATTATAAGATCTGTTGACGTGATTTTGCTTATCTATGCATTTATCTTACTTACATACTGTTAACAGGAAAGTTTGTCTGACATCATTTTGTCAATTCTCAAAATACCAAAAAAAAAAAAAAAATACATTTTAGATTAGATATACTCCAAAGTAGGATAACGTAAGATTCAGTGTCTGGTGTCATGGGCGTAGTAGAGATTCAACAATGGTAAAAATAAAATCAAGTTTTCCAATAATTTCAGTTAGCAATGGGATTTGAACTATGTAAAATGATAGAATAATTTCTCATTCCTGCATAGACATAGATATCATAGAAAATGGATTGACTTATTAAAATTTATAATGAAATAAAATTGTATTCTATTTCAGATTCCTGAAAGTGAACACTTCTTAGTGATTTCTGTTTAACTTAATATTAAATAGAATTTAACACAGACTTCTTTGGGTTACAGACTAACAGAACCTTATTACTGGGGCAGCAATGAAATGTAACTTTAGTAGTATACTGTTTAGATAGACATGAAAGTTGTCTTATGTTGAAATTATAAGCCCTACTTAATGCCCCCAAATGAAAGAGAGAGAGACTCTGAGAGACTGAGGCAGATAGAGAAAGATTGAGAAATTCTACAGATTGAGCTTTGGATATTCCTGTATGATTTCATTCTGAAAACAAAAGTTTATTATTTATAAGCTTCTATTCTTATAAAATAATTCCATTTGTAACAATATTCTCCCGTAGAATAGCATTAAACTAATATTGATAACACCCTTGAAATGGTTAGTAGATTCTTGTTAATATTTTTTTTGTTTGTTCTCCAAACATTTTTTATTTACACATTTCTGTTCCTTTCTACAGTGACTTAATGGTATAAGCAATTAATTAATTAATTAATTAATTCTGCAAAATATAACCATGGAAACACATATTTAGACTCTCTTTACATGGTCATTCTCCTAATGCTAGTATGTTGGAAAAATAATGTGCTTTTATTTTTGTTGTGCTTTACAAAATCTTCTGACTTCACAGAATCCACTGTTTCCAAGATTTATATAGGACATTTAGGCTAATCAACCTTGTCGTGCAACATTTAGTGTAGTATTAAGTACTCGTTCTCTGAAAGAACAAAGATTTCAGTCCATGTCTTGATTACACCAGAAACAAACCAAAAACAATAATGATTTCTGTAAGGAATAAAATTTGAGAAATTATGAAGAAATTTGTACTAAAACCTGTGACTTATACATTAGCAAAGTTTAAATCTGGAAAATAAAACAATTATGTCTACATAGTTCATAAATTAATGGTCTGATAAAGAGATAGTAACTTTTTAAAAAATCCCTGCTACTTAGAAAGTACAATACTAGGAACTAAGATAGAGCTTATGAAACATGATTTATTACCCAAAAACTGAGATTAAATGTTGAGAATTCTGTTTCACATATTAATTTACAAATATAAAACATTGACAAGGGGCACCTGGGTGGCTCAGTTGGTTGAGTGACTGCCTTCAACTCAGGTCATGATTCCAGGGTCCTGGGATCGAACCCCACATCAGGCTCCTTTCTCAGCAGGGAGCCTGCTTCTCCCTCTCCCTCTGCCTGCTACTACACCAGCTTGTGCGCTCTCTCTCTCTCTGTCAAGTGACTAAATAAAATTAAAAAAAAAAAAAATTGACAAAGTGATCACAAAATATATGTGGAAGTAAAAGTAAGCAAAACTAACCTAAAAAATATTGAAAACATAGTTTAATGTTCAACTTTTTTTCTCTATTAACTACTATAGTAGTTAAAATGATGTTATTTGAACAAGAAATCACAGTATTCATAAATCAAATGCTTCTCCAAATTACATACTTGGAATATGTTTAACACCAGTTGAAAAAGGTAATTCAATAAGTGGCTTTAGGAAAACTGATTAACTATTTGAAAAGAAATACATTTACATATGTACTTCCTGCAATACAATAAAATAGATTTAAAATGTTATCAAGTTGGTTTTTTTTCCAGCAAAAATCATGTAAAAAATATATATCTTATGAAAATACCTTTATAAGAATAAAATGGGAATGTCACAAAGGGAAATTTTTATCAACTGTACTATGAAACATTTAAACTTTTGAGCCTTATATAACATTGTAAATAAGATTAATGTGCAAGGAAACCAATGATAAATAACTGGTAGAATGATTCTTGAAAACATGGTGAGTGAGAGGTTGATATTATGAAAAGATTAAGTACTTGAAATAATTGCTAATTTCAAACTTAAAATGTGAGGGTGGTATATAAAAGAATAAATTATAAAATATCACAAAAATATTCTACTTTATTACTGAGAGAAAATTAGCAAACATCAAAAAAAATGACAGATACCACCTTATAGTTTTTTTTTTCCACCTTATAGTTTTGATGAGAAAGTGAAATAGTACAACTTGTACATGTTCACATTCCATTGCCCCCAAATTACACTTTAAAACATTGTTTCCTAAGGAAATAATTGGAGTTGGGTACAAATATACATGTAAAGCATGTAAAGTCCAAACAGTAATGGTTTTATAAATGAATTTTGGAATAATATTTGAATTACGTTTTAATGGAATGATTCCATGGCAATTATTTTCATTGCTCATACTATTACATTAAATGAAAATATAGACAGAAAGCAAAAAATATATATGTATAACTTATTTATTTACTATAATAACATATTATATAGATAGTATATTAATATATTATATTTGTATTTAAGTGTTTTCCAGTAGATCTCTGGGTGGTAACTTTATGGGCAACGGAAAAATTTTCTAGTTTTCTTTTTTTTTAAGATTTTATTTATTTATCTGAGAAAGAGAGGGAGATCACAAATGGGGGGCAGTGGGAGAGGGAGAAGCAGACTCCCCACTGAACAGGGAGCCAGATGCAGGGCTCATCCTAGGACTCCAGGATCATGACCTGAGTCAATGGCAGACACTTAACTGTTGGAGCCACCTAGGTGTCCCTCTAGTTTTCTAATTAAATATTACATTTGTATATATCTTAAAATGAATAGTCAGATACAGATGTAAATCTCAAGCAAATTTCTTAGCAAATTTGTGATATTGAGGTGGCCATGTACCTAAAAGTCAAAGGGAGCAATATGTACATAATTAGCTAGCTGAGTTTCAAGTAATTAAATTTTATTTTCCTATATTCACTGAACTATGTTAGGCAATGAGTTGGGTGTAATAGATACGCAAGACTTTCGCTTTTGTTCAAGAGACAAACTAACCAAAGAAAAACTAAAATGATAATGTTACAGCTGAAAAATGCATAGAAATAAAATATGGGATCTGAAAATAAAACTTTGAAATGTGCTAAAGCAGTCTTGGGAAGGATCTAGTAAAGGACCCTTGGAATTTACCTCTATAACAAGCAGAAGAAGGACAAACCCAAACTAAATAAAGAATAATAACATTAGGAAAAAATGTAGATATTTATGTTTTTTCCCCTGAAGATTAGATTTTTGATTAATCTGTTCCTGTTTTTATGCAGTGTTATATTTTACGAAGAAGTCAAAGGAAATAAATTTTCTAATTTTAATGAACAGCAGGCACTCTGCTTGGCCATCAGAATTCCTGGAGAGGTAGGTTTTTCCTGGGGAGAATGGGAAGGAAAGTTCGACACAGAGTTTAATCAGGTCATGGTAGAGAGAGAAGAGCAAGGGTCATAGACATCTGTTCAGGGCTTAAAAAATGATCTGTCCAGGCATGAAGTCAGCAGAAAAACAACTGTACTGTTTGGCATAGTTATGGAGGATATGAACTATAACAACATAACTTCAAATCAGAATAATTAAGAACTACTCATTAATTAAATGGATAGACTGAAATAAATACAAGATCACAATTCTTAACTCTCAGAAAAGTTAGTGTCCTGCAATGTATAGGAAACTTAGAAATAGTGCAGGTCTCTGAGGTAAGTTTTGGTCATAATGAGAGTCCAGCATTGCAGAGCTCCGAAGTAGAATGTACTTGAGGATATTCATGCTCAGGGAGAGCCTAATGAAAGGACACAAAAAACCTTGACATTATAGTCTCTCTCAACTGCTCTGACTAATCAGGAGTCACTTCTGGAAACAACTATTCTGTGGAATTGAACAAGCTCTTGGCTCATTACTGAGCCATAAGCGCAGTGTCACATAGGTCTCAGTGGAAAAAAAATAAAGAAATCCATTAGGAACAAGTCAGAGGACAGTTGCACATAGTCGCGCTGTGTAGTTATGGTCCTGCTGTTGTTAAAAACATTCCAAAAATAACAGCATCTTAAAAGTCACCAAGGAATAAAAAATGCTGAATGTTTTTCATGTTAAAAAATAATTCTTTATACTCTCTAATAATGTTTACTGCTGACATCCATGGAGATTTACAAAAAGTAAAATATGGTTAATGTTGACTTGTCAAATATAATATTCTCTCTGTCCTTTAATAGCTTTTTGGTAACATGCTTGATTTCATTTATTTTTTTAAATTATTTTTTGTGACAGTTATTCTAAACCAATGGGGAAAAAAAAACAAATTATTTTTTGATGTATTTTCTGACCCTCCAGCATAAAAAAAAAAAAAAGAAGAAAGAAAAGAAACATCTAAGTAATATTTTCAGAGTCAATATATGCTAAAATATAATTAACTGGCAGTATTTGAATACCTCTATTCTGAGCCTCAAAATGAAGACATGACCATGGCTGAGGTGTAGTGTCTGGACCTTGGCAGGTGTGAGGCTGCCTTTTGTTTATTTTAACTTTTGATTTTGGAATGAATTTAAATTTACAGGAAAGTTGCAAAGAAAATACAAAGAATTTCTGTAAAGCCCTTAGCCAATTTCTCCCATTGTTATTATCTTCTATTTTTCTAGTACTTTTGTCAGAACTGAAAGTCTGGCATTCATAATATTATGAAATCTGGTATATTACTATTAACTAAACTCCAGACTTTATTTGGTTTTCACCATTTTTCCATGGATGATCTTTTTTCTGTTCCTTGATATAATCGAGATGTTTTAGTCTGTTTGAGATGCTGTAACAAAAATGCCACAGACTGTGTGGTTTAAATAACATTTGTTTCTTAACATTCTGGAAGTAGGGGAGCCCAAAATCAAAGCATCAGTGAATTCTCTGTCTGGGAAGGGTCAGTTTCTTTGTTCATAGATGTCTGCCTTCTCATTGTGTCCTCACATCAGGAAAGGCAGTGAAGGAGTCCTCTGTAGTATTTCTTTCTTTCTTTCTATCTTTTTTTTTTTTTTTTTTTTTTTGGAGAAATAGAGAGACTGAGGTGGGGAGGGGCAGAGGGAGATGGAAAGAGGATCTCAAGCAAGCTCCATACCCAATGCAGGCCCAACGGGGGACTGAATCTCACAACCCTGAGATCATAACCTGAGCTGAAGTCAAGAGTCAGACCTCAACCAACTGAACCACCCAGGTGCCCCTAGAGTCTGGAGACTAATTTATAAGGGCACTAATACCATTCATGGAGCCTCTACCTTCATGGCCTAATCAGCTCTCAAAAGTCACATCTCCAAATACTATCACACTGAAGATTAGATTTCAACATATGCACTTCGGGGATACTCAAATACTTAGTCTGTAGCACCAGGGTGCTACATTTCATTTAGTACATATGTCTCCCCAGACCCCTCAGTCTTGCCTTGTTTTTCAGGACCTTGGCAGTCTTGAAAAGTATTATCTAGGGATCCTCTAGAATACCTCCCAAACTTGGTTTGTCTAATATATGTATATTTTTTCTCATTAGACTCATGTGATGGGGTTTTGAAAAGATTACCACAGAGTTGAAGTGTCCTTGTCATCACATGATATCAACAGGTGGATAATATACACATTACATCACTGATGATGTTTATCTTTATTCCTTGTTTATGGTAGTATTTGTCAGGGTTCTCCACTGTAAGTCTACAAATTTTCTTTTCTTTTTTTTTTTTTTTTCTATTTTATTTTTTTGAAGTTGAATCATTAAATCTAGTGTACCTTCAGGGGTTATAGGATTGCAGTGGGGAGATTATCCCCAATTAAAGGGAATATCTAGGTATCTAGATTTTTGGAATTCTTCTGTAAGAAATCTTGTCTTTTCTATATTTCTTCTTTTATTCAATTGTTTATATCAATATGGACTACCATAATATTATTTTTATGTGGGATTATTATCCACATGACATTTATTTTGTTGTTCAAATTGTCCAAATTTTGGTTATTGGTAACTCTTTCAATTTGACGCCTATGTCCCTTTGACATGCCCTCAAATTTCTTTTTAGAGTATTCTTAATTGTACTATAAGGTGCTGTAGGCTTATCTGACATTTTCCCTGCTTCAATCCTAAAATCAGCCAATAGTCCAAAGACTGGTGATTTTTATTATTATTATTAGTGAATATCATTCAGAAACCAAGATCTGGGTTCTGAGTGTGCTGCTTGCTAGTGAGGTACCCTTGTTTCTAGGCCTTCCTAACAGACAGAACTAGAGAATATGTGTATATTAACCCATGTGTACACAGATATCTGTAATTATTTAGCACGTGATTGTGTGTGTGTGTGTGTGTGTGTGTGTATAAATCTATTCATGCGTTCATACTGATATCTTAGGCTCTAATCCAGCATACATTCTCTCTTTATTTCTTATTTATCTGGATTTCCTTTGCTAATAATAACAAATTTGACTCTTACCATTGACTCTCATTTATTTAATTCTTCACTCCCAGTATGCATGTAAAACAGTTTCAGAATTGTTACCTCCACCTAGGGCTCCTTTTTAATTTTTTTTAAAGAGCATACAACTATATGTGTGCTTGAAATTCTTCTGTGGCTTCCCATTGTCTTTAAGAAAAGTGTGAATTATTTGACACAGCTTAGAAAAGGGGCCTGAATAATCTGATCTTGTGTACCTCTGCAGCCTCATCTGTAACTTTTCCTTCTGTGTTGTTTCTTAACTCAAGTTACACATGTCTTTTCAAGTTCCATGACCACAGTATGTTCTTTCCTATTGGAAAGTCATACCTTCTTTAATCCTCTCTCCCAATGTGTGACACCAGGCATATTTTTCTTTTTTCTTTTCTTTTCTTTTCTTTACTACTGTGTTGACAATGCCTAGAAAAGTGCCTGACATACAATATAGTGTTAAAATGATGCTAAATTAATGAATAGATAAGTGTTTATTCTCTACCTAATACCCTTTCTGCCTTCTCCCTTCTGCTGTCATTTTACTTGGCTAAATTATACTCATCATGAAATTCAATGCTTAAACTTCACCTACTCAAAAACTCATTCCACCATAACCACCTTAGATTTGCCTCCTTTATCACATAGTCTTGGGCCCCACCCTCTGTTTTTCTTCATATCACTCATGGTGATTAAAATGTTAACTGTTCATTTTCTTTCTTTCCCAATCACATGGAGTAAAGTTTCAAAACCGTGTTTTCTTCCTTCTTTTATTGGTCCCCAGAGATTGCTATACTGTCTCATCCATACTAAGAACCTGGTAGTTATTTGTTGAATGAATGAAAGAATGAATTGAAGAGAGAAAATATTAGATACAGAATGTGTGCAGGCAATGGAGCAGCTACTGAGATTACGGACGAGTTTCTCTGTGGACTCTTTATCAAGTACCTTCAGCTGGAGGCAAAGTCACCCTGGGGTACTTCAAGGAACAAGGTGTAAATTATCTGTGAAAATGTCATTAACTCTTTGAGGCATTGAGAATGCCATTGAAGAAGTAATCATGAGGCTCCAGAGCACAAATTTTAAACAGTTCAGTTGAAATTGCAAGACCTGGAAAAGTTTTTGAAGATACCTATAAATTGATTTTGTGTAAGAAACTAAAACCCTCATTTATTTAAAGTTTGGAAGAGTATGCAATTTTATTTTATTTTTCACTTTTATCTCTCCCACAGGGGAATCCACTGGAAATTAAAACATCTAAATCTACATAGCTTCCTGTCTTCGTTAACGTGATTTTTATTATTCACTTTCTTCATCATCATGACTTTATCACTCTGGGAGAACTTTGTTCAGGAAAATTAAAGGAGCAAATAACTTTATTATTTATTTTAGGCACAGCTACAAGACCCATCAATTCTTCAGTAGAAAGTAACAAAACAATTTATACACCAAAAGTTTGGCCCTTTTGCCTCTAATTCCTCGCCTCTCTGTATTTGTCATTCCTAAAGTATTACATTATGATTCTATGGAATCCTAAATAAATACTTACAGGTACCTTTAATATCCTGAATTTGCCTTCATTAAAACTTTATGGAGGGAATTGTTTCCCTTACTACAGTAGGCAGTAACTCATGAAGTCATTTTGATGATATTGCAAGGGAATCTATATTTAACACTTCTCACATTAGCACATTTACTTCCATTTTTATTAACTAGGACATTTAGAAGTTCACCATTACATTCCATTTTTGTGGACCAAAAAAAAAAAAAAAAGGTAAATAATGAAGATTATTTTTTACCACTGTTAAGCTATCAATATGACAACTATTAAATCTTTAACTTTTAAAAATTTTTAATGTATAGTTAGCATAAAATGTTATATTAGTTTCAGGTATATGACATAGTGATTCCACAACTCTTCATGTTATGCTCTGCTCAATACAAGTGTAGCTATTATCCATCACCATACAATGCTATTTCAATATTGTTGATTATATTCTGTATGCTGTACCCTTTACATTATTTTTTTTTAATTTGATAGTAAGAATATATCATGCTAACCAGAAGGTATTGTCATTTGCCTTGAATGGTTAATAAATGCTTTGTCACTATATTAAAACACCAAAAAAATGTTTTTTCTTGTCATCATGTTATTACTGGAAAGCTTTTGAAAATATTGTTTACTGTATTTTTAAAAAAATAATATGTTTTAAATCATATTCATGTGGGCTAGGAGAATTAGAAAAATGTCTTTCATAATTTTGGCCCTGTGTCTTGGCCATTTAGGATACTGATCTATGAAACTTTTAATTTTCACTGACTTTGGATGCAGAGTATTCTAATAATAATTCAACATATGAATTAAATTTTATTTCATAAAATAAAACCAAACGACTCTCAGTCAATGAATTCCAACCATGAAAGAAGTGAATGGAGCAGCAAACGATGTAGTAAGTGCCCAATGTACTTGGAACAGCAAAATAAATGCCACTGTCCCTGGTCACTTGTTATACAAATCATATATCAGAACGTCACTGTCAACCTCAAAATCATGCTCATGCCTTTTTTTTTTTTTTTAAGATTCTATTTATTTATTTGACAGAGATCACAAGTAGGCAGAGAGGCAGGCAGAGAGAGAGAGAGGAGGGGGGAAGCAGGCTCCATGCTGAGCAGAGAGGTGCTTGTGGAGCTCAATCCCAGGACCCTGAGATCATAACCTGAGCCAAAGGCAGAGGCTTAACCCACTAAGCCACCCAGGTACCCCATGCTCATGCCTTATACTTAGGAAAGCATAAACCAGAGATCTAGAATCTTGGGTTTTATTTCTGTTTTGTCTTTAGCTTTCTCTGCAGCTTTGATGAAGGAAATTCATTTTTCCCTCTTTCTGTGTGAATTTGAGGGTTAGATTAGGTCATTGGTTTTCCAATTGTTTTCTACAGAGACACCTCTGAGGGCATTTTGATGAAAGGGGTAATGAATTGCTCCAGTATGAGGAATCCTCACTCCCTACTACTTCAAATAGAGCAGTTCTGGGTTTTCTCTCTCTCTCTCTCTCTCTCTCTTTTTTTTTTTTTTTTTGGACTTCTAAGCTAGTTTTCATTTGGCCAAACCATCTGTACATTAAACAAAAACAAACAAAAAAATCAAACAAATGAAATTCAAAATCCCATTTTTCTCAGATACATAGTTTGGGATATGACAAACAGAATAAACTTATTTCAAGTTCTATAGTTAAAACATTTCTCAATAATAATATAACAATGATGATGTAATTTGTTCAGTCTTTTTAATATCCTGGGCAGCTAAATATATAATCTGATTTCATTCTGACAATAGCACTGAAAGGTAGGTATTATTATCATGTATGTTTGTTTGCTTGCTTTTACAGAAAAAGAAATTGAATATCACAGGGATTGATCTCCAATTATCTAATTCCCTAACATGTTTGAGAGTTTACTTGGCCAGATGCTTTGTTGGATGTATTTAAATTCCATATTCACTATACACTATGTAGCTATGTATATAGTAAAGCCAAGAATTGGAATTGAAGTCCAGAGTGGGTAACAGTAAAGCCAGTGCTTCATCAGTACCCATGATGGTAACACAACTGCTGCCATTAAGAGTAATGATATACCTCACTTTGACTTTGGAGAGACAGACTTGCCAAAGCATTGCATATCAAGAAGTATATTTAATTTCACAAGACATTGACATACAGTCTTCGAGTATTCCCATTATAAGGATGAAGACCAGAGCGTTCATTTAACCCATATACCCTCCTGATTAATCTATTGCCACACTATCTCCCAATGAGATTTAAAATGTGGTTAAGAGTAATGGAGCCTGAGGACTAGTTCTCCCTGACTTCAAGACACATTATAAAACTACTGTAATCAAGAGAGTGAGATACTGGTGAAAAAAATACAAATAGATTGATGGAACAAAATAGAGAGCCCAAAAAGAGGTCCACACAGATAGAGTCAACTGATCTTTGACAAAGAAGAAAAGCTATACAAGGAAGTAAAATAAGTCTTCAACAAATGGTGTTGGGGCAACTGGACATCCACATGCCAGAAAACAAATAAATAAACAAGAGAACAAACAAAAACTAGACTGATCAACTGATAAGCTGGACGTCATTAAAACAAAAAAAAATAAAAAATAAAAAACAAAAAACAAACAAACAAACAAACAAAAAAAAAAACAAAAAAATCTTCTGATTGTGAAATACCCAATAGAGAATGAAAAGACAAACCACACACTAAATTTTTTTTTTGAAAAAAGAAAAAAAAATACAAGACACATTTTGGATAAAGGATTATCATTCAAAATATATGAAGACTTAAAATTCAACAATAACAAAACAAATAATGCAATTTAAAAAAAAATAGAAGACCCTTTACCAGACACCTCCTTAAAAAAAAGATCTGGAGATGATAGGAGTGTCTGGGTAGCTCAGTTAGTTAAGCATCTAACTCCTGGTTTTGGCTCACGTCATGGTCTCAAGGTCCTGAGATTGAGCCCCAGATAGAGTTCTGCACTTAGTGGAGAGCTTGCTTCCCCTTTCCGTCTGCATCTACCCCTCCCCCTGCTCACATACACTCTCTCTCTCTCAAATAAATAATCTTAAAAATAAAATGAAAAGGGGCACCCAGGTGGCTCAGTCAGATAAACGTTGACCTTTGGCTCGGGTCATGATCCTAAGGTCCTGAGATCAAACCCCACATCGGGCTCCCAGCTTATTTAAAAAGTAAATAAATTAAATTAAATTAAAATAAGAACATATAGAAATGACAAGTATATGAAAAGATGCTCCACATCATATATCACAAAGAAAATGCAAATTAACATAATTATATTATATATATGTGTGTGTATATATATATATATAGCTGAAGTCATACAGCTAAAAACATTTCTACAGTTATTACTTAAGTATGTTAACTAAATAACTAAGGAGTTTTTAATGTTTCTTATTAAATTCATACCAGAAAAATTAAATGTTCTTTCCTTTCCACAATGCTCTTTACTGTAACTGAGATTTGGGAAAACAATTATAACAATTTAAATAAAATTACAGTTTTATAATAATGATAATAATTAATAATAAGAAGAAGATACCACTACACAAGTATTAAGATGGCAAAAATCTAGAATACTAACAATATCAAGTGCTGCAAGAATGTGGAGCTTAAGGGCACCTGGGTGGCTCAGTGGGTTAAGCCTCTGCCTTCAGCTCAGGTCATGATCTCAGGGTTCTGGGATCGAGCCCTGCATCGGGCTCTCTGCTCAGCAGGGATCCTGCTTCCTTCTCTCTCTCTGCCTGCCTCTCTGCCTACTTGTGATTTCTGTCTGTCAAATAAATAAATAAATAAATAAAATCTTTAAAAAAAAAAAAAAAAAGAAGAATGTGGAGCTTAATAAAGGCTCTCATTTTTTTTTTAATATTTTATTTATTTATTTATTTGACAGACATGACCTGAGCTGAAGGCAGAGGCTTTAACTCACTGAGCCACCCAGGCGCCCCAAGGGCTCTCATTCTTTGCTGGAGGAAATACAAAATGACACAGACACTTTGGAAGACATACTGTTACCATAAAACCAGCAACTGCACTTCTTGGTATTTTACTCAAAGGAACTGACAATTTATGTCCTTACTAAAACCTGCATATAAATGCTTATAGCAGCCTAATTCATAATTCCCCAATCTTGGAAGAAGGCAGGATATGCGATAATAGCTGAACAGGTAAAGGAACCATGGTACATATGGACAATGGGATGTTACTCAGCACTAAAAAGAAATTAGTTATCAGACCATGAAATGATGTGGAGAAATCTGACATAGGACTAAGCAAAAAAAAAAAAAAAAAAAAGCCAACTTGAATTGTGTTATTTCAACTATATGACATTCTGGGGAAGGCAAAACTATGGAGACACTAAAAAGATCAGTAGATGCCAGGAGTTAGTAGAAAAAGATGAATAGGCAGAACATAATAATTTCCAACAGTGAAACTACTTTGTTATGATACTACAATGGTAAATATTTGTCATTATACATTTATCCAAACCCATAGAATGAAAAAGACCAAGAGTAAACTCTAAAAGAAGCTATGGAATTAGGATGATTTTATACCAGTGTAGGTTCATCAATTATAACAAATGTATCATTTTGATGGGGGATGCTAATACTGGGGGTATATGAGAAATCTCTGTATCTTCTGCCTAAGTTTTCTGTGAATCTGTAACTGCCCTAAAAAACAAAGTATATAAATAAAAATTGAAATACTCAACATTTTAAGGCAAATCAAAACCACACTGAGATATCAAGGTCACACCTGCTAGAATGGCTATCATCAAACTACAAGAGGTAACAAGTGTTGGGAAGATATGGAGAAAAAGGAACACTTGTGCACTGTTGGTGAAAACATAAATTGGTTCAGCTGCTATGGAAACAATATGATGATCCCTCAAAAAAGTAATAATAGAACTACTAAATGATCCAGCCATTCAACTTCTAGATGTTTATACTAAGAAGAAAAAACAACTATTACAAAAATGTATTTGCATTCCCATGTTAATTGCAGATTATTCCCAATAGTCAAGATATGGAAGGAAAAAAAAAAACTAGCTGTTCATTGAGATATGAATAAAATGTTTTAAAAAGTAATTCATAATAATAGAATGTTATTCAGCCATAAAAAAGAAGGAAACTGCCATTCGTAACAACATTGGATAGACCTTGAGGACATGATGCTAAATGAAATAAGTCAGAGAAAAGCAAATAATGTGTGATATCACATCTATATGGAATCCAAAAAAACTGAATTCATAGAAACAGAGAATAGGTTAGTGGTTGCCAGAGGTAACCGGGGTAAAGATGGGGACTGGGAATGGGTCAAGGCAGTCAAGATTATTTATAAACTTCAAGTTATAAAATAAGTAAGCTGGGAGGATAGTATGTTATATATTATTTAATTATATAATTATCTAATTATACTTATTAATATAGTTGGGGTGGAACCAAGTTTAGCTGGAAGAAAGGAACTTAAAATAAATAAATAAATAATAAAGGAGTCAGTGGTAGACATACCCTAGAGAGAAAACCTTCACATTTTGGCTTTAATGATGTGCCTCAGGGCCAGTTTCTGGCTTACTTGATGGAACAAGAAGCCCCTGCCAGGCTTTGCTTGCTCTCCACAGCAGGTTCTCACAACAGAGCAGTCTGAACAGCTCATGGCCTAGATCGATGCAAACTCATTGCACACAACTCAACCACTCCTTGAAAACAAGGCCTGTTGTGCCCTGCCAGAACTAGTGTCTCTAAAGGTTTTCTTGACCAATTTTATACAATAATCTTTACCCTGATAACTACTAATGAGGCTTAGAAATAAAACACTGCTATGACTATAGCCTCATAAATTATTACTATAGCTGATCTAAGACTGTTTCCATAAAATCTATAGTAGGAGGACATAGTTTCCCACGTGAAATACTTGCCTATATTTTAAGAGTTGGCCACATTGTCTCCTGGAATATGAGTTTTTCTCAGTCCCCTAGGTAGAAATGTATTCACCTCTCTTCTTTCTTATCACATCTGTCATTTAACTCAATTACTTTTTATTTATAGCTTAAGTTATTATTGTACAAACTAGAGTTTTTGCTCAGGAAATCATGCTTTATAAGATATAATGAGTTTGGAGACCAAAAATGACTGGAATAATTAGTTGAATGAGGAGGATTAAGAACTGAAATTGCATTTTGCACACAAAAATATGTTTTGTTCCTGATTACTTTTCTACATTTATCAAACCACATTTGCTTAGAAATCTATTCATAAAACCACAGTACATTTTGTTTTTATTCTCTCATATTGGGAGCCAAAACTAAAACTTGCAAAAATGCATAAAAAGCAAACTAGTGAAAAAAATTCAAGTTAACAAATCTCTACATTAAAACTAATACATACATTTTCTTTCTATGGGTAACACATGGTTTGGACAGGTGTTAGTATTAATAACAACAAGAGATTTGCATATTTTATAAACAAGTTTGCATATGTATCATAATACCTAACACTCCATACATAAATTTCCACAGATGTATCTTTCTTGTCTAAAATATGTGTAAAACTTTCTAGCATGTACCAAAAACACTCTAGCAATAATGCTTACTGCAGCAAAACAGGGCATATATATTCACAAGACCCAAAATGCAGAATTTATGCAATCAATTAAATCACTTGCAAATTAAATTTCACCAGAGAATCCAAAAGTTAACTCTTTTAAAAGTATTCTTGGAGATGAGATTTAAATAAAATCTTTAGGGGCGCCTGGGTGGCTCAGTGGGTTAGGCCGCTGCCTTCAGCTCAGGTCATGATCTCAGGGTCCTGGGATCAAGGCCCGCATCGGGCTCTCTGCTCGGCAGGGAGCCTGCTTCCCTCTCACTCTCTCTGCCTGCCTCTCTGCCTACTTGTGATCTCTGTCTGTCAAGTAAATAAATAAAAAAAAATCTTAAAAAAAAATAAAATAAAATCTTTAAAGTTAAGATTTTGAAAACAGTAATGGCATGTTTTTATATATTAAAAAAAAAGCTGTAGTGATTAAAACTTTTTCTATGTGGCATTGTATTGTGAAAACATGAATGCAGAGACTAACTTATTCCTTCTTTTGTTTGTTTTTGGCCATCAGCCAGTTAAGGCTGAAACTCTAGCTTGTGGAAATTGGTTGAGTAAATGGAGACAATGAACCAGGTGCAGTGGATAAAGATTAGAGAGCCTGAAATTATACAGTTAGTGAGGTATGATTCTATTGTTTCCCCAGGGACATCAACTCCTACTGTAGGGAGGAGGAATGTGGAAAGAAAAACCACATCAATCGAAATCTTTTTTCCTGTACATGTTGGTTTGTATCTCAAATGTCTGTCCATATATTAAGTATAATCATATGAACAGCTATTTAATTTTTTTTGTTAAATTTTTATCAGAACGATTGGATTACAGCTCTCTTTCTTTTTCTCTCTTATCACATCAGCTTGCCCACTGATGGATAGGTTTGACAAAATATTTTGAGGGTTCCTAATAAAAGGAAGATCAGGAAGACATATGCATAAATTCAATCTTTGGGTCACTTAAAAAAAAAAGTTCTGTCAGTGGAGTCTAAGACTTTTACTACATCATTAACTACTATTGTGCATAATTTAAAGATCATCTCAGGATGTCTTGATTGATTGAAGATGACATGTATTTTTTTCTCTGAATTTATAACATGCTTCAAAAATGGTAGATTATATGACCCTTACAAGAAAATTTTTGACATTAACATAGTCTCAATGCTCTGTAGACACAGAGGCTGTTATTTTTGGTTATGATATCCTTCTCTCAGTCTATCAGATCATATAAAATTTCTGACAATGATTAAGCAACTTCACACATCTTTCCCTGGCAAATCATGTGGTCTGGCATTCTTCTTCCCTTATGTGTGACACTAAGCCATACCTTTCACACAGTTTACGAGGAAAATATTACAGTTTTTTACATAAACCAATGTAAGAAAAGCAAAAAAAACCCAAAAGGACAAGTGCCTTAGAAATTCTTTATGACTACAAGAATAATTATTGTGCATGTGGATATCAAAATTATTACAATATTACTAAAAAACATTTAGCAACTATCAAGATTGACGCATTCTATAAAATCTTCCACTTTGAAAGGTTCCACAACACTGTAATTTACATGAGGCTGAAATATTTCAACAATCCAATATGTGTCCTTACTAGAAAACAGAAATTTACTCTATTTTATTTAGGTACAACATAAGTTAAGTAAAGGATATGAAATATATTTGGACAAGATAATACAAATCTTGAGGAAATGATTCTATCATTAAGAGCTTTGCAAATGATGCTTCTTATAATCTAAATTGCCTATTGCACTCTGCTACTCTCATCAGAATGGATAAGGGGTGTTGCATTTCTTATTCCTAAATCTTTATTTCAAACAAGTGATTCCACTAAGTAAAGATTAAATTTTTTATGTATATTTCATTTTTCAAATATAAGGGTTTCTGGGATATTGAGATTCAGTTCACCTTAAAGTGATCATGAGCTTTACATGATCTACACATATCTTTGTAGACATATACATATCTATATATCTATATCTTATACCTACATCTGTATCTATAGATCTACAGATATGTATTAAACTTTCTTAAAATACCACCAACTTGGTTATTTGACATTTCAAATTTGTAACTTGTGAGATTGGTGATTTTAATATTCCAACTAAAAACCTGAACTGGAATAGATTGTCAATCCTTGAGTATATAGATCTTATACTTAAATTTTAAAATTGAATAAAATTAAGGAGAAAAGAAAAGGAGGGGGAAAAGGTAGAATGCATCCTACAATGTTAAACATGGCAATCGGGAACTCATCTGTCTTTCTCAGAGTTGCAGTGATCAATGTAGTCTCTAGGCCAAAAATATACAAATAGGAAGCCCTCAAAGCCCGGAATGTTATACGGAAACAAAGATTTATCTCTCCATTATATCTGTATCCTGACAACCATCTCCTCTCCCCCTTTGGGATTTATCATCAATCTTTCATCTAAGCGCCAAGCCTCCTGCCCTCCACTTCAGGAATATTCACTCCAAGCACCAGCCTCCTGCCCTCCACCTCTGGAATCAAGTCAGGACTTCCCTTTTCTTTTTTCCTGCCTCACAACAAGGATCCTGTAAGGTCTGACAACCAATATGTTGTTGACACCTTTTAGAAAAGAGCAGTAAGAACACTGGAGAGTACAACTGGGGTGAGGCGGACAGAAAATTTAACATTTCATTCTTTTGAGATTCCCATGTTGGAAAACCTGGAAATAAACTAAGATCTCAAAAAAGTATATCTTGTCAAAATCATATAATCCACCAATGTGCAGGTATGTTAATTTTTGGCATTACTGTATTCCCATGCTATTCATTGAGGTTACGGAAACTGTGACGTACTTCTTGATTTTTTTTTTTTTTTTTTTTTTTGCTGTTCTTCAAATATTTATTTTTTATTTACTTCTTTAAAATCAAAGGATACCTTCCTCCAGAATATACATGAACTTTATTTATTCACTCCATCCAGTCATATTGGTTTGAGAAAGAGAATTTAAAAAAGCCTTCACATCTGGTAGCTATTTTCTACCAACTTATCCATGATGTTCTTTTGTTTAACATCTTTTTTTAAATAATATCAACAGTAGACAAGAACTATCTCTGACTATAAAAGAAGAGAAAAACAAGATTATTATAGAATATCCCTAAGAGTGATACAAGTAAATATATTTCAAGTTCAAAAACAATACAAAACATGCCCTTGTCCTCCTAGCTTCTTCTTCAATGACAGTCTGGGTTCTGCTCTATTCCTCTTGTATTTAAAAAAAAAAAAAAAAAATCTTCAAATTGTCTCTGACTTCCTAGAGTACTCAATCTAGAATAGCCCATACTTCCATAGTTCCTTGACCCTTCCACTTAATCTCCAAACAGATTCCTAAAATTCTATAGAACAGGATTCTTCATAGAAATCAAACAATAGTATAGAATAGATAGATAAATATAGATATTGTTATAGATCTAGATAGAAAGAGATAGAGAGTGAAGTGGAGATAGAGATAGAGATAGTTAAGAGGAGATTTACTATAGCATTTGGCTCACACAATTATGGATCCTAAGAAGTCTCACAATGTGCTGTCTGAAAACTAGAAAATGAGTGGTGGATTTCAATCAAGAAAGTGAGGACTGGGTCTGAAAATACAAGAACCAAGACCAGCAACGTCAAAATACAGGAGATGGATGTCCTAACTCAATTAAAAAGAGCAAACTCATCCTTCTTCCACTTTTTTGCTGTATTCATCTTCAGTGGATGTTGTCCAATCACACTGGTGAAGGTAATCTTTTCTTAGTCTATGAAAAGCTAATCTCTTTCAGAATACCCTCAAAACATACCTACAAGTAATGCTTTACAAGCTACCTGGGCATGCTTTAGCCCAGTCAAGTTAACACATAGAATTAACTACCATACCCTTCTCACAACTCTTACTGGTAAGGTACCACATTTTCCATTGTTTCTAGTCTTCTTTGCTAGCAGAGATTAGTAAATTTGACCTTGACCATAAATGTTGCTCTTATGTTGCTCTTATGGACTTTGCCTGGTGGCCATCAATACAGTAATCATTCACACTTCAGAATTGTATATTGTTGAGCACCAAGTTGGTTCACTGTGGAGGTCTCAACAATATAGCTCCAGGACAAGGACATGAGGTAAGGTATTATCACGTGTGCCTGTATGAATTTTTCCCAAGCCCATAAAAACATGTTACCACATACTAGAGATATAATGTAAACAGAGATGGGGGGGCCCAGTGAGGTAAGGTATTTGATGTCTCTAATACAATTAGTATCTAAACAACATGGGGCGGTATACTGTGAAGTGTACTCTTTAAGCCTAAATACATTTTCATTTCTGAAACATACTGAGAAAGCTATATCAAGATGAGGGGGATTAGTTAAAAATGATTGCATGGTGAACACATCAAAATTACGAATATTAAATTTTAAGTATTTTATGAACAGGTTATATATACATATCAAAATATCACTTTGCACCCATTTTATATTAAAAATTATTTATAAGTTTAGGTAAATTTATAGAAACAAGTTATCTCTTCTTTGCAATTATCTCTACTTATTAGAACAGTAAATTGAATGCGATCTGTCAAAGAGAAATCTCCAACTCACATTAGCCAGGATAGTCTTCAAGAAG
The DNA here is from genome assembly GCF_963455335.1 of Martes martes. Lineage (NCBI taxonomy): Eukaryota > Metazoa > Chordata > Mammalia > Carnivora > Mustelidae > Martes > Martes martes. The sequence goes on along the minus strand of NC_137889.1, from coordinate 162,940,579 downwards.
AGTTGATTGAGGTAACCATTTAGGGCTTTACAGATGACTCTGAGTAACAGAAATTGCTCTCCAAGTGCGATAAGTTGCTAAAATAGACTTAAGATATGTGTAGCCCTGTTGTCCTGTGAGCTCCAGATACTTCATGTTTTCTTTCCATTGATTTCCAGTGGAATCTGTGCTGATATTTAAACAAAATAGCTCTCCAGGAATCTTTTTCTTTTCTGGAACAACCGCAATCACAACAGCAGCAACATTCCTTTATCCAGTATCCTTATAGCTAGGTGGCCATTTACAGAATTCTTCTCCTGACAAGAGGAGCAGAATTGTTTCCTTTTTCCATTTCAATAAACATAATGTTTCCCTTTTTAATTTTACTTTTTATCTTTCAAAACTGTTGGAAGACTGTGCAGGACACTTTTGTGTATTATTACTTGTTCTCTAACATGCTTTTCATTCATTTCAAGAAACAAATTTTCTTCAAGTTGTACCATATAGTGGAAGTAAAACTCAGATTTAATAATCTCAGATTTAAGTCAGATGTTCTACAGTCTTTACTCATTCATTCATGTATTTCTTTATCCACTCTGTAAATATTTATCGAGTATTTCTGTATCGGGCACCATGCCAGGTACTTGAAAACTGTCATAAACATGATGCACTCAGCCCCTGTTCTCATGAGGTTTATAATTTAGCTCCATTATCCTTAAGAATCTCATGGTAAATATGAACAAGGCTTTCAGTATTGGGGATGACCTTTAGAAGATATTGAAAGGCAATTTTAATATTGTCTGCAAGCACTTAAGCGTTTTCTTATGTAGATTTGCAGAGGAAGTCTTCCTCATCAAGCAAAGCAGGTATTCTCCTTGCATGAAAACAGTAATTTGGTAATAGATAGTCCAAAATGATGTTCTCCTACCATTAACCCTTCGGTTTTTCAGTTGGCAAATACTGAAAAGGAGTGAGTCTGTACCGTTGGAGTGCAACTGAAAACAGCGTGGGTGTTAACGCTTTTTACAAATCTCGATCACTTAGTAGTTCCTCAAGCTCAGAACATCTGTATTTAAGCGTTGGCATCACTGTCTGCTATGAGGCAATTCCAAGACTGTATTCAATGGAAGCTGCAAAATCAGCTGATGGAAAAATAGTCAACGTGTTTAATATCAAGAGCTACGAACGAGAGACTACGTTTCCTTCTCTCATATTGATGCAAATCCTGATACTGTTAATGAGCACAATTTCTATTTATAATCACTTGGAAACAAAACTTCCCCATAGATTAGTGCAATGATTCCGTAAGTAGAGACTGTACTTTAAGAGCCAAAGAGATAAACATATTAAATGTGAGAGCATGTTCACTGGGGAGATTAATTATTAGAATATTTACACAATGAAAGGTCAGTAATGAACTATCTTAACCTATTAACAAGTAAACTTCCAGATTTGGATGGTTAAACCACAAAGATGCTTAAACTACAAAGATGAAATATGATGGTTCAATAATTATCATGCACTTTTCATATTGGATTTGGGTCATATGAAACTTTTTGTGAAAATTTACATCCTGTTGTTTTTTGTTGTCATGATTCTATGTTTAAGTGAGAACACAAACCTAAAAACGATTTTTTTAATTGTAGTTCTCTGGAAATTTAGACCTTAAAGATCATAAAAATCTGATTCAATACGTTTTCAAACTAATTCTTTTTAAGGATATCATTCTGCATATATGCAAGCACCACTAAAGTCATTTTAGAGTGTTAATTTTATTATAAAAGTGATAATGATGTTGAGAGAAGAATAAAGTTTATGAGATTCCAAATTAATGTTACAATTATAAATCTTTTCCTTCATTCTTTATTAGTTGCCAAATAGCTATGTATTTTCTTTTGAAAATACTGATTAATACTGTACTCTATCAAATATATTATATTATAATATTTGTGCACATAATGGCATATCTTTAATAAATAGTAGATCAATAATTACCATCAGTTAGGAGCAAGAAGGTTTTGACTATGAAGGGACAACATTGTTCTATATTGTTCTATATCCTGACTGGGGAGGAGGGTGTAATTATATGGTCTTAGGCATTTCTCAAAACTCCCCAAACTGTACACCCCCCAAAAAGCAAATTTTGCTACATACAAAATTTTTAACAAGAAATAAAATGGACTTACACAGTTCTATTCTGCAGGCCACTCAAATAATACGCAAGCACTTTCAGAGTATACAATTCCCTTTTCCACAATCTGCCTTCTACATTTCATTAAGGCAACATTTTTGGTTATCCTACATTAATGAACACATGATCTTTATAAAAATTCTTTGAGAAGTTTTATTTTGATATTTCAAGTTTTGTTTAATTTGGAGGAAATTTTTAAGAATTAAGATTCTAAAACACTTTATAGTTTTCTGAGAAAAGTGGTAACACTGTTGAGGCAAACTTCACACAAAGAATTAAGAAAGTTGTCTGATTTGCACATTATTTGGTGACTCCAATTGTTTTCTATTTTTTATTATAGATGAATGAAAATAGAGCTTTCCAGCATTTTGTATTGTCTATTATTTTTCTTCTTTTCTTAAATTCTCTGACTGCAAAAACCCACTAATTTAGGTAAGAAAACTCTAAAGATTTCTTCATTTTAATAGTGTGTTAAGCCACATACCAATCTCTAAGTTTTCAACAATTATTCATCACTGTGATTTGCCAGTTATCTTGCTTGATGATAAGGAGACTGAAAGATAAGAAGAGGTGGTCTTCACTCTTAGAGAACTTAGAAGAGGATTCTCGGGAATGTGAAATTATTGAATCCCGATGCTTATGGCCCATAATGGATGCCTGGAAAAAGTGGTTCACAGATGTGGAATTAAGAATTCTTAAGCTCACTTTATAATTGACTGAAAAAGGGTCATAAAGATTAAAGGGCTTAAGTCCTAATGTCGTGACATTGTTGTATGAAACTAAAAGGTCTCAGATGTGTGTGAGGTTGCATTTGTCAAAAAATTACTCATGAAGATGTTCTTCTTCCCCCCTGGCCCTTAGGAGTAAAGTAATTTTCTTCTGAAAAAGAAAGATGGCTTGGCAGTTTAGCCGTCCTTCCTCCAGTATTTTGGAAGTGTCCCACTGGGCAGTTACAACTCAATATGTACTTAAATGAGCACTAATGTTTAATTAAATAAGTAAATCCTGTACTTTACTATGTCTGGACCGTTATTACACCTATAAAAGGACTTATTAATTTAAAAAAGTTATAGTTTTCCTGTCCTAGAATGTTCATTTTATTCTTTTATATTAACAAATTACACTCTATATTGAATTTCTTGATGTTTTTACCTTTTATTTCACCATCATTTCTGTATTTTGTTTATTTTTTCATAGTCATCTTAAAGTTTCTTTGTGCCAACTCCAACAACTAAATTATCAGGGTACCTACTTCAATTTTTCTTATTCTTGATTTGATCATCATTTATCTTTCAATACCTGTTTTTATGCCTTCTATTACATGATTCTATGCCATATATAGGTGTTACAGTTAACTTTCAAAAGGACTTTATATCTAAGCACAGTAAAGACAGAGATTTCACTGCCTTTTAGATGTAATGCTTCCTAGAGTATGGTTTGTTCAGGCTTTTGATTGAGATCCTGGCAGATATTCCTCTCTTCTACTCTGAAAGTTTTGCTTTTCAAAGATTTTTAGCTTAGCTCTTTGGTGTCTAACCTCAAATAAGTTCAAAATCTGACAAAGGTCCCAAGAGAAAGAACTCTCCTTAGCATGACTTGTCTCCCAAGCATTGCAAGATAGTGAAAGATATTACTTTACCTTTTCATCTCAGTTCTATAGCCCACTGTGCTATACCAGTACTCAGCAAATATCCAAGAAAGGCAAACTGGCAGAAAATTAGAGAATATTCTAGAAATTATTATGTCATGCCAGATCATGCAGGCCTCAAAAGTTATGCTGATTCTTTTTTTCTCACCAGTACAGTTTTTCTGCTTATGAGAAAACTGATGCCTAGCTCAGAATATAACTTGACAAATAGCCATAAGAGAAGCAATTCTGAACTCCAGTTAATATAGATTCTTCCCTGTCTGCTATTTTAACCCATTATCCTTGCTTCTGGAGATTTTTAATGTGTTTACACACAGGATCCTTAAATGTATCCTTTTACTTACCTGTCTTTGTAGCAGAATTGATGGTGTGTTGCTATCTGCTAGGTCCTACTAAGAAATGGATTTTACCTTTGTCTTATGCATTTATTTTATGCTTGATTTTAACTTTTGTTACTTAGGCTTTGAGGATCTGAATGCAGATGGATTGCTCCAGGTTAAGATGGCTTGGTTGCAAGTTAATAAATTGTACATCTCGGGGCGCCTGGGTGGCTCAGTGGGTTAAAGCCGCTGCCTTCGGCTCAGGTCATGATCCCAGCTTCCTGGGATCGAGCCCCGCATCGGGCTCTCTGCTCAGCAGGGAGCCTGCTTCCTCCCTTCTCTCTCTGCCTGCCTCTCTGCCTACTTGTGATCTGTCTGTCAAACAAATAAATAAAATCTTTAAAAAAAAAATTAAAAAATAAAAAAAATAAATTGTACATCTCTTTGGAAATATAGCTATATACAGTATTTTCAACATCAAAAACCAACTCAGTCAGGGCGCCTGGGTGGCTCAGTGGGTTGAAGCCTCTGCCTTCAGCTCAGGTCATGATCCCAGGGTCCTGGGATCGAGCGCCGCATCGGGCTCTCTGCTCAGCGGGGAGCCTGCTTCCTCCTCTGTCTCTGCCTGCCTCTATGCCTACTTGTGATCTCTGTCCAGTAAATAAATAAAATCTTAAAAAAAAAACCAAAAAAAAACCTCAGCCTTAGTAACTTTACATAGTCTAGTGGTAGCTTCACATTGAAATAGGCACGCATAAATTATCTAATCAAACATTGTTGATGCAATAATTTTTTAAATTTATATACAATTTATATAAGCAAAATATACTTTTACGAACAAAATAATAATTAATGAAAAGACTTACTTACACAAAATTAATGTAATATACTTAAACCATTCCTTAAAGATGGACATCTAAAATATTTTTAAAATGGGGGCACCTAGGTGGCTCAGTTGGTTAAGTGACTGAATTTAATTTCAGCTCAGGTCATGATCTCTAAGTCCTGAGATAGAGACCCACATTGGACTCCACACTCAGCACACAGTCTGTTTGCTCCTCTCTCTCTGTTCCTCTTCCCACTCCCTCTCTCTATGTCAAATAAATAAATAAAATATTTTACAAAATAAAATATTTTGAAAATGGAAACATTTCATGCTGTGACATAGTACATATCAATCATAGAATCGCAAAACGATAAAACAATGTAAAGTGAGAAGAAAAACAAAACACAAAAATGTAAGCTGGAATTGAAATTAATAAAATAATGAAAAACTATAGAAAAGTTAGGTAATATATTAAAATTGGTTATTTTATGACATATTGAAAGTATAAGACCTTGAAATATGATGAAGGAAAATTAAAATTAGAAAATAAAATTATGCAATGTTGGAAAGAAAAAATCAAAAACAAAAAAATGTCAAAGATTAAAAAAGATTAAGGGGATGCAGTTACAAATTATTCTCAAAAATGTTGAATATTTAATGATACTACACATTTTTCAGAAAGTTTCTAGTAAAAAAATTTACCGAAAAAGTTAGAAACTTCAACAAAAATTTTATTTGGAGATAAATATTTAAATGAAAAAGACACTATATTCAAATTATTTTGTATCTAAAATTTAACAAACATTTTTGTGCTATAAGATTCCTATGTTATTTCTGCTATTATGGACTATATAAAAAGATACAAAATTGGGGCACCTGGGTGGTTCAGTGGGTTAAGCCTCTGCCTTCAGCTCAGGTCATGATTTCAAGGTCCTGGGATGGAGCCCCGCATTGGACCCTCTGCTCAGCGGGGAGCCTGCTTCCCCCTCTCTCTCTGCCTGCTGCTCGGTGTACTTGTGATCTCTCTTTCTGTCCAATAAATAAATAAAGTCTTTAAAAAAAAAGATAATAAAATTCTTCTCCCAAATATTATAGAAATCTTAATTTCAAAAGCTATTTAACAAATTAATGATAAATGCCATACCACTATATCAATATTGGGTTAAAAAAAAATCTATGAAGAAAGTTGATACAAATCATCAGAAATCCTTTGAAGAATTTAAAGTGAGGAAGTGATTAACATATTTACCAGTATTTCCATCAACAAATCAAGAAATTAAGTTATATGAAACACTGTTTCCATAAAGAATCCATGATGTTCCAACAACCAAAAATATACAGCATTTTTTCCTCCATCTTTTAGGTAATAAACTAAAAATAAGCAGCAACTCTGCTATATTTATGCTACATGCAAATATATACACATATGTTAGAGAAGAAATATTATCTATTTGAAAATTTTATGTTTTATGTTATAATCCCTAAGTACTTAAAACTCAACACTAAATTGACTGAAATTATGAGATTTGATAATTAGCAATATCCAATTAAAATAAAATTAGAAAAAATAAGCATGGTCAGGATTAAATACACAGAAACTAAAGGACCTATGTGAGGAAAACTGTGCTATTTTATTGAAATATATAAAGCTTTATGAGATAGCATAATGAAATAAGATCTGAGTTAATGTATAGACAATTATATTCTAGAAATAATTCAGTCATAAAAATGTCACTTTTTCCTAAATTAATTATAAATGTAATAAAATTCCAATCATACATTGGGTGATATATGATTTTCTATTATAACTAGTAAGTTTAGTTTAAAGTTTATATGAAAGGGAAAGAAAATGGCTTAAGATTATAATGGAAAATTCCAAAAAAAATGAATTATTTAAAAATTCTAATAGAATAGTTAGAAGATTAAAAAAAAAAAAAAAAGAGGGGCGCCTGGGTGGCTCAGTGGGTTAAGACTCGGCCTTTGGCTCAGGTCATGATCTCAGGGTCCTGGGATGGAGCCCCGCATCAGGTTCTCTGCTCAGCAGGGAGCCTGCTTCCTCCTCTCTCTCTGCCTGCCTCTCTGCCTACTTGTGACTTCTGTCTGTCAAATAAATAAATAAAATCTTTAAAAAAAAATACTTAGGAGTTCCTTTTTTTCCCTCCAACATCAAAACATATGAGGATATTTAAATTAGATGCTTTAAGAAATTTCTAATGCCAAAATTTCCCCAAGGATAGTTAGAAAATCTTAACAGAACATTCACTCATAGATGAACACTTAAATTAAAAGGCACACTTAATCCAGATTGTTTTATATCTGAGGTTTAATAAACATATATATACAATATGATTCCTATGTTATTTCTGCTATCATGGACCAAAAACCCTTCTTTCAAATATTGTCTGAGTCTTAACTCCAAAAGCTGTTAAGCAAAGTTACAATAAATATATAGTCAATTATATCAGTATTTGATAAAATATAGAGTTGATAAAGAAGTTTGACACAAGTTATCAGCAACTGTTTTCAAATTTTAACATGAGAACTCTTGAATATTTTAATAAGATTTTAATACCACCTGGGAAGTGGAGGAAAAAGCAAGAATGAGCAACCAAGAGAGAAATGTTCAATTGATCTCTGAGGAATATCCTTGTTCTCACTCTCTCAGAGTGTGTTCTAGATGTCATTCCCTAAAATCTCCTAGAGATGGGAAACTCACATATCCTTTTCCCCTCTGGAGCCCTTGCAGGCAGCATGTCCCAGGATTTCCTGGCACTACGACAGAGTAACAGAAGGAGACCAGGAGTGCTGTGAATGGTGTGCAGAGATCATCATAGAGGGCCTGTCCCAGAGCTTCATGTTTTCCAAAGACCCAGAACCTAAATGTTTTCCTGATTCCCACCTCTTGGCATAAAAATTGAGAACTCAGCAGAAAGAGGGACCATGGACCTATAGTCATTGGGATGAGGAGGCTGCAGAGGGTCTGTGTAGAATTCAGAAATCTCTACTAACTCTGAGGACAAGATTTGGCTCCTCAATGAATGTTTGATATTGAGGAAATTCACACCACTTAAACTCATTAAGAAAACTGGATATTTGCTATGGTCTAAATATTTGTGTCTCCCCCAAATTCACATGCTGAAATCCTAATGTTCAGTGTGATGGTGTTAGGAGGTGATTACTTCATAACGGTAGAATCCTTACGAATACAACTAGTTCTCTGGCAAAAGAGGCCCCATAGAACTCTCTAATCCCTTCTTCTACCTGAAGATATGAAAAGTCTGAAACTCAGAAGATGGGCCTCCCCAGTACTCAACCGTTCTGGCACCCTAATATCATATTTCAAGCCTCCACAGCTGGAAGAAATAACTTTGTGTTGTTTTTGAGCCACTTAAATTGTGGTGCTTTGTTTTTGCAACCTAATGGACCAAGACAGCATTCAAAACAAATAGTAAGTTCAGTATATGAAAATAGAGAAAGTTCCATGTTGCACATTTGATTTTATATTTATAGATATAATTTATAAAACCAGCAAAACTAGAACTAAATAAATGAACACGTGGTGCCTCTTACAACTTATTTCCTAATTGGGACTTGATCTGTATTTTCACAAAGTCCTATAGAGTCTAATATGGTATTTATATATTCATTCTGCTAAATCCTCATTTAAAAATCCATTTGTATACAAGGGCACCTGGGTGGCTCAGTCGGTTAAGCAACTGCCTTTGGCTCAGGTCGTGATCCCAGGATCCTAAGATTGAGCCCCATGTCGGCCTCCTTGCTCCGTGGGGGGCCTGCTTCTTCCTCTCCCTCTGCCTACTCTGCCTGCTTGTGTTCTCTCTCTCTCTCTCTGTCAAATAAATAAATAAAATTAAAAATCCATTTTTATTTCACAAAAACCTTATCACTTTGTATTAAGGATTATATCCATTCATCAAGTTTCCTAAACTTGTGTAAATAAGTCAAAACTATTTTCACAAATAATGTTCATTATCACATACTAGAAAATTAAACTAGAAAATAAAATGATAATGGATCCATGAATCAATAATTAAACAATGCTCCACAAAGTACAATATCATTTGAAGATTGTGGTTTTGATTAAAAAATAAAAAATAAAAAATAAATTCACTGAATATGTGTAGGGTAAGATTTTCAGTTTTAAAAATGTCAGGCAACAGTCATATATATATTTATGTATTTTTAAATGAGCTATGTAAGATAATAACATTTATTCAAAACTGTATGTTTCTATGTATAGAGGGAAGAAATATGTATTGTCACTTCACTAATAGTCTCCCTTCTGATGGGCATATTAAACAGGCCATGTGTGGAATGTTAAGAAAACATACAATTGTATCACTCAGTAAGATAGCTAGTTTTCTCTTTCCCAACCCCAACCTCCAAAACTACTAGGTATGAGCTGATTTGTAAAATATATATATTTTCCTCTATATTCCAGACACTAATGTTTTTTATACGTTGGGGAGAAAACTTCCTACCACTGCAAACATGGTGCTGTATTTGGGTAACTATGTATGACTTAAGATATGTGCACATAGATCAAGTTTTGTTTTGTTTTGTTTTGTTTTAATTTGACTCAAATTTTTTTTGTTTTTATTATTTATTATAAACCTTATAAATATAAACCTTATGCATTTTTAGTGAATAAAGCAAACAGTAAAGAAAACTGCACACTAGTGATAGAGGGTTACTTTGAATATTTTGATTAATATTTTTCCAGATATAAGCTAAAATGGAATTCCCATATGTGGGAATGTACACATTCCAAAATTGAATTATCTATATACATGTATTCTATATAGAGTATGTGCATGTATATCACAAATATTCCAAACTATAATCAAACTACATGTTCTACTTTATAGAATAACTTTTCTTAATAATATTTGTTTTGTGCTAATTTTTAAATTAATGCCCTTCTATCCCCACATACCCATATCATCATAACCAGCAGAATCATCATCCTACTCTTTAACATCATAAAATGTATCTTTTATAGATAAAACATGATTTTTGTAAACAATCGCCTGTTCGGGAACATGCTCATGATCAATATTTAGTGTTATAAATAATACATAAGGAATATCAGGCATTAAACACACACTTCATTCAACACACGTACATACAAAATTGTTACAACAAATGGCCCCAACATCACAACAGGAAAAAAATATAGGAAATACATGTTTGAGTGTCGCTCACACAAATATTTGTTTCCAATTATTTTCCTGGAAAGTAGTGTCGAAGTATCATTATTTGCGCAAAGAAAATAATATTTAAAGAATCTTTCTGGGGCTCCTGGGTGGCTCAGATGGTTAAGTGTCTGCCTTCAGCTCAGGTCATGATCTCCAGGTCCTGAGATCGAGCCCCGTATCGGGCTCCGAGAAGTGGGAAGTCTGCTTCTCCCTCTCCCTCTGCTTGTGCTCTCTCTTTCTCTCTCTCAAATGAATAAATAAAATCTTAAAAAAAAAAAAAAAAGTTTCCATATATTGCTAAATTATATTTCATAAAGACTCAGGCAAATTAGAAATCTACTTTAATGTATGATAATCACCTATATTCCTATAAAAATGTTGTCATTGGATATTGTCATTTAGAAATATAAATATATCAGGCATATCATTGTTTTTAACCTGAGTAATTTAATTTGGATAATTTTAACTATTACTTAGAACATTTTTTTTTTTAATATACCTTTTGAAATTTGGAATTTCTCCAGAGAGGCACTACTGCATAGTTCTTAGAAGCCTGAACAATGGTGCAAGAATGAACTGGTTAAAATCCCAGGTCAGCCACCTCCCAGCCTTATGACCTGGGCTTATGTACTTAGCTATCACGAGTACCTATTTTCCCTGTCAGCATGAAATAGGCTTAATAAAAGTGAGAATTAAATGCAATAATATATATTTATATTACTTATATTACATATAATTATATGTATAATATACATATTTTGTATAGGAAAGACACATAGGAATCATCATATAAATACCATTATTGTATGTTCACGGACACTACTTATATTTAGGAATTTATCTTTTGTTTTTCTATTATAAGAGACCCATAGAAATAAATAATATTGATTCTCTTTCAGTCATATACAGTCTAACTTCCCCTCTAATTCTCTCTTCTTAATCTCCCCAAGTAAGAGCAACTCTGTTCCTGGGATGCTCCCAAACACAATGTGTTTTCACTTAGAAACCTATAATTTCAAGGCTCACTGCTCTAAATGAACAATGCCTTATTTTATAAATCTAGAGATTTGCTACTTAGTAAACCTGTTTGGTTAAAGGGAAGTTTTACTTGTGCTGATGATTAGTTGTTCTGATTAAATAAAACACTAGATTGTTTTTGTCTATATGTAGAGGCACCCATATTTTCTTGGGAGGTCTATAAATAAATACATGGCAGCTGATGAAAACAGAGGCTTACTTCGCCAGGGCTTTTAGATAGATGACCAGCTATAAGGAAATGCACAATGGTGACGTTAGAGGAAATTTCCAGCTGATAACATTCACTGTCTTTCTTTTCTGTCAATAATGGGAACACTTCAGAGGAGAACTGGTTCAGATTCATACTCACCAAAGGGGGGAAATATCACCTCTGGCTGTGTGACATTCCCAATTCTGACAGCTAGCTCTACTTCCCTGGCAGAAACAGAGAGAGTGCAGAGGAGTGCTGCGGTTTCTGAATTCAGAAGGCAAAAAGGACAACAGATGAGGCAAAATTCAAGCAAAGAGTTTGACATGAAAAGTTAACTTGACAAAGTCAGAATTGCCCTGTATCCCTTGGATCTTGATGATGGGCCCAAAAGCTCTACCTCCACACGGTCTCTTCTTGCAACAAGCTTCTGAATTTAGAGACATTATCCTAAAAGTTTCTGAAAGACCTAGACCTGACCTCGTCCTCACCATCTGAATAGGAAATCATGCCAGCTTTGTGTCCTCTTGTTTCAGATCAGGCAGTGTAATTAAAAATGAGTCACACTTTGGGAACCACAGAAAGACACCTTTTCTTGAAATCCAGGTACAGTGCTATTTCTGGTAGATTCCAGGGGTCTAATTTATTCAAATGTTCAATAATAACCCAGCAGGGACAGTGCCTGGGGTCCTATCAAGAAGTTTCTGTCTCTCAAACCTCTCGTTTGAAATAAAAGAAGCTACGGAAATGATCTTCCTGTGGCCTTCTTAGTCCTTCAGTACAACAGAGAAAAACAAAGTTTGTTCCAGCAGTCAAAGTATGGAGATATTGCTATCTCTTTACCGTAATAAGGTTACCTCCTTGGCTAGAACCAGACTATGTTCAATTTAAACTGGAAGGTCAGCACAGAAAAGCAAAAGAGGTAGAATCAAAACTGTAGAAAAAGAACACTCTTCCATAATCAGTGCATTTCATATACATGCTTCTGTATATTTATATATATATATATATATACACACATATATATAAAAACAAACATGAAACTATAAAATATGAAAATAAGTAACAAATACATCATTATAATATATTAGAGTCACATATTTTAACTTTGCAAATGCATCTCCCAAATGTCTAGTACTGATTCTTCTTTGAAGGGACTCAACAAATAATAATACTGAGACTAATGGGCACTCCTTAAAATGTAATGTGGTTGACAAAACGAAACCCCAACATAAAGAGATTCTCAAGAACACAAAGAAAGCAAGTATATCGATGCCTGCATTCAATTACTGTACTATAAAGCATTCATTCCTTTGGAAGAACCTATTATTTTTCAAAATAATGTGAAGCCTCAGCAGGTGCCATCGTAGTTGGCTGTGAAAACTGTAGCTCCGCCAAACTCCAGTAATTATTTAGACCAGTCAGACTCTGTGTGTGCTCTACAACAGAGTCAGCATTCACCACATCACTTCAAATTGTTTGTTGGATCTTATTGTTAGGATCGTGACATTCATTACTGGGGACTAAACCCTTCATTACACAGTTTGTCAAAGTCTTCAAGCAATACAGTATTTGCAAAAGAACAAGCAGAATTAGTTACTTTGTCACCAAATAGTGACAGCTTTTCTTTCACTTACATGTCACTCAGATCAGCAAAAGTACACAATATTTAAGAATACTCAATAAACTTCTTTTTAATGATAGTATAGCTTTGGAAGTTCACTTTTTCAAAATACTATCTTTCCTACAGTTAAGTACTACCTATTGTGTGCACTGGTATTTTGTTTCTTTGCATGAGATACATGATTTGAGGAAATACGTAATGATGTTGGAATGTAACATTAATTACCATATAAAGCTCCTGCAATAACTTATTTCAATGTGTCTTTTGGTATATGCAATTTTATCAAAGTCCTACTGAAGTTAGGAGAGTAAAAAAAAAAAAAAACTATTATAAATAGATTTAACTATAGATTATTAGAACTTTCTTATTTTTAAGAGAAATTCCGGAGCTTATATCCTGTTTGTTAGTCATGTTTACTATGCCCTTCAACCTAAAATTAGAATAGCAAACCGAATCAAAATTTGTGGCAAAACTTTGTTCACACTTTTTTTGTAATAGATCTAGTTTTTCTTTAATGAAGTATAAATCCAAAGAAACTAGGCATTCTCTGACAGACAGTATATTTAATGTATGCCAAATACATTCATGGACAAGAAAACCAACCTACATTACACACCATGGTGTAGGACTTTACCTTCCTCAGATAACCATTTACTCTTGAGCGATCCAGCCTATCAAATGATACTAGCGTGTCTACTACCCTGAAGGTTCTCTTTCTCTCTCTACGTGGGTTTGCTGAGCGTTCTGTTTCCTTTCCTTTAGTTAAAATTTACTCCTCACTTCACATACCAAGGTAGACCTAATGAAGCGAAATGCCTTCTACTGATGTCGTTTTTGTTAACATTTCCCAGGTACTGTTTCTTCTTCATAGGCATAGTCTTCATTACCTACCTTTATTTCTGACTGTTTTCCTTTGTGCATATACTCCACTGGAGTTCATGTTTCTCCAATTTCAACTTCTGCATTCATTTTGGCTTCTTCCTACCTGTCTTCCTAGAATTTTTATGGAACTTTCTGCTTACAAATTGTATGTCATTAGTTATCCCCAGAAGGAAAATAGAGAACATAAAAGTCAAGTTACCTATAAAATAAGAAATCTGAGACCAAATTGTGATTCACATCAGTAAGGTCAGCTGGGTTGTACAATGTGTGTGTGTTAGGGCACCCAATTTCTTTTCCTTCTTTTTCTCCTCTTCCTCCTCCTCCTCCTCTCCTCTCCTCCTCCCCCTTTCTTCCCCTCTCCTCCTTCTCTTTCTTGTTTTTGTTCTTCCTGTTCTCCTCCTCTTCTCTCTCCTCTTCCCCCTCCCCCCCTTCCTCTTTAATTTTTGTAGTCATTTAAGAACTCAGGTTTTTCTGTAATAGGTATGGTTTTCCTGATCTGGTGTTACTGAATTCTGATATTTCATTTCAAACAATATAAAATAGACCATTCTTGTATGGGTACTTGACTTTTTTTAATTCATTTTTTAATTCATTAAATTAAATTAAATAACTTAATTTTAATTTCTGTTTCACAGGTATGTAGAGATAACAAATTATCTTGCCCTCCAGCGGTTGTCACCTATTATGGTTTACATAATTTAAATTAAACCCTGGGCATCAGTCTGCCATAAGAAGAGAGCAAGTATAGGTTTCTTTCTTTGGCATTTCAAGACTAGGGAAGAATGGGTCCCAAACCCAGTGCAGCTTCAGACAGGGAACAAATTATTAGAGCCAAAGAAAGTTGCTTTAGTCCCAGGAGAAAAATCCTTTGTAATCGAGCCAATATTCCAAGAGAAGATTAAGTTTGAGGAAGAATTCCTCTGTTTTATATCCCAATTTGACTGTAGATTAAAGTGTCAGTCACCACAATGCAAAGCATTCTTATGGCAGAAAATAAAGAACTGCTGAACACCAGACTTTCAAGCTGCTTAGCATTGAAAATCCACTGTTAGTAATAAGACATAAGTGCACTTAAATGTGACAGATACAATATTTCCTATTAAATTGTATTCACCATATAATTTAACACCTCTTTCCAATTTCATTTTTTTGGTAACATTTTTTTGGCAAACTGTCCTTCTTGTCCACTAGTTGACAAATTAAATGTTTGAATTATAGTACCTCAGATATAGAGTGATAATGAAGATTGCATATTACCACACTGTCTCCCTCCGCTAGTCTTCTAATCCTTGGATCCTATCTACAGTATTCCCAACATGGAATTGTCCAGGTAGGACGTGAACATTTCCGATATTGCATGTTGCCTTTCCCCAGTGATATATGGTAACACCAAGTGGCCTGTTATTTTAGGGGAAGGGTAAGAAATAGGTGTGGTTGGGAAACAACCCTCCATATAATTCATATGAAGTACTTTATCACAAAACAAATAAACACACAAACAAACAAAAACTGATAATTATCTATGGGCAATCAGGTCTTTCATCACAAAAAGATGACGACCATTCAGTCAATTAATACTTGGAATTCTTTTCTGCCCCTCTCTCAAACTTTGCTCCCTCTTAACTGATCTATCTCACTGTCAGGACACTACCAGAGGGTATTCCTGTTTAGTATTTATATTGTTTCCTCCTGGAGTTCCCATATTTTCTTTTATGAGAGGACTTAAGGGGAAGTTAGTAGAAAGTTGTATTTTCCAGCAACAGAAGTATTTCTTTTTCTCATTCAATTTGACATGTAAGAGCTATGTTACAGCAACTAGCTTTGCTTCCTAAGTAACTCCCTTAAATGTAAATATGTGGGAATGTCTTCATTGTTATTTTCATGGCCTATCATCTCCAAGGCTAGAAAAATAACAAAGCTCCTACTTACTGGTATAGGATAGATGTTCCACACTTACTGAAAACCAGGGTGACTAGATCTGAGACTGTCGAAGAGAAATGAACCAACATGAGAAGTGAAAAAGAAACTCTCTCCACATATGAAAGGATTGAAGGAAACTAAGAAAAGATCAAGGAGATTAAGAAAGATATTGGCACTATTTGGTGCCACATTAGGCAGATAAAATTCCGGTAAGGCTTTCTGACCCAAGGGACTTGAGAAAAAAGTCGGGGCAACCACTAAGGATACAAAATCTAAGGGAAAATTCTGAAAAGAAGAGAGCCAAGGACCAGGAACCTGTAAATCTATGTATAAATTCTGCTGAAATCTCTGCCTGACATCCAGACCAGGTTAAATGGAAGGAAGACTTCATACATTCTAGTTAAAAATTAAAAGAAAAGAACTGAGATTTGAGCTGTCACCTGAGAAGGAATCCAATCAAGTTAATTTTCTTCTAAAACCAATAAGCAAAGAAACACACACACAAAAACACTCTTCAGAAGAATAGAATTTAGAGTATCCATATAATAACAATCACAATGTCTAGTAAATTATAAAAAAAAAAGCGAACATTAAAAAATAGTTAAATTTTCAAGAGAAGAGACATGTAAGGAGACCAACCTTGGAATGACCTAGACAAAATTATCAGATAAAGATTTTACTCAGCTATTACAGGGATACTCGATGACATAAAAGGGAATTAGGTACATAGTGAATAAAAAGTATGTCTGAGTTATTCAGCTGAGAGTAAGAACTGAGGAGACAATTTCAAAGAGACCATCAAAGGAGAATATGAAGCCAGTGTGAGAACTGGAGCGATTCAATAATGGGAAAGGATTATGTATATATATATATATATATATGAATATTCAATGTTTAGATTATATAAAATTGATACATGAATTGAATAGGGAAAAATCAAGTAAGCTTTTGACAGGAGAGCATGTAACTCCTGGAAGAATAACTTAAAATTGTACTGTAAAACAACTGAAATTAATAGACCAGTGTTTAATAAAGATAACAGTGCAAAGGGACAACTATAGCTAAATGCATAGGAACCTGTCTATTTCAGGGTGAAGGAAACTAAAAGGAGTGTGAAGAACATTTATGCAATTTTCCCTTAGCTTTTGCATCCTGGCTCTAGATGATGGGTGGTAGTGGGGAACTATTTTATTATTAGTTGAGTGACTTATGTAAAGTATCATAAAGACAAGATAGCATCTCAGATACATCTAAGACTTTCAAGTTCCTTAGTATGCTGTGCTATTTCTTAAACTAAGGAATTGTTTTTTGTTAGAACTGTTCTCTTGTTCTTAAAGACAGAAAAGGCAGGCACTATGATTCGCTTTCTAAAAACAATAAATATTTTAATCAAAATTAAGTCATAAATATTTTTTAGACAGTATGTATGTGTTAACTTACAAAAAACAAAACCATAAAAAAGTACATCTCTTTGACTGGCTTTTCAACATACAGATATATTGTCTTAACCTGTGTTCCTTGGTAAAACAGAACCTAATACAAAATCTTACAATCATGACTCCACTGGGGATGTAATTCCAGAAGCAGTAGTTAGGCTGAAGGGCAGTGAGTTAGAAATGACAGCGAATAAATAAAAATGCATGTTACTGAGGTAACCACCTATGGTATCAAGCAAAAATAGCTGCTTAATCTCACAGTCTCACCTGTCAAAGAAATTCATTGACTTTTCTGTAAATAGGGGATTGTTTCAAAAATTGGTTTAATAAAAATAATTATAAAAATTATAAAAAGGTAATATAAAAATATCTGGAGATATCTATCCCCTCAACATATAGTTTCTCTACTTAATGTCCACAGTTCCTTAGGGAAGGATATGGGGATACTTATGACACATAATTGGTTATGGAGTCCTTCCCCAAGATGAACAGGGTTATTCTTGAAACATTTAGTCCTTGGACTAGGAACTGTCTTAAAACCAGAAACTACAGACAATAGCTTTCTATTGTAGAATTTACTTTTCCTTTCATTATTCAACTAGAGCTACATGCTAATATATTCTCTATCCTTCTTACCCTGAAGATCATTATAATTTATTAGCCATAGATCCTTGCAAATCATCGCACCATAAAGTAATCTCCAGGTTTTGTATTGTTTGGTTTGTTTTATTTTTTTGTTTGTTTGTTTTGTTTTGTCACCTGATGGTTAAAGGTTGTCATCTGTTCTCTTCCATTCTGTAACTACTTAGTCCCCAGTGATGTTCACAAGACTGTCTCCCAGTATTGGCCTATACAAGAGAAGTATCACCAAACTTTTCACAGCTGGCATTGCCATCACCAAGGCATTACTTATTTCTTTAGTGAAGGGATGACCTTTGGACCTTCCCATAAGTATTTGTCAAGTGCTGAGCTCCCAGATCTTACGTAAGATCACCAAACATTCCCACATCCTTGATGCTGTTTGGTGATTTTCTCAATATTATGCCAATAAAGATTGGGTATCTCAAATTAACTTGCAACAGGCCATTTCAAGTCTAAGATTCAAAGACCCCTTGCAGGAAATTATTGGAGGATCCCTCCCCTATCTTCATGAGTTCTTTCTGGAAAAAAACAATGAAGGGAAAAGGGATTGAAACAAGGAGGGAGAGCAAACACAAGGAACACTGCAGAGCTAACCACCACTTGGTGAGAGGCATTGAATGATCTTTCAGGCTTATAGAGCTTTCTTCTACAAGGTTGTGTGACATACTGTATTCTGGGATCATTAGGAGAGGAAAAAGGAAGAATTTATCCCTTATTTCATTAACTATTAGTCAAATTTTCTTCCCACTGGGTTTTATTCCCCAACATTTCCTCGTAGCTCATGTATTGTTCTTACGCAGGTACCATGGTAAAGCATTGCTTCATAGCATCAGGAGCAAGTGAGATGTACACACAATGGGAAATAAGTGGATGAGGCACCATCACTTATTGCCCCCGTGAGGTAATGTCACAGCCTACACAGTATGGGTCATAAATATACTAGCTGAGGTAGAATAAGTGGCCAAAAGCTATGAAACGAGTTGAAGAGAGTGTGCAGTGAAGCATCAGGAATGTCTTGACTGACTGTACCCAAATTGACATCCAAATCTATAGGAAAACTCAGAAAAAGACACTGAGTTTCTATGGTACTCGGAAAATTCTGTTGTTAGCCTCCAAGTAATGTGAGATACCTAAATCACAGGAATTTTAGATAAGTAGTTTTAGCTCCGAGATGCTGATGAAAAAGTCAAGCTTTACTGTGAAAAAGCTAATTTCCTACGTGCTCTTAGTACACCCACTCCCATTAGTGATTTGAAAATCAAACTAAAAAAACTCCACACAACTTGAATAAAGAGAAAAATGAAAATGAAAAACAAAACAGAATAGTGTCAGAACACTAGCCATCTATAGAAATTTTGCCGAGCTAAATTTCAAAATTGAAAAGGTTCTCTAAATTGTAAACTAATTAAATGAAAATACTGATATTTGAGTTTGTCTTTAAAAAGTTAGACTCAAAAAAATTCTATGAGTACTTAGACTTAAAGGGGCGACTTGTATCCTAGGGATAAACAAAAGTGTGGTTGCCTGTATCTCTCAAATAGGATATCCCAAAGACAACAGATTAAGCTATACAGAAATTGCTTATGCACACAGGAACCTCCAATACGTATGCCAGTGCCTAGAGCAATGACTGATGCATATCAGATGCCCAATAAATACTTTTTTAAAAGAATAAATACATTTTGATAAAGGAAGAAACAAATGATATTGCATTACTGACGAAATATATGACCACAGTTTTAAAATTCCTCTGGTATTTCTATACCATTGGATATATATTTTGAAAGGAATATATTGATTTTATTTTTAAAATATCCACATTTATAAAACAACAGAAGTTACATTCTATACAATCATTTAAACTCATGAAAAATAACTATACATGCTCCTAAGAAGTATTCCCTTCTATTACTTAGCTTGGGTGGTATTTTAAAGAGTATATGATCAAAAACATATAGACACTACTGCTTTAGGAAAATACTGATCTTTAAAATGCAATGGAATCCATCCAATCAGTTCTTTGTTCATTCAGCGCTGAGCCTTCCTTTTAAGCAAGCAATGTGATAGGCATTGCTTTTGCGGTGATGGGCATACTAGACTTGGCCTCTATCTGACAGACCTTCTGGTTTAGTAATAAAATGCTAATAATATTTAAGAAATAGTACACGTATGAGATACAGCAAATTACAAATGTTCTATTAAACTCAAATGAATACTTATTGAATTGAATGAAAAAATATAAATCCTTACGCATCCTTACACAGCATGCCATTTTTTGCAATAGTCCATTATAAAATCTCTTAATTTAGTTTATAAAAATCCCAATCAAATATATAAACATATGCAAGTGAATATATGTAAGTTCACTTTGTGTGATAAGGCAAATATGAGCTCCTATACTCAAAATGGGTAAAAGAGTTTAAAAAAAGAATGTTTTATTATAGTAGATCAAGCTTCTATCAAAGCTCAGTGGTTTTGGGGCACCTGGATGGCTCAGTTGTTAAGCATCTGTCTTCGGCTCAGGTCAAGGATCCTGGGATCGAGCCCCACATCAGGCTCCCTGTTCAGCAGGAATCCTGCTTCTCCCTCTCCCACTACCCCTGCTTGTGTTCCTTTTCTCACTGTGTGTTTATCTGTCAGATAAATAAATAAAATCTTAAAAAAAAAAAAGAAAGAATCTTTCATTAATCAACAACAATGAATAAAATTTGTCTAGCCTTAAAATGATAATTAAAGGAAAGAAAACCAATGTATTAAAGGGATATTCCAACCAAATTGCATTATTTTTTCCTTCATATTTGTCTATAACATTTACAGATGTTTTCACACCATCTGGAACATCTAAACTTTCTGTTTATTAAAAAGTATTTAAGAACAAGCTGAAAAGCCCAGCAACCTCTATTAAGCCTTTCCTACCTACAAATATCAAAGCATATAAGTTCTTCATAATTTTAAAGAATTTAATGCCATTTATTTATGACATATTCGTCATCATCATCATCTTATTTCATCTTTATTTTCCATAATTATGTCTTCTTTGAAGTTAACTATAAGTTTCTCATTTCTGTTATTTATCAGAGACTTGCTTATCCCAAGGTTTATGTTGCTAAAGTTTTAATCTTTTTGGTCAAAATATGTCTAATATAATTAGCACACAAATATGTGCAGATCTTCATTCAGATAATATCCTAATATTTTATTTGAATCATAGTAATTTGACTGTGGCTTGTAAACTCTACTTTCATTATCACTGTCATGTTTGCTTATCTTTATCTTGAAGGTGAAAATAACCAGATGAACTTTTTAAGGCATATTTTAAATAGAAATATTCCTCCATCTAGATTAGAATCACAATTACCCTGCAAAATTGAATACTATAAATAGATCTAAAAAAACATTCTGTTAGGAATCACTTATGTTATTTCATGAAATAAATATGGCTTTGAACAAGAATATGAAGTTTGTATTTTGAAAAAAATTTTTGATATAATGTGAGAACAATATCTAGGAACAAAAAGTAAAGTAACATGCTAATTCTACTACAAAATATAATTTAAGTGTATTTATTAATTTACATTATATTTTAGTAAAACTATTGCTTGTTTTTAAGATTTCTGGCTCTCAAATTAAAATGATATTTTTTCCTGGACATTTCTGATTATTGTTATTTAATATTTATTAAAAGCCTATAGCATTCCTGGAAAGATAAATTCAATAATTGATACAATTGCTGTGCCTAACATGCTTACAAAATGAGAAGAAAAACTCCACAGAGAACAAATCTAGAGTAACACCAGGTACATATAGTTTGATATTTCTTCTCCATGGAGATTTTTAAGCTTCACATTCAATGGCAAGTAATGAATTGTGTTGATACTGTACATTGTAGGTTTATAGTCGTGTTGATGCCAGCTGAAGGATCCCTATTACACTATTCTCTCCAGAGGGAGTAAAAATCTTTTTACAAGAATCCCTTTCTTATTTCCTTTACACACAAATGGTTAAGCTTAGAGCCTGTAATTCTACTTTGTTGGTTTGCTTTTTACTTTTGGGAAACATGTTGTTCTGGACCCAGCAACTGCATTTCACTTGCTCTCAATCACTCTATATTTTACATTACATCGTGCGTCAATGCAGGAGACATTATAGTTCTATACTCTAAAGCCTCTCAGCAGAAGAGATACAAAATGTGGGGGGAAGCTTGCCTAATACAAGATTTCAGAGTTTCTATATATGTGTGCTTTTGTTCTTGAAATGTGATTCAGTTTCATGAGGGATTTGTCATACTTTCAGAAAGTAATAAAATCATTAATAAGCTAGACTATTAAGAAATGGTATTTATTGAAAAACCTGTTTCCTGCCGAGCTGCTAAAGTGCACAAACCCTTCTTTGGAAGATATGCCTGTTATGTGGTAGTTTAGCAAACAAAGGAACTCGTCATATTTCTGATTTGAAAGTATACAGAGGAATACAATAGGGAACACTTAAGCATGCAAAGTGGAACAAAACGGGATTGCATTGTTTCTAGTAAGTGTTAATGCTCCATATACTGTCAATTTATAGTGGTTTTCCACATCCGGGGGTTATTTTAAGAGAATTGTTGCTATTATATCAATCACTGTGAGCCTCACATTTATTGAGAAATACTGGTCAAATAAAATAATTTCGTTATCTTCAAAAGACATCTTTAAGAAGTGAGGGCGACAAGGTATTTAATGTAAATGTGATATATTCAAGTGTTTGGAAACATTCACTGAGTTGCTGTCTGATTTGTTTACTCTTTCAGAAAGATAGTCTATGGGTGTTATGGAACCTTTCTTGAATATTTTGCCAAAGTCCTGTCTAGGTCATTTTATCGTGTCTATTAGTAAACTGGTTAAGTTGAGCAGACAGAAGTAAGCAAATCTGGAACCAATAATAGTGCAAATATTGACTTTGAATGGCATACAGCAGTGTTTCGAAGCTGGTTTTTAGACAAGCCAGTGTTTTCTTAGACAAAACCTCAATGCGGCACACCTTCCTTCCCTTTGGGTCTTGGCTGACCCCTTGTGGTCACGATGTCTTGGCATGAGTTGAATTGAATCTAAAAAAGTCTCATTTAAGTAAAGCAAAGAGATTCTTTTTGATTACTGCTTTATGTTAGTTCCCATCTGCTGTGTACTAAGAAAAAAAGAAAGAGGAAAGGAAAGGAAGGGAAGGGGAGGGAAGGAAAGAGAAGGGAAGGGAGGGGAGGAGAAGGGAAGAAAGGAAGGGGGAAGAAAGGAAGGAAGGAAGGATGGGAGGAAGGAAGGAAAAGGGAGGGAGGGGTGGAGGGAGGAAGGAAGGAAGGAGGAAAGGAAGAAAGGAAGAAAAAGAAAGAAAGAAAGAAAGAAAGAAAGAAAGAAAGAAAGAAAGAAAGAAAAGAGAGAAAGAGAGAGAGAAAGGAAGGAAGAGAGAGAAGGAAGAAAGGAAAGAAGAAAGGAAGGGGGAAGGAAGGAAGGAAAAGGAAGAAAAATGGACAAGGAAAAGAAAAAGAAGGGGAAAAAATAAAAATAAAAGGCATACTCTGGAACCTTTCCCCAGCATTATGTCTTTGTGCCTATAGATGGCTATCCCTTAGGAAAAAAATATATATATATATTGACTAGTCATGCAATAATTCTGTACTGGAAGGAGAAATCACTGAGCAGCTGCATTAAAATAAATTCTGCTGTTTTTATTGAAAAATCATAAGACAGGATATCATCTATTTATTAAAAAAAAAAAATTCTTACTCCAAGCAAGTTCTTAACACTAAAATGTACAACGGTGTGTGTGCCTCTCTCCCCAACACATACACCTACAAACCTATGCTCATGTCTGCAGAAACCATGGATCAAGAAATCAAGTAACCATGGATTCCAATATTGAATAATTGTGAATTTAATCATGTATATTATCATCTTTTGTTCTCTGTTTCATTTTTAAAAAGGGATTTAGTCTATAATATTCTATAATTTGGCCTTAATACTCTCTTTGTTTTAGTTTCCATACACTTGCCTATCTGATCTACAATGTATTCCTATATATCCCTGTTCCACTGTTAAGATTTGTTCACACCATTTTCTCATGTCTTTTCATTCTCCAGGCATAACTACCTGTATGGCCAAGGTCTGTGCAAAAGTATCTGTAAGGTCTTCTAGTCATTAATAAACTTTCACTTATTCTTTCATGGCTGTTCAATGGTTTTATGTAAGCTACAATAAAAGAATCCAACCCTTTGGCCTGAAAATCTAAACTACTTTGAAGAAAATTAACACAGATACCAGAATTTATTTAATCCTGTAAAGCTCTGGTTCTTCTTATCCTCATTTACACTTCATACCACCACATTTTGTACCCCAATTTATATTTATTTGGCAAATATCTGAGGTCTAATAAATGGCATTTGTTGCCTACTGTATGAACTATTTGAAGACCAGAAATGCTACCAGGATTCATCCCTGCAGATGTGAAGATGAAACTTAATGTTTCAGTTAAAATGGTGGGACATAAACCCACTGTGTGTCCATTCTGTGTGCCCACCAACTAAAATCCAAGAAGCTTTGTCACTTGTTCTTTCCTTTCTGTACATATGTGTACTATTCCCACAAATATCATGTCTGCCTTCCTTTTCAACTGCACTGCATGGACTTGCAACTCTTTTGCAAATAAAATTCACCCTCTAACTTTTCACTGAACAAGCTCTGTTCCTTAGTCTTAAATGATAATGAGCTCATTCCTTGTCAAGTAAATTAATTAAATTAAATGTACTTGTTTATTATCACAAAAAGAGGTCAACCTGCAGTGGCTTCCATGAAACTGAAATGCTTTTGTCTGGCAAGAAATAGTGAAGAACAAGGTAGAACTGAGGCAGCTTGATTGCTAAGACTGCATAGCACAAGGTTTTCATTTCTGGGTTTAAAGCAGTGCCTCCAAATCTCAGGAAAAAGAGAATTTGAAGTAGAGGGCAATCTGCAATTTGCTTGTTTCATTTCTGCTCACATTGCTTAAGTCAAAATATGGCTCTACCAGGTTGCAAAAAAATATGGACTATGTTTTTCTAGTTGAGTAGCCATATGGCCAACTAAATCTCAGGGGGGATCTGTAACTAAATGAAAGAAGGAGGTAATGGATATTTCTGTACATCTTTTTTCTGCCACATATTATGTTTCCCTTGCCCACTTTTCATTTTCCACTCACTACAAGTCATAGAAACACTCTCCACTTACTTCTAAACCAGTTCTTTTGGTTAAGGTCTCAAATAACTTTTGTTATATCTCAAAATGTTCCATATAGGAAATGTGGAATATGTTGCCAAAGGTGATACTTATTTTCATATTTTATCCTTGTTAACTTAAATATTTGGCACTGCATTATATATTTTACTTTTTAAATCAGTTCTTTTTCCCCTAAATTTATGTAATAATCTTCTATCCATGAAGAAGAAGCTCTGTCACCTGTGTTCAATCTGTACATTGATCACTATAACTTCAGACTTCAATCAATCCCTCAATCTTCTCCAAAACAACTTTTCATAAATAGTGATAATAGGTGAAAGACCACTTCAGTATAAAAACTTGAAATAACTTGTAAGCATTGAGTCAATCTTGTGTCCATTTTAGACTACCTTACTTGAGAGTCAAAAATCCTGAAATTTAATTATTGCATTTGATTATTAAAATATTTAACTCAAGAGCAACTTGGATTTGTAAATCCTGATTTTGGGAACTCAAGCAGAGTGACACACACCTCATGGGTAGTGGGTAGCTTCTGAACTGACTGCCAAGCTCAGCTGATTGTTTTAGACCCTTCTTTTTGCCCTCTTCCTCCTTACCAATCCTCCACGACCATTCTGAACTAAGTAATCCTGCCGGCTCCCTCCTTCAAAATTTACTGGGCTACAGTGATGACGCAGTCCATGTTGGAAGGATCAGCACCTGATATGCAGACTTTCTGGAATGAAACTTGTGGAGAAAAAAGTAAAAAAGAGATGGGGGAGATGGAGAATCACTGTGCAACAAAGCACAGGGAGACAGTTCACAGAAAAGGAAAACGAGAGTATGACAAGAGAAGCAGAAATGAAAAGAGAAGGTAACATGTTCTAGTTTCCCGTTCAGGTGTTTTTTTTTTTTTTTTTTTTTTTTTTTTTTTTTTAACAGAGATCACAAGTAGGCAGAGAGGTGGGCAGGGGGTGGTGGAGTGGGGAAGCAGGCTCCCTGCTGAGCAGAGAGCCCGATGTGGAGCTTGATCCCAGGACCTGGGGATCATGACCCAAGCTGAAGGCAGAGGCTTTAACCCACTGTGCCACCCAGGCACCCCTGTTCAGTTCTTTTCATTGTCCTGACTGGCCCTTGAGAACTCTATGTCTTCTCACAGTAAATGCTCATCTTTTTGTTGTTGTTGTTGTTCAGGTTCATTTCTGTAACCCACAAGTAGAGATCCATATAAATCATCAACATTCTGTGTTTAAAATTTTAAGTATACATCTCTACAGATAAGCTAAACACAGAACAGATATTTAAATGGAAATTTCTGTGTGTTCTGGTTGGTTTCAGCACAAAAGACAAACTTTTCAAACTTTTCTGCAAAATGAGAGCAATTTATTTAAAAAAATAAGGTAGTTTATAGTAACTGAGTGTGTTAACAATGAAGAAAATTTACATTTTTTCAAAGAGTGGGTATTTTGATGATGTAATTGAATATTATGTATCTTATAGAATGATTATAATAAGTCAAGAACTATACCTCACAACCTATTACATAGATTTGTTCAATTCTGATTAAGAAAAATTAGTGGTTTTTTTTCTTTTTTTGTCACTTGTTTTGGGAACATAAAAAATGGATTCTGCTTTTTCACTCTCTTATGTTATAATACCTCTTTAGCCTCTGATTTTACACTAGACTAGCCTTATTTTATCCTGGTGATCACCTCAGCTTTCACCATGTACAGCCACAATTATGGTCATGTAATTATTAGGTGTACCAATAATTACGTTTTGCATCAAAGTTGTCAAGGGAAATCAAATTAAAGTGCAATAAAAAACATCACCTTTTTTCTTCTACTATTGCTTTTCAACAACAGACCTTTGTAATATCAGATAGATGGTAAAATATGCAAGCTAGAAAGGAATGACAGCAGTAGGGTATGTGTGTGTGTATTTGCATGTGTATGTGTGTTTGTATGTTGCAGAGAGAGAGAGAGAGAGAGCAATTAGAACTAACAAAGGATACCAACCAAGAGGATAAGACCATAATGGCCATGGAAGGTTATAAATATTCTGTGACACCTTATGTAAAGATTATGAAGACAGGCAACTGGCCTTAAATGATAAAATATTCAAATAAATCTGTGCCACTGAAAATGTAAGTTTCCTAAAAACAAGTATGAGATAAATACATTTAGTTAATTTTAACCAGACCATACTGTTGAGACTTTTGTAGAACTTCAAATGATTAACAGAATCATTTTTTTTGAAATTGGAAATACAGTAATTGCAAAAATTAAAGCATATGGTTTAAAGATTTCCACTGAATATGGACCCTAGGGAAAAAAAAAAGTAGTCATAGTCATTTACTATTCTAAATAAGATGTAAATCACATCTCTTTCACTCTTTGTAATTACATTGTATAAGCTTTTATTGGTCATGTCAAATTCATCCTTTCACACTGATGCTGTCTAATCATAACCTCATCCTGGTGCAACCCTTGACCTGAGACACTGATCTGAACATTGGATGACATATACAATAGTGTATATTTAAGAGTGCCTTTGCAGCGATACAGTGTTAATGGGAATAAAACTGTTACTAAACCAAAAGTCTAGAAATTAGTATCTAGATTGAACAGAAATTTGGTCTAAAGTTCATAAATTTCAAAGGTATGAAATCCAGTATTTAAATATAGTAGTGTCTTTCAACTGAAGGCAAAATGATGAAAGCATATTACCTAAGAATAACAAATGACATAAAATAAATTACTTTGTACTCTTAGCATGTTAAGCAAATGGCAAAACTCCAACTGCCTAACCTCTGGTGCAGCAGTATATGGTATGCCTTCCAGTGGGGGTGTTGATTATACCTGCTAGAAAATTTAAAGGCACTCTGGAGCCCATATTCCCACAAATTACTCCCTTGAGGACACTGTGGTAGAGTAAAAGCATGGAAAATGAGAATCTTTCCCCTTCTTCAATAAGAATGATGAATCTAGTGGGAAAAAGTAGGGAAGTTAAAAAAGATGTGGGAAATGATCTCACACCCTCAAAGCTCTTTACTGTACCTACAAGGAGCTTTGGGGGATATATTGGTGGTAGTTCCAAATCACTTTCCTGTTGTAATTCTGTGGGGAAATGCCAAATGATTCTGAGGGCTACAAATAAAAAAGAAACTTTTTCTCTGTTTATTAATTTAAGAAAAAGTTTGGAATCTCATCTTCCATTTTTTGAAGTAGAGCATTGCCATGGTTGCTACCTGAGGTTTCAGAAACCTGGGTGGTTTAATAAGAATAAGAATTTGTCAACAGTATCTCAGACAGGGAGGCAATAAACAGGATCTATTAGAAGAGGGAAATTGAAAAATGTTGGAAGAAGAAAACATATAAATTTAATCTTTAGAAAAACAACTACTGAAAAATGCAGAACAAATAAGTCAAGATATTAGACAATTAGAAAATAGAAGTAGGAGGAAAAAGAGGAAAACATGGTAGCAAAACGACCTGTGAATTTTCTCCCTAAAATATCTTTAAAAAACTGTATATTGCCTATTAAATTTGTTTATAACCTGTCAGATTTTCTAGATGTGTTCATGTAGTTATTTTTATTTAAAAATTTTTGAAAAGAGTCAATTATTTTCCAGTATTTAACAATGAATTTAAATGAAAAGTTAAAATAATCATCATAATTGGCAATATCTGAAAATGCAAAGTAGAAAAGTGAAGAAACTGATTAATGGGCTTCTGGGCAAGTTACAATAGAGATACACACTGAAGGTTGTGGACAATAGATTCATCAACACATGTTCTAGAAGAGAACAACAATGATCATTTCAATAACGATCCTCTAGTGTGTAACTAAAATTTTCTTCCATTTATTTCAATCTCGATAAATTTGAACTCCTACGACATGAAGAAGATAGGATTAAATAATGGAATATGCATTATTTTATTTCTATGTATTCATTAATTCAATATTATTGACAGCCTACCATGCAGCACTCACTCTGATCAGGATAAACAGAATAGGCAGAGTTCTTGCCCTTAGGAGCTCACAGTTCAAGGAGAAAGACATTCTTCTAGGAATTACAAGGGGGGTAATTGTTAAAAATGAGAAAAAATAGAGGTGTATTATATATGACTTTCTGGTTGAACTTGCAATTTACAATAACATTTTTATCTGCTTGCAAATGACCAATCAGTCACCATTTTCTTTTCTTCTTTTTTTTTCCTTTTTTTTTTTTTTCTTTAAGTAATCTCTACCCCAGAAGTGGGGCTTGAACTCACAACCCCAACATCAAGAATCTCACACTCTACCAACTAAGCCAGCCAGGCACCGCAGTTATTTTCTACTTTCAGCATGTTTTCCCTATTGCCGTATCACATTACCTCTGTGTCAGGTAAGCGGACCTTATAAACTTCATTATATAGATAAGGCCAACAACTCCAAGTTGCCCAAAAGACCTATATGGAATAACATTGAGCAAATCCAGCCTGCTGTCTACTTTTGTAGAGCCCACAATCTAGAGATTTTCTACATTTTTAAGTGATTGAAGCATATTGGTAGAAGAATAAGAAAGTATATAAAATTCAAATTATAGTGTTCATAAGTAAAGTTTTATTATAAAACACCTAACTTTTATTTAAACATTTTCTATGGTTGTTTTCATGCTGCAGTGCCAGATTTGAGCAGTTGGGAGAGAAATTACATGGCTTGCAAAGCTTGAAATATTAGAAATTTGGTCCTTTAGAAGAAAAGGCCTTTCTGACTATAAAGGAGACAATCTTTATAATTTTTGTAATATTCAGATTTTATTGTGTGTTCAGTATATGTGAGTCATTCTTGTTTACTCTTTGCTTGTATTAATTTAAGCAATAAAGGAGGGTTTTTTTTTTTTTTTCCATTTTACAATTGTAAAATTGAAAAGTGAGGTGTTTTCTTAGGGTCAAAGAGTAAGAGTTTGAGCAGACATTTCAACCTAGTTAGATTGACTACAAAACCTGCTTTTTTCCACTACTCTGTACTAATACTAGGAGTAGATTTTGTTCTCAAAATTTTCAAGATCATTTCAAAGTGGAAGTTGCTATAATTCTTTAATCTGAACCCCATACAATTTTATATGCCTAAACCACATATTTTTGGCACCTGTTTGGTATTTTAGATGCTAATAGTGGATAAACGCCACTGATTTTAATGGCCATTGTTTATAACAGAAAATTAATATAGTATCATAAAAGGAGTCTGCTATCACTTATTTTTGCACCGTGATAAGTGTCTACAATGACTATATTCATTCATTCTTTACTGACCATGGAACTGATTGAATTTAAGAATGTGTGGTAATCTCTTAACTTCTAGTAAGGCCTGACATATTATTTATCTTTACTCTTTGTTATCTATGCAAGAGTTTAGAACAAAGTAGGAACTTAATCCATGTTCATGCTATCACTTCTGAAGTGACAGCACGAGCATGGATTAAGAAATTAGTTTTAGGGATGCCTGGGTGGCTCAGTGGATCAAAGCCTCTGCCTTCGGCTCAGGTCGTGATCCCAGGATCATGGGATTGAGCCCTGCATTGGGCGGGCTCTCTGCTCAGCAGGGAGTCTGCTTCCCTTCCTCTCTCTCTGCCTGCCTCTCTGCCTACTTGTGATCTCTGTCTGTCAAATAAATAAATAAAATCTTTGGAAAAAAAAAAAAGAAACTAGTCTTGATGCCTAAGACCCACACCTAAATAAAAGGTAAATGATCAAATATGACTAAGTTGGATTCATTGTTGGTACATAATATGTACTCTATATCAGAATTCTTGTTAAAAAAAAAAAATGAACTTCGAATAATCTCTCATTGTTTTCACCCTGAATGAGTTTAAGGGAGGGGACCAAGATGGCAGACTCAGGTGCTTTACTTTGCAGTTTAAGTATGAACTGCATAGGGCTGCTTCACACTGTCCTCTGTAAACTTTCCATAATAAGATAGATCAAAACTAATAAAATAATGTTTTATCTAACTCTACACAAACCCTAATATAGCTACCTTAAAGCCTTTAATCCTGTACCCAATAAGGGACACTAAATGAACAAAGTTCACCAACTCTCTGTTGAAAATATGTATTATTTCAGTTTCTAAGTGTTTCTCTTTGTATGACATGAATCTTAAAGTAAGCGTTAAGGTCTAGTTGAGAGAAGTACTGAATTTCACCTCAAGAACCTCTTTCTTTAATTAATTCCTTGTTACTCAGTGCCTTTTATTGTTTCCAAAAACTATCAATACTACGAACTTTCTTTTATTTCTAACATTACTTGGTTGTGTGTGTGTGTGTGTGTGTATTCATGTATAAAATCCATTCATCACTAAATTGCAACTTGTTTAAAGGCAAGAGTCAAATATTTCTTTTTCAGTCACTTGACACTTATTTTAGTAGTATTGATTCCGTAATTTTTATAAAACAGTTTTGAAATAATGAAGTCATAAAATAAACAATGATTTTTTAAATTTAATTTCATATTGAAATTTTAATAAAAAGCCTAATCATTGAGATATTTATGATCTTCATGAAGGAACTCAATACCAACATATAATTGCCATCAATTGTAACTACAAACTATGTCCATAATCCTTCGATAATACTTACCTCAAAAGGAAATTGAGCTGTGCTGAACATGCACTATTTTATGTAATCACCAGAGCAACCTGATAAGGCAGGTATAATTAAACAATTATAACTATCATTTTAAAGGAAACTGAAGCTTTCAACATCAGAGATAGGAATCCAGGAGAGCACCAAGATATACTTGAATCAAGAGGCCAAATTCTTCACCCAAGGGCTGTACAGACTGTGTAAACATGCACACACACACACACACACACGCGCGCGCACACACACATTTTACACTAAAAGCATATAAGGAAAATTAAAATTAAAAGTTAAATGCAGGTAATGAAGATAAATATGCATTGATGAGGATATTTTTCACTTTTCTCACTTTTTTAAAAAGATTTTATTTATTTATTTGACAGACAGAGGTCACAAGTAGGCAGAGAGGCAGGCAGAGAGAGGAGGAAGCAGGCTCCCTGCTGAGCAGGAGCCTGATGCGGGCCTCGATACCAGGATCCTGAGACCATGACCTGAGCCGAAGGCAGAGGCTGAACCCACTGAGCCACACAGGCGCCCCACTTTTCTCATTTTTAAGCTAGATAAAAAAAGGGGAAATCTGGAAAGATTTTCTTGAAATCTAATTACAAATTGATAGGAAAATAAAGGAGAAATGAGAAGTGGTGAATGGAAATAAGCAAGCAAAGGCAGATATTTCAAGCAAATTTATCAGTTTAGGTCCTTGTGTCACCAACAACATTGGTATTCCACCACAACTTGGAGAAATAGACACTAACAGAGAGTTATATTTCAAATTGTGAATGTTGATAAATATTGTAGCCCTATTCTGCAGCTTCCTCCACCCCCAGGTAGGTATTTCCACAATCCTCAATGGCAATAATACCCATGGGAGGAAACAGATACCAAAGAAGGTACTGAAACTCACAGGAGTTGGGAACTGATTTATCTCTCTCCTTTCACCGGCCCCCGATATTGTCACTATCTTCATTTAACGTGCCAGAATTTGATTACCTGTTATGATGATTTTACCAATGTGTCAGTGATAACTTACAAGTTATCTCTATTAAAATAGAACAAATGTGAAATGAATTGGTAGTAAGATTTAAGTGCTAAACATGTTCCAGTTGCTGGCTCTAACAGTGATTGTGTAAGTCTCCTGCTTGGTAATTTTAAACGTATTATATATAACTTAGCAAACAAGGG
This sequence comes from Martes martes, assembly GCF_963455335.1. Classification (NCBI taxonomy): domain Eukaryota; kingdom Metazoa; phylum Chordata; class Mammalia; order Carnivora; family Mustelidae; genus Martes; species Martes martes. The sequence goes on along the minus strand of NC_137889.1, from coordinate 162,907,646 downwards.
AACACTGGCATTAGTATACTTGAATTTATTTTCTATTTTTATTTGAAATTTTTCAAACATTTCTATGCAAAGCAAGATCTTTTTTTTTTTTTTTTAAAGATGCAGAACAGGTTAAGCTCTGTTACAGCGAAAGTAAAAAAAAAAAAGAAAGAAAGAAAGAAAGAAAAGAAAAAGAAAAAGAAACGAAACTAGGCACCACTGTAAGGCTGTAAGATGTTGAATCTTCCATCGTTGGGCTCAGAGGCAAGTGTGATTACAAGTGACAAAGGGGATTATCAGTATGAGCTGAGTTTCTCAGAACTTTAATTAGCTCACAGATTGCTCAGTTGTTTCCTATTCTATTAGGTAGCAATAAGACACAATAGGAGATGTGCAGCATGCCTCTGGTGCAGTTGTAAAGCAGAAGTCAGAAAAGGTTACTGTTTCTTACCAGAATCACATTAATGATTCCAGAATCCACCATTTAGAGTGTCTCCTTGTTATCATTATACAAATAGCAAAAATAAACTGATGGATTTATTTGTAGTTCTAATGTAATATTTGGAATGACTGATAGCCAATTATAAAGTTTGAACTGTTTATCTTGAGTTCTAATCTCAGTTCCTACTTAGCAAAATTCCTTATTGTGTCCACTCTAGTTAAAAAGTACATGCTAGATAAAAAATATTCTCAGAGAGCAAGTCTTGTTATCACCATGGCCATCAAGAATAATTCTTCATCTCTCTGATCAATCTCATTTGACCAGATAAATCCCTGACTGAACAGAAGAAAATCAAGATGAAGTGAAGATTAACAGAGTCTTCTTAAGTTTGATAGCCACGTGAATAGAAAATTCAAAAGAAAATGGACAATTAGATGACCTATAAAACTATTCAAATAAAATTACTATGGAGACCTAAGGAGAAAGAATGTAATGATCTAATCCGGATCCTCTCCAGGAAACTGGGTTTAGCTTCACTAATCCCAATACAAATTGTCACTGTATTTTCAAAATCATGCAATTTGCCTCTTGTGAAGGGCAGATATCAACATTAACACACTTCTTTGATAGCCTAATAGTACAATTACTTTGCTTTCCTGACTTTGCTTAATGGTTCTGAATAACTTCATTTCAGTTAAAAAATGCAAAGCAAAATAACTCTTTCTTCTATAATAAAGTAACAATTTTATAGCATTTGGAGAGTCTTGGAGTGTGTCTTTACAAATTCTACAGTGAAGAGATAGACTGACTTCAGTTTACAGCATCACCATAATAAGAATTATTACTTTTCTGTAAAAAGAAGATAATTTTTAAAGAAGATCCTTCAATCTTCAATTTTTAGAGAAGACTTTTAAAAATTTTTATTAAGTTTAAAAATTTAGGAATAACATATTATAATCACGTTTTAAATTAAAGAATACAGACTCCCATATGTATTACTGTTAAAAGTAAAGCTTATTTCGTATCACGCTAACATTTAGTTATAATGATAATGTAAATATTTGTAGGTTATAAGACATTCTTTGGGATAATTAAGACATATTTTTTGGAAACAAACCATAAAAATAACAATTTGGAGTTATCCTAGGTTTAGTCAAAAAGATTGATGTTGCTGGAGCTGAGTAAAATTATCAAAATCCATGACCCATAGGGCTTATGTTCTTGGAACTCTGATTCTTGCTCCATTATCTTGTCTTTTCCCTTATCATCAAAAAGATGTTTGTAGTGTCCTTTCCTGGCCCCAATTCTATTCTGAATGTCCACATTTGTCAGAAAGTGTTTTGACGAAAGTATTCCTATTGGTGATTGTATCACTAATCTGTCTCAAGAGTCTATAAGGAACAATAAATAATATTGAGAGAAATGACTATGAGTTGCATTTAAAAATGGATCTGGTATTTTCGACACCTTGGAGATACAGGTGAGATCTGGGCAAAATTAATGGCATGGTGATTTTGGATAATGTTTCTGAGATCCATAATGACTCTCAATTAGAAAATAAAAAAAAAAAATTCAGATGAGGATTTTAATGACATTGTAAAGAAGGATTCCAGAATATGAGAAAATTTTCCTGTGGAATCCAAATTAATTCTATATTGGGTAGGGGGTAATTGTGCATTTCCTGGAGAAAGACATTGTATTACACAGCACCCGATCTTCAGGGAAGCCCAGGAACCAGACAACTTGCCTGGGACTATGGTCCCATATTGGTTCTCATGGAAGCCTGAAGCTCTCCCTGAATTTTACTACAGTTCTTTGGAGCTATATCTCTGAGACTTGGACAAGAAGGTTCTCTGTAATTTTGGGTGAAATAGGAAAAATCCTTGGCTACTAGAAGGCTTAATTTGTGACCACCTGAAGGAGGCAGATTCTGTAACAAGTTAAGCTAAAGTAAATGTAATTTCTCAGTGTCCAAAATTACCAATTTGGTTTTTTTTGTTTATTTAATGAACATAAAAATGACCATCATAAGGAAATTTCATAAGTACTTTATAAATATAAACTCACTTAATAAGGAACACAAGGAATAAAGATTTTAAGTAAAGTAGCAAAGGACACACCTGCAATGAATGGCAAAGCTGGGAAACCCAGATAATCCAACTTTGAAATGAGTCTTTAATTTTCTATGCTATGCTGTCTCTATTCTGAGCAGATAAAGAACTCCAATAAATATACACATATTTTAAATTTCATCATCTAATAAGTAAATCCAGAATAAAAAACAAAACTCTACCTATTTCTCTGACTCAAAATAATGCATTTAAAGCTCATCTTAAAGTACATGTAATTCCTCATAATAGCAATTAATTATAATGGTAAATATTTACTAATCTCTCATGGTATAGCAAGTACATTGAAAATCATTATATATCAATTATTTCATTTAATAAAACAAAGCCAGAAGGTTAAAAGAATCTATTTTCACCCATTTTACAAATGAAATTTTGTTCTAGTTATAATTATGGTTACAACACTCATATTTCTTCCAATATTAAACAGAAAGTACTCTATAAGAACGGAGAACACTCTTACAAGAACAGTGTTATATACATGTGTATCACCATTAGTTTTACAATGTTGTAATTAATTTTTTACTACTAATAATAAAATTTTTAAATTTATCTAGTGATTTGATATTAACAATATAAGTTAGAACAGAAATAGCTTTATTCCTCTAATAATCTCTAACTTTTTTATTTGCATTCTGATGTGCTTTTCTGAATGGAAGAAAAGTAATAGAGGAACAACTAGAATGCAAAAGTTGCATATATTTATATATCAGATCAGAGAAATATTTGCTGATGGACACACACACACACACACAAACCTGCATAAAATCATATAGACATCTTTCCTACTCCTTTACTTGAGATGTTAATACCTATGGAGGGCATTGTATAATTATTTACTCCAGCCGAGTTTCTCTGGTATTTATGCATGTATCACCTACCTGGGACTTTTATCAATTCTCAATAAACTTTAGTATACTTAATTAGGTTGAATGTCAAGTTGTAATAAAACAAAATCTATAATTAAATATCCAGAAACTTACCGTATATCAATATGATTTCATTTAAATATTTATAAATATATATTACATGTATAGATGATATAATTATAATTTAAATAATTATGATACATAATTATAATTTCTAAAAAAAATCTTAACGGTCTCATTTTTTAAAAGATTTATTTATTTATTTATTTGAGAGAAAGAGCACACAAGCAAGGGGAGTGAAAGCCAGAAGAAGAGGGAGAATCAGGCTCCATGAGTGGAGAGCCCAACATGGGGCTCAATGCCAGGACCCTGGAATCATGACCTGAGCAGAAGACAGACGCTTAACCAACTGAGCCACCAGGAGCCCCAATGGTCAACTTTTTTTAATGTGCTTTGATAGGCTCTGGGATTGTGCTCACATTACTCGTATTCTAATTGAGAAGATAGGTTTCTATTTCAAGACAGTGTGAAAAATAGAACAGAAAGAAATCAATAAACAGAGTTAACCCAACAATAAGAATGATTAGTTGGAGAGATCACAACAATGAGATTGGGGTGAATTTTCATGTGTAAACAGTAATTTCATGTGTAGATAGAAACTATAATAACAATAGTAAACAGATTTTATGATTTCTTATATTTTACAATGAAAGTAATATTACATCATGGTTTTTACTAACTTTTCCTGTAGGTCATTAAGTTTTTGGATAATCTTTAAAAAGCTAAGAAATACTCCCCGAGAAATTCCACAAATACCCATGAATTTGAAGTTATGCAATCATGTTATGGACAGGCTGATGCCCATGCAGGATACCCTCCCCTATGCTGGAGTTCTGGGCATATAAAGTGGGTGGTGGGAGGAGAGTAAATGAAATAGAAAACAGTAGGGTTTTCTTGATTTTCATACATCTTGATCCCTCGTTCTCCCCAAAGAACTTAATAAAATTTATTAAATAAAACTTCATACTCAGATTATTCTCTTTTCTACCACAGTTTAGCTGCCTCTAAAAGTTTATTTCCCAAAAATTTCAACTCAATTTATGTTGCTTCTCTGCATGAAGACCTGTACGAGCTCCATAATGACTCTGGAATTAAATCTAAACTTAAGAACATGGTGTAGGAACTATTTACAACCTGATTCTTACATCATTTTCTGCTCTTTCCAACTAGCCTGTGTTATGGTCACATTAATCTTTTTTTTGTTTTGTTTTTTTTTTTGTTTTTTTTTTGTTTTTTTTTTTCCAATTTTTTATTTATTTTCAGCGTAACAGTATTCATTGTTTTTTCACCACACCCAGTGCTCCATGCAATCTGTGCCCTCCCTAATACCCACCACCTGGTTCCCCCACCCTCCCACCCCGCCCCTTCAAAACCCTCAGGTTGTTTTTCAGAGTCCATAGTCTCTCATGGTTCACCTCCCCTTCCAATTTCCCTCAACTCCCTTCTCCTCTCCATCTACCCTTGTCCTCTATATTATTTGTTATGCTCCACCAATAAGTGAAACCATATGATACTTGACTTTCTCTGTTTGACTTATTTCACTCAGCATGCTCTTGGATGGGAAGAATAAACATCGTTAAAATGTCTATACTGCCCAGAGCAATCTATACTTTTAATGCCATTCCAATCAAAATTCCACCAGTATTTTTCAAAGAGCTGGAGCAAATAATACTAAAATTTGTATGGAATCAGAAGAGACCCCGAATTGCTAAGGAAATGTTGAAAAATAAAAATAAAACTGGTGGCATCACGTTACCTGATTTCAAGCTTTACTACAAAGCTGTGATCACCAAGACAGCATGGTACTGGCATAAAAACAGACACATGGACCAGTGGAACAGAGTAGAGAGCCCAGATATGGACCCTCAACTCTATGGTCAAATAATCTTTGACAAAACAGGAAAAAATATCCAGTGGAAAAAAGACAGTCTCTTCAATAAATGGTGCTGGGAAAACTGGACAGCTATATGTAGAAGAATGAAACTTGACCATTCTCTTACACCGTACACAAAGATAAACTCGAAATGGATAAAAGACCTCAACGTGAGACAGGAATCCATCAGAATCCTCGAGGAGAACATAGGGAGTAACCTCTTTGATATCAGCCACAGCAACTTCTTTCAAGATATGTCTCCAAAGGCGAAGGAAACAAAGGCAAAGATGAACTTCTGGGACTTCATCAAGATAAAAAGCTTCTGCACAGCAAAAGAAACAGTCATCAAAACAAAGAGGCAACCCACGGAATGGGAGAAGATATTTGCAAATGACAGTACAGATAAAAGGTTGATATCCAGGATCTATAAAGAACTCCTCAAACTCAACACACACAAAACAGATAATCATATTAAAAAATGGGCAGAAGATATGAACAGACACTTCTCCAAGGAAGACATACAAATGGCTACCAGACACATGAAAAAATGTTCATCATCACTAGCCATCAGGGAGATTCAAATCAAAACCACATTGAGATACCACCTTACACCAGTTAGAATGGCCAAAATTAGCAAGACAGGAAACAACGTGTGTTGGAGAGGATGTGGAGAAAGGGGAACCCTCTTACACTGTTGGTGGGAATGCAAACTGGTGCAGCCACTTTGGAGAACAGTGTGGAGATTCCTCAGGAAATTAAAAATAGATCTTCCCTATGACCCTGCAATTGCACTGCTGGGTATTTACCCCAAAGATACAGATGTAGTGAAAAGAAGGGCCATCTGTACCCCAATGTTTATAGCAGCAATGGCCACGGTCGCCAAACTGTGGAAAGAACCAAGATGCCCTTCAACGGATGAATGGATAAGGAAGATGTGGTCCATATACACTATGGAGTATTATGCCTCCATCAGAAAGGACGAATACCCAACTTTTGTAGCAACATGGACAGGACTGGAAGAGATTATGGTCACATTAATCTTGAAATTCCTCCACATATGTGCCTTATCTTCTAATGCTTAATCCTATGGTTAAATTCACGCTTTTTCAAATGATGGTGGTCACTATGCCTAGAATGTTCTTTCTTCCTTCCTTCCTTCCTTCCTTCATACCTGAAATGTTCTGATCACCTTCTTTTTTTTTTTTTTTTCATAACTTTAGTAATATATTTTAAGGACCAACTCAAAAGTTGCATTTAACACCTTTTCTATTGTCCCACGGTCCCTTTGTGTTCTTTTTTTTTTGTTCTTTCTTTGTTGTTCCTTTTAAAAATTTCTGTTTTGGAGCACCTGGGTGGCTCAGTTGGTTGAGTGAACCATTCTTGGTTTCAGCTCAGGTCATGATCTCAGGATCATGGGATTGAACCCCACGTCAGGCTCTGCCCTGAGTGTCAAGTCTCCTTGACCCTCTCTCCTTCAAGTCTCTCCTTCACCCTCTGCCCCAACCCCCTCAGATAAATAAATAAATCTTAAAACAAATAAATACAATAAAATTTGTTTTGGGTATTTCAATTGGCCTACCTTCAAGATCATCAATTCTTTCTCTGGTCTTACTTACAGTATCTACTGCTGCATCCATGAAGGCATTCTTCATGTTTCTTACAATGGTTTTGTCTTCTAGCATTTCCTTTTGACTCTCAGAATTTTTCTCTGCTTACCCATCTCTTACATCTTCCATTTGAGACCTTAACATAGTAACTGTAGTTATTTGACAACCCCTGTCTGATAATCTCAGTATCTGCATCATATGCGAGTCTGGCATGGATCACTACTTAGTCCCTTCTGACTGCATCATCCAGTACTCCTTACTTTCCATACACACAAATTCTTCCTTAATAGAATGTGTTGCTCTTCTTGTTTATTGATATAAGATGTGCCTTTTTACGTAATATGGTAACAGGCAATGACTACCCAAGTGAGAACAAGGAGCAGCTTCTTATTCTGAGCTTGCAGGGGAGTTAGTTCCCATTGCTTCCATTTGGCAGACTCAGAGGCAGGCAGGAGTGTGAAATCTTCATGACGAAAAAGAAAATGTTTCAACTGAGTTCTGGTTGGAGGTTGTTGGAATGGGGAAAATGGAGACGGATAATACCAGAGACATCCTATGTGATTAGTTTGAAGAACACACCTGAATCTCCCTGTTCGGTCCTGGACTGGAAGTAAGGGCAAAAATGAGGGAAGCTGGCAGTTGTTGGCCAAGTCCTGACCATCTGAGGTCAATTGTTACAGAAGTTTTAGTTTTGCTTCCTGAGCTGGTTGCTGCAAAGTTTATAGGTCAGAGTTCCATTTATACAAATGTTCTAGTCTCTGTCCATTTGTATATTTGGTCTTTCAATGAACATCACCCACTTCTTGAGAGCAAGGTTTTATTATTTCCTAGTGACTAGTTCATAATCAGAACAGGGTTTATACATATCCAATATGAATTAGTATGCATTTATTAATAAATTAATACTTAACTTTATTGTCACAATAACTTTGAAAGGTTGCCAAGATTAATACTAATATCTCAACTTGTTTTAGGTCAAAAAATAGGGATCCAGAAAATTATGTTTTGTATTAAATTATGTGGGTTATAAATGCTAAAACAGAACTATAAGCAAATTTTTTTGATTCATATTGAACACTGTTTTCTTTTTCATATGTTATCTTTAATTTTTATCCCTGGAACATTCACCTCACAGTTATTGCATAGCTACTAGCTGCCAGTCCCTGTGCTGTATTATTTATTTTCATTATTTAACTTAATGTCTTAAAATCTTTGTGATGTTTATATTTAAATATTTTATATATAAATCAAAGACCTTTTAATTTCACCAGATATTATATCAGTTTTAATTATAAAAAGTATTTGAGTATTCACATTTAAATATTTTAAGTATTAATACAAAGCACTATTATATATTATTCTTTTTTTTTTTTTTTTTTTTAGATTTTATTTATTTATTTGTCAGAGAGAGAGAGTGAGCGAGCACAGGAAGACACAGTGGCAGAGGGAGAAGCAGGCTCCCTGCGGAGCAAGGAGCCCAATGCGGAACTCGATCCCAGGACGCCGGGATCATGACCTGAGCCGAAAGCAGCCGCTTAACCAACTGAGCCACCCAGGCGTCCCTATTATATATTATTCTTGAACTCATTCTTTTCCAGTCTACTTTTTATTTAGACTTTTATTATGGGAAATGCTACATATTGCATAGTGAAATTCCATAAAGTAATCTACTTCTAATCTGAAACATATCTTTCTTTTTCATTTTTGTTTTTGGGTGTTTGTTTGTTTGTTTATTTTTTCTTTTTTTATTATATGTATATCATGCCTTCTCCTCCTCCATTTTCATTTCTTCCTGTCCTTATTTATCTTCCCAAATACATCTTTCCGGATTCCTCCACTGATGCAAAGATGTGATAGGTTAAGAAAACCTTTTAAGGGGCGCCTGGGTGGCTCAGTGGGTTAAAGCCTCTGCCTTCGGCTCAGGTCATGATCTCAGGGTCCTGGGATCGAGCCCCACGTCGGGCTCTCTGCTCAGCAGGGAACCTGCTTCCTCCTCTCTCTCTCCCTCTCTCTCTGCCTGCCTGCATATCTGTGATCTCTGTCTGTCAAATAAATAAATAAAATCTTTAAAAAAAAAAAAAAAAAAGAAAACCTTTTAAGCATGATAAACTTAAAAGGAACATTTACAACAATCACACACACAACACACACTAGTTAAGACCACATGGACTTTACTATTAGCTCCTTAGTCTCCACTGTTCACTCCATGCTTTATTAAAATGGGACTGATGTAAGGTTGTTGAGCATATTTATTTATCTGTAGTATAGCCATGACTTAAAACACTGCAAGGGCTTCTCTTTTATTAACTGAGTTTGTAGAAGATGTCCCAGGAGAGAAGAGATTGTAATACTAAGAGCAAATACAGACCAACAAATTCTCATATCGATTGATTTATTTTTCAGATCTGTAAAAATCACCCATTCTGTGGAGCCCGAGGGGCAAGCAAGTGATATAAAACTCAAACATTTTGAGCCAAAACAAATAAAAACCAGCCTTGCAGCTCCATTTCATTCAAAAAGCTTCCTTTATGAATTAGAGAAAGCTGATCTAGAAGAAAGCTTGTGTTCTACTCCCAGAGGTTAAATGACATTAAATTTCAACAAATAGAAGAAACGACAAGGCCTGAGGACTGTCCTTGATCAAATACCCAATATCCATTCCATTTATTGTAAATGGGTAAATTCTGGTTAATCCTAGATGGATTGAAAGCAGAAGAAATGTGAATATGCAGTTCATGATGAAAAAAACTGCTCCTGTAGGCACACTCAGGAAACACAAAAGGTATATTTTTTTTTTCAGTAGGCTCAATATTAGTTATGGGAAGGCAGACAAATATGCATGTGGATAAGCAACAGATAGAATATCTGAGAACACCTGTTTTCTTTTCAAAAGGTTGAAACTTTGAGGATAACAAATTCTCATATCAATTTGGGGGATTTTGAGGGAATATTTGTCCCTAGATAATCACAAAACCCAACAGTGATTGAGTCTACTACTCCTGGCAGAAGAATCTAATTGCTTTTCCTCAGTCTGCCCTCCTTTCAGATTGAAGATGAGGAAGGTGTGACGCTTGCGATTTTTTTTTTTTAAGATTTTATTTATTTGGCAGAGAGAGAGAGACCACGCATTGGCAGAGAGGCAGGCAGAGGGAGAGGGGGAAGCAGGTTCCCCACTGAGCAGAGACCCCAGTTTGGGGCCTGATACCAGGACGCTGAGATCATGACCTGAGCCAAAGGCAGAGGCTTAACCCACTGAGCCACCCAGGCACCTCAGTGACACTTGGAATCTTAATGGCATATCTTCTGGCTGCAAAAACAAACAAACAACAACCACAACAAAAACCCCAAAAGTTTAGTTCATAAAAATCAAAAAACAGATACAAAAAGTACAAGAGAGATTCAAAAGTTGAAATAACAAGACTGTAAAACTATATAATAATGGCAACAATATGAAGTCTTTAAAACTATTAATAGGTGCCAAACATTATTCTGGGCATTTTTTTTAAAGATTTTATTTATTTATTTGACAGAGATCACAAGTAGGCAGAGAGAGAGAGAGAGGAGAGAGCCGGCTCCCTGCTGAGCAGAAAGCACGATGCAGGGCTCGATGTAGAGCTCGATGCAGGGGTCGATCCCAGGACTCTGGGATCATGACCTGAGCCAAAGGCAGAGGCTTTAACCCACTGAGCCACCCATGCACCCTTATCCTGAGCATTTTAAATGAAGTATCATTATTCTTCCCATTTATAGATGAAGAAATTGAGGCTTCAAATTACTGAGGCTCATACATGTCATGCTATAATGATTAGAGACCAAGAATGAGCCATATTAAAGAGAGAGATGAGGTTCTAGAATAAGGCAATTTTTTAATAAAAGACAGAGGAAAGTGAGATAAAACTGCAGCCAATCTGGAAACAGATTGTATGAACTTAAAATGTTGTTAGCTACTAGATAGAAAATGAGAACAAAAAAATATATTGTTCAATACTTTTTTTTTTTTTTTTAACTGACATTGCTTTGCATACATCACTATTTGAAAATAAGATCAGGGTCATGGTTGAAGAAGTCCATTTCATTTGTATGAGTTTCTTAAAAATATAAAAACAATTACACGAGCACATGGGAGTCAGAACACCTGCCCTTTTTATTTTCATGGAAAATGACAATAAAATATCTTTGCTAATTTAGTCTAATAGTAGACTGGTCCCAAACTCAGCAGACATTATAAATTTCTTTTTATCCAGTGTGAAATGGTTCCAAGTACTTGTTATATATAGTACTTGTTATATATACTTGAAGCCAAGGAGACTAGATAAAGATGTCATGTAAATTTTCAAATAATCATTTCTAAGGAATATTTGAAAAGATAGTGCTTTATTATTTCTGTTCCAGATCTAGTTTAGACACTTATTTGCTCTTTGAATGTGAACAAGATATGTGATCTGTTGGAGACTTACTTTCTTTAGTAGTAAAATGAAGATGAGAATGCTTCCTATTATATGAGGATGGTGTTAGTATTTAGTGATATTAAGCAAGTTAAAACTCTTACATATTTTAAAGAATAGATGTACAGTAGTCATCATTATCATATTGAAAATCCTCAGTGGTTTTATGAACCAGCCTTCAATAGTTTCTGGAAGACTCTAAAAATCAATGTCATCATTTAAAGAAAGAAGATAGAAAAAAGGAAAACACATAAAAAAAGAAAAACCTGTTGTATATTCCTATTTAGCCAAAAATTCTATACATTAAGAAAACAAAAACAAAACAAACAAACAAAAAACAATAATCTGCTTTGTCAGAACTGAAAGACAGTTGGTCGCATGCAGGTTTTTCAAGATGATACAGTTGGGAAATCCTCGTAAAGTGTGCTGCACCATGAGTCAAAAATTATTTCTGGAGAACAAAACTGACAAAATAAAGTGGGTGGAAATTTATAAAGAGAAAGAGTGAAGTAAGAAATTGGTAAATATAAGGTAAATATTGACTCAATATTTACATAGAAGAAAGAGATGCAGAAAGTTCATCCAAAGTCTCCTTGTAATGATTATTGCTTTAATTCTGAAAAACACTTTATTGTATAAAAGTCTGTAACTGGGATGAATTTGAAATATTAGCCAGCTTGTTCTCTGGAGCTAAAATCCAATTTTTGCTCAAGGTCTAGTCTTCTATTCAGTCACTGGTGAATAAAGGAGCAGAACATTTCAGTTACAAAGAAGCAAGCATCCTTCTCCACCTCATAGATTTTTTAGTTAACATTTGATGCTCAATGATTATGCTTTGTAGAAGAGTTAGCTGGAAGTTGAAAAGTTATTGAAAAAGTTAAGTCCCCCCCCACCGCCCCGGCAACTGTAATCAGCCAGGAAAAAAATTAAAATGTTGATTTAGAATTAGAGCAAAAGTCGATGTTGATATTAAATTAGTGTTTTCAAGATGAGTGAATATTTTTTGGCTAAAACGTGAGCAATGAAATTATGTTGACCTTCATTGAGAAGAAATATTGAGTCCAAACTCTCTAAATGTTAACTTTTGAACCAAATTAGTGTTTGGAATGATTATAATAATTTGATGTTTCTGCTAATAGTTTTTGTATAACAGCAGCATATTTGACCTTTTTAAAATGTCAGAAATAATATTTAATATTAATATGCTGTTCAGCCACTTTAAACACTCAGGTAATATTTAATTTTAAAAATAATAATCTTGATATTTGTGCTCAAAATGTCATCATATATTGCTTGAAGGATGATTCAATATCTCTCTAAAATTGATGAATTCAAATATTTCTTCCACAAAATAGTTCAGGAATTGGAATGGATGAAAGTAATTTATTTTACAGAAATCAAGTAGACTTTATTCAACATAACATGAAGTCCAGTGAAACCTAGTTACATTAAGGCCATTTTCATTGTGGGACTAGCAGTTTAGAGAGTGAATTAGATTAGGAATAAAAGTCTATGTCTTCATGTTGGCATCAGAGCACCTAAGTAAAAATTGCAGGGAAACACTGTAACAATGAAACTTAGGAGAACACTATTAGGCTGAAGTGTCATCATTTTGTCTTTGTATAAACATTATATTTTCTGAGCTCAGATTTCTTAGGTTAGAGTCTCTTCTTTTACTAGTTATTACTGAAAACTGAAATTGTCCACTTATACCTGGAATGGATTAGAATATTTCCCACGGGTCCTCCTTGAATTTTTAAATTCATTCATTCATTCAATCATTTACTATGTGAATTCTTATAAGATTAAGGCAATATTCTTACAATATTAAGATAAGGTTTTCATGAGTCTTAAGAGCTAACACTTTTTTTTAAAGATTTTATTTATTTGAGAGAGAGAAAGGGTTGGCATGAGATGAGGGGAGGGTCAGAGGGAGAAGCAGACTCCCTGCTGAGCAGGGACCGAAATGTGGGATGCAATCCCTGGGTTCCAGGATCATGACCTGACCCGAAGGCTGATGCTCAACCAAGCTGCTCAGGCACCCCAAAAGTTAACAGTTTTCTTAGCAATTTTCTATATACATAAAGCAGTGTTAACTATACTCACTATGTTGTACATTTTATTCCTAATATTTATGCATCTTGTAACTGGAAGTGTGTACCTTTTATTTCACACAGTAACAATGCCTTCAAGTTCCATCCATGTTGTCACAGATGGTAGGATTTCCTCATTCTTTGTGACTAAATAATAGTCCATATATACAGATAGTTTGACTTATATTATTTTGACTTTGTGATGGAGTGAAAATAACATACATCCAATAGAAACCATACTTCAAATTTTGAACTGTGATCTTTTTTCTCTGGCTAGTGATGTAAGGTATAATTCTCTCAACAATCTTTCATAATGCTGAACAGTAGCAGTCAACCACCATGACTACAAAAGTAAACAACCAATACACTTAAAAGCCATTCTGTTCACTTTCATGAAGCAGTCTGCACATGAGGTATTCAAGACTTTATTATAAAATAAGCTTTTATTTTCAATGATTTGCCCAGCTGCAGGCTGATGTAAGTGTTTTGGGTACATTTAAGGTAGGTTAGGCTAAGCTATGATATCTGGTAGGTTAGACATATTAAATGAATTTTCTACTAATGGTATTTTTAACTTAGCATGTGTTTAGCAGGACATAACCCCATTGTAAGTTGAGGAAAATCTATATCTGCATATACCACTTTATGCATTTACCCATCAAAGGACATTCAGGTTGTTGCGATGTCCTATTTATAGTAAATAATGCTACTATGAACATGCAAGTGCAGATATCTTTTCCACTTACTATTTTCATTACCTATGGATATATTTCTAGAAGTGAAATTGCTGGATCGTATGGTAGTTCTTTTTTTAATTTTTTGAGGATCCTTCAGACTGTTTTCCATAGTGGCTACACCAAATTTCAACCCCACCAATAGTGCACAAAGTTTTTCTTTTCTCCACATCCACACCAGCGTTTGTTATCTCATCTTTTTGATGATGTCTATTCTAATAGGCATAAGATGATATCTCATTGAGATTTTAACTTGCATTTCCCTAATAACTAGTAATAGTGAACATCTTTGTAAGTACCTATTGGTCTTTAGTGTGTCTTCTTTGAAGAAATGCCTATTCAGGTTCTTTGCACCCTTTTTTAATTGTCTTCTTCTTCTTCTTCTTCTTCTTCTTCTTCTTCTTCTTCTCATTATTATTATTATTTGCTATTGACTTGTATGAGTTCTCTACATCTCTATATGTTTTGGATATCAACTCCTTATCAGATATATGATTTGTAACTTTTGCCCATTTTATAGATTGGCCTTTTACTTTACTGATGGTTTATTTTGCTATTCTTTCTGTAGCTATTTCTTTGCTATTTTATTTATATTCGCTATAAATAAAAAATCCCACTTTTTAAATACAATTTTGTTGCTTGTGCTTTAGATGTCATATCCAAAAAAAAAAAAAAATTACCAAGACCCATGTCAAGAAGCTTTATTTCTATGTTTTCTATGCATTTCATGGAACCAAGTGTTACATTTAAGTCTTTAGTTCATTTATTTATTTTTTGTGAATGATGTCAGATATAGGTTCAGTTTCATTCTTGTATAAGCATGTATACAATTATTGCAGCATCATTTATTAAAGGGTCTGTCTTTCCTCTACTGAGTATTCTTGGCTCCCTTGTCAAATATTAGTTGACGATATATGCTTGGGTTTATTTTGAAGATTCCCCTGCAATCCTTATGGTGCAAGATCAGAGTATGGGCTTCCTCGAAATGACCCACAATGCTGAGGGAGTTTGGTTGTCCCTCTTGGCTTATCTTTCCCAATTAGAGAAGCCAGAGGTTCAGGGGAGACCCTTCTGTGTGAAACTGCATTGGCCTCAGGGGAAGGGCAATGCAATCAACATGTAGCCACTTCTCTTCCCTCCTAATGCTATCTGTCTTGGTTTCTGAGGTGCTTGATGGGGATGAGAATGGTGCTTCAGCTTCATCTCCATGTTCAACGATTCTCTCAATAGTGTCTTGTCCCTGAATAGATGTTGGTTGTTCTTGTGGGAGAAAGCCAAGTCAGGAACCAACAATGTCACTATTTTGGTGATGTCATTTCCTGATCTTATTTGAAGATAACTTTAAGTGTCAAGCACTTTACATGACCAGACATAAACAGCATTTTTAAGCAAAAGCTACAGAAAAGCAGCATACCTATCTAAGATGTACAATTAAATGAAATAAGGTAATTTGTTAAGATGTGGGAAACAAATACTCGCTTCAGCAGCACATGTACTAAAATTGGATATGGGGAAGAAGAGGATGGGATCAAATGCAATGTCTGTATTTGAGACAGACATGGGAGAATGTTGAAACTGTCCATAGAGAAAAGTAAAACGGGAGATATTTGAAACATGATGGAGCAGTGAGGAGAAATATATTTATTTATATATGTATAATTTTAGTCATTTAAGGGGAAGAAATCAGTAGGCACTTGGATATGAAGTTTAAATCTAAAGAGAGACAACTATGTTAGAAATACATATCATTAGTTTAACCATGATAATTAAGACATAGCAAGTGTTGAGTCTACCAAGGAAATTATGTAGGATGAGATAAGAATCCAATAATAGATTATGAAAAACACCCTTATTTAAATAACAGCTAGAATAAAAAGACACAAAAAGGCTGAAGAGCAGACCTAGGGGTAGGGGGGGAAAAATAAGACTTTGTACCACAGAACAGAAGGAAGAGAGTATTACAGAAAAATACAAGGTCGTGCAAGAGAGTCAGATGTTCCTGTAGGTTAAACAATGTAAGATGAAACAGAATTTGGATTTAACCACACAGAAATCATGGATGTCCTGTATGAGAGCTCTTTGAATAGAATGATATTGGTAGTAGTCATATTGAATTTGGCTGAAGAATAAAAAGGAGATGACAAACTGGCAATGATTGGTGGTAGACAACCTTCTCTGAGTGTTAAAATAGGCCAGGGGTCATGTTAAGTAGAATGAGAAACAGAAGGGGAGTTAGAGGTTTGGTTGTATGTATGTATGTATGTATGTATGTATTTTTAAAGATTTTATTTATTTATTTGACAGAGAGAGAGCGAGAGAGCGAGCACATAAGTAGGGATAGCAGCAGGCAGAGGGAGCAGCAGACTCTCCACTGAGCAGGGAGCCCAGTGTGAGGTTTGATCACAGGACCTTGGGATCATGACCTGAGCCAAAGGCAGTTGATTAACCAACTGAGCCACCCAGGTGCCCCTGTTTGTATTTATTTTTATCTTGCATAAAAAGATAGTCTTAAACATATTTAAATGAAGAGATGAAGAGAAAAGTAGTGAGGCATGGAAGACAGAATAAATGGGTTTGACAATTTCTAGAAGAGAGGATTCAGAGCCCTGGTAAAATTATTTATCTTCAGTAGTATGGGGAGTATATATTTTCTCCAAATAGAAGAGGAGGAAAAAGATGTGCACACATGCTTTTCTATTTCTGGGTAAGGAGAGAGTAAGTTGAGAGATTATTTTTCAGATATTTTCTATTTTCTTTGTGAAGTAGAAGGCAAGGCCATTGGCTTAGATTGAGTGGACATGTTTGGATTGAAGTGAAATTGATTTAAAATAATGAATAGGAAATATAAAAGAATGTCCAGGCTGTGCTGAGGACTTAGGTAACAGGAGGACATGTATACACATTGGGCCAAGTCTGCATGAGTTGAGATTTTCTCTAGCAGTAGTCAGATTCCTGGGTATTAATGCAAAGAATGCAGATAGTCCAGTTGTGCTAGAGTTGTGGTTATATTGGACAGGACAGAAGGCCAGCAGGACAGGAGACTCAGTTATGTTGGAAATTGGTGGATCAAGGAGCCTAATGCTGTCAAGGAATAAAAGAGTGATGGGAAGTATAAACCTAGAGAGATTAAAGACCAAAGACTAAATATAGTACAATCTCATTACAGATGTAATTAGACCTATTGAGAGAGATATTTAAAAATATAAGAGATGCAGGTAGCTAGAGTAGGTTATTTTTGCTTGAGATTTTTAGAGATACATTTGTATGTAGATTCAATGGTAGAGATACCATGTGTGTAGATTCAGAATAGTTTATTCAGAATTTTATCTGCACAATGGAACTGAAGATTAGAAGTAGAAATTCAAGAAATGTTCAAAAGATGTTTGTGATTTGCCTGTAACGGAACTGGATTTGGAGTCAAGACTTGGATTTTAATCCAATATTTGTCACTTTCCACCTGTAAGTTTATGCATGTTAGAACTGTCATTAATAAGATACTTACAAAATCATGGCAAGGTGTTCACGAGAAGCAGCAAGTAAGGTTTACAAACATAAAGAAGCATAGGAAATAGAGTTTTGAAGGATGATTCTAAATTTATAAAGAAAGCAGTAGTAACTCAGGTGTTTTGGGAATTGTAAGCAATTAAAATAGATTGAGAAGCAATCAAAATAGTTTGAGAAGCAATCTACCTGTTTACTTTAAGCTCTATATATGTTTTTGTTAATCATTGTTTTTCTGAATTTCTTTGGTTTCACTTATGTTTTTCCTTCTGATTATGGGTGCTATTTTTCTTCGTTCCCTGGGGAAGACATCAGCTTCCATGCAGAGAAGGGATTGAAAGACTGGCATTTTATTTATTTATATTTTAAGACATTAAATACTTAGGGCAGTTTTAAAATCATAGCACAATTGAGTGTAATGAACAAGGATTTCCCGTATATCCCCTGACCCAAACATGTATAGTCCTCCTATTGTCACCATCCCCTACTGGAGTCTACATTTTCTGTGATTGATTAATCTACTTGTTACATCACAATAACCAAAAATCTATAGTTTACATTAGAATTCACTCTTTCCTTTGTACATTATATGAGTTTGAACAAATGTATAAAAGACATGTCTCTATCATATAGTGGCATTTTATTTTTCATTTTAAGTAATTTTGAGCTTTGAAAGTTTAAAAAAAATCACTCAGAGTGTTGCCTAGTTTTGAGGAATGCAGCTATTAACAATGACCACTTTCATTGGAACACATAAATCATACACCTCATCTATGACAAATAAAATGTTCAAGGTGAAGGAAATGAAGAATAGTTCAAACCTAAAGTGTCTTTGCAACATCCCTTTATCAATATTAGAATAGTCATATCTAATGTTCAATGTTCATGCTAGTATAGGAATAGTTAAAATTAAAAGAATCAAGCTTTTTTTCCTCCACTTACTGAAAATGCATTTTTATTACTCACAAAAATTTGAGAAATTAATATTTTTCATAGTGTTTTGCATTCTCTTGATGGTTATAAATAGATGTTTTCAGTCAGGGTTAACAATGTAATGAAAAAAAAATTACCCATAACTCCCCTGAAATATGTTGTATTATCTGTATAGCTAATTTGGTGCAAAAATAGCCCATCATGGATAGCATTCTAGGTTTCATTTGGGAAACCATTGGAAGTATCTTTTTTTTTTTTTTTATTTGACAGAGAGAGTTCACAAGTAGGCAGAGAAGCAGGCAGAGAGAGTGAGAGGGAAGCAGACTCCCCGCTGAGCAGAGAGCCCGATGCGGGACTCGATCCCAGGACCCTGAGATCATGACCTGAGCCAAAGGCAGTGGCTTAAACCACTGAGCTACCCAGGCGCCCCATTGGAAGTATCTTGTATCACCTTGCATCCTTTTGAAACATTTTAGTTAGCTGTGGGATATGTTTTAAACTTTATAAATGCAAAGTGATTATCAACAGTGCACAAACACAATCCCAGTATATTCTAAAAGTCATGCAACTTTTTTATTACATAAATACATAAAAATCATAGGTTTTCACTTATAATTATTGCCAATGAAAATGGATTTGTTCTGTCACATAACTAGAGATTTCACTCAATTTATTTTCATCAAAAAGATTTAAAAAGACAGATGACAGTGAACATTAGGGGGCAAATTGCATAAAATTATTAGATGTGAACTGTCAGAAAAGGTAGAGTGCAAATTCAGAGAGACCTATGTATTTAGCCTAACAAGCCTGGGGCAAGAAGACTTCTGTCCAAACTTGAAAAGGCACACTGGGAAGATAACACTCACAATGAAATTTACTGACAGCAAAGGTTGTATATAAACTTTATAATGCAAACAACTTCCCAAAAGCTAAATTTCATTAAATGGCTTGCTATTTGAAAAATTGGAAGACTGAACCCAAAGGATGGCCAGATATGAATTTGTTTTATTCTGTCAGTAAACACTTAGTAGCATGTTATAGAATGTATTATTATATTTACAGAATGTTGTCTACCCTTGAGACTATCAATTCCATCTGAGTAAAGATGTATCTTCTTCTGAGGTCTTATTTCATATCTTCTTTGCGTCATCGTACCTGAGTTCCCTGGGACTTGATCCAGTGCCAGGCGGCCTCCAACCAACTTCACTTGCATACAACTTGATGGTGATGCTCTTTGTCCATGTTATATTCCTCTCATGCACTTCGCCAGATCTTCCCTATTGCTACATTTCCAAAATGGTTGGTTGCCTGCAAATGTGGAATTATATGGGGTAGTATAATGAAGCGAAGTGGTGGTGGTGAAACGAGGGGAGGAAGTATAAGATGCAAAAGATAGAAGAGATCTTCCTCTGTAATGCAACAGGAAAGTACTGAGAAACAGCTGTTGGGATTGTTTTCAGATGCTTCATACAACATGGGAAGCATCTTCACATAGGTCCTCTTACTTCTCTAGAGGTCCTTACTTCTGTTTTCTGATATTACATTCTTTTTTTAAATTTATTTTTATTAACATATAATACATTATTTGCCCCAGGGGTATAGGTCTGTGTATCATCAGTCTTACACATTTCACAGCACTGTGAAATTACTTTTTTAAAAAGACTTGACATTTCTTCAGTTTCTGCCCTCTGGAAAATGAGGCTAAAATATTTAATGATGTCTAAAGCCTAGAAAACTGCAAGGAGTGTACTAGGCACTCAATAAACATTTGTTGAGTGACAGAATAAGATCCTGAATTGTACTACAGTGGGCATTGCTACTGTGACTTACTTAGCATCCATTTCAATATCTTCTGGTGCATTCCAGAGGCCCCAAGCAAAAATATTCCTTGCAGGCTATCAGGTAAAAAAAAAACAAAAACAAAAACAAACAAACTTTGAGGGAGCTGCCCTCATACACAGTTAGTGAAGAATGAATTAGTCCACACCAATTAATCAATATACATCTTGACATACAGAAATAGCTATTTTCTCTTAGCACTTATAATCCCTGGATATAATATATTATTGTTATATTTGTTATGAAGATCTGTGATCAGTTGATCATGACTTGGTGAAAGCTCAGAGGATGACTAGTATTTTTATAGTATGTTTTAATAAAGGCATGTATTTTTTTAAACACAATGTTATTGCACACTTAATGGACTACTGTATGGGATAAAAATGAACTGGGAAACCAGAAACAAAAAATCATTTGCCTTACTTTATTGCAGTATTTGCTTCCTTGTGGTGGTCTGGAAAGGATCTCACAATATCTCTGAGGTATGCCTGTATTTTTTTTTGCACTATCTTAATTGTTAGTTTTCTGTATCTGTCTAGCCATCTGTGTAATTTATCATATATTTAATATGTTTTGTACAAACACAATACAGAAGTATTTTCAGGATTTTGCAGATTATTTGCAAACAAAAATTAAAAAGAAGTAATACATTTAAATAGAAATTTAATGGGGTGTCTGGATATCTCAGTGTGTTGAGTGTCAGACTCAGCCTCTGCTCAGGTCATGATCTCATGGGTTGTGAGATCAAGTCCTGGGTCAGTCTTCCCACTCAGTGAAGAGTCTCTGCCTACTTGTGATTCTGTCTGTCAAATAAATAAATAAAAATGTTTTAATTTATTTTTTATTTTTTTAAATACATTCTTTTTTTAAAAAAAGATTTTATTTATTTATTTGACAGAGAGAGATCACAAGTAGGCAGAGAGGCAAGCAGAGAGAGAGAGAGGAGGAAGCAGGCTCCCTACCGAGCAGAAAGCCAGATGCAGGACTCGATCTCAGGACCCTGAGATCATGACCCGAGTTGAAGGCAGAGGCTTAACCCACTGAGCCACCCAGGCGCCCCTAAAATCTTTTTTTTTAAAAAAGGGAAATCTTTAAGTAAAATCTGAATCAGAAAATAGGACTTGTAAAGTATGATAAAATAAATTGTACTTTAAAATAAGTGAACATGGGCTTGGAATCAGGTGAAAGGGTTTGAAATGTATCTTTGCCAATTTGTAAGTCTGTGTGCTCTATGAGGTTACACCTACCTCAAAGAATAGTTAGTGCTATAATAAGTAAATGAATGTAAATTATTATCTTGTTAATCTGTTTTTGGTTTGTGGCCATTAAAACTGTGGTTACATTATTGAAATCACGCTTTGGTGCTGTTCTATACTGTTAAAGAATATCTCCATCTATAACCAATTTGATGTATATTTTTCCTATATTTTCTTATCTGTAGCTATGATAATTCAGCTATTCCAAAAATTATTTTAGAATTTTAAATCCATTCCCTCTTTCCTTTTACAGTTTATTGTAAGACTCAGGAATATTGCTCATGTTACATAGCATGATCTTGATAATACTAGTACTATTGAAACAACATGAAAGTTTCTTATCTAGTTTTATCAAGTTGTTTGCTTGCTCAGTAGCCAAAGAGGAAACTATCAATTGCCTCCATGAAATGTACTATATATGGGATACCAAAAAGATATTTTATCGTCCTCTACTTCTCTACTTGGTTTCTCAGTAAATAGGTAAACAATTACTTCTCATGCCATTTTTTTCTATGTATTTCTTTGAAGATCTCTGATTTGGAAATTATATTTTTTTTCAAGATTTTATTTATTTATTTGAAAGAGAGAGAGAGACACACAGAGTGAGAGAGCAGGTCAGAGGGAGAAGCAGACTTCCCATGGAGCTGGGAGCTTGATGTGGAACTTGATCCTAGGACTCCAGGATCACAACCTGAACAGAAGGCAGTCGCTTAACCAACTGAGCCACCCAGACACCCCTGGAAATTGTATTCGGTGCAGAAAACGTGGCTTGTGAATGATGTATAAGACAATAGCCATTTGTGAATTAATCAAGAGATACCAAAAATCAGTAGAAATGTATGTTAATATTCAGGAAATAGGCTTATAAAGACAGGCAATCAGTGGCTTCTCAATTTAGGGTGAAAAAATATGTTAGGTGCTAAAAATATTTGAATCTATAAATAAACAAACAAATAAATGGAAATAAATGTTTGAAAGATATAAATAATGTCCTCATACTTGTAGAAACATATTCTCCTCATTTGTTTTGAAAAGCTTTAGTTTAACTCTAATCTATGGAGGGTTTTTTATGCTGCTTAATATAAAAGTGGAATAAGAATCGTAGCTTTCCATGTTCTCTGCATTAAATTTAGGTAGATTTTTGCATTATTAACTACAGATAAAAAGATGTTTCATTGCAAGGAATGGCCCCATAAGCAAGCAGTTTTCACCCAAGAGTAGTTTATGGAAATGGAAGGACAACTTAGAGCCACCAATAAAATGACATTATTATTTTAAAACAAGGAAATATAAGAGGAGAAAGGAAAAAAATAAAAAACACAACAAAAGAAAAAGAAAGAGAGGGAAGGAGAGAGAGAGACACTAGGAATCTAACATGAAATTAGGAATCAAACAGACAAAATTAAATATTGAATATTAGAAGGTATTTTATGTTACTCTAGTAAAAATAAAGCATAATAATTATAATTTAATATAAATAATCTAAGCAGAATTATGATGGAAGACTATATCTTTCTGATTTATTCATTTTTTCAAAGATACCAGATTTTCTTAAGGAAAACACCCTTATCAAATACTAAAAAGATAAATTCCCAATTAATTATCAAAAAGAGACAAGCATTATATTTCAACTGAATATTTCCACTCATAAATTCAATTTTAAGGTGGAAAGTCACTTAACAGAACATAACGTAGTTCATTATGGAGAAATGCTATTTAATTATAGTGATTCAGTATCTAGAAAAAAGGAAGATTTTCCTTAGAGAAAAGGGATGTATAATGAGTTATCTGAACAATCATTTTGGGTCTATCAGGATGAGAGTTTCAGATGGTCCACAGGATTAATAAAACTTTGAACAAATTGAGTAATTTGGTGAAAATGAATACATTAGTCTATTTTCTGTACTGCCGAGGCATTTTTAATAACTTTATCATTAAATATAACACATTGCATTGTCGCTGTTCTATTCACAGCCTTATCTCCTATTAGATTTCAAGGGCAGAGACAATATCCTTTGGCCTATCCTAATTTTACACCAGATATGATTCTGAAATCTGAATATGTATGCCTCTTTGCTGGGGCCCCTGTCTAGTAAAAGCCACACCAGGCAGCTTTTTCTGCAGTGGTCAGTTGAAACCAGAAATCATTTCTTTTGTTACCCAAGATCTGGGAGTTATGCAGGAAGCATGGCCATGAGTCACCACATGAATTAAAACCTCTACTTACCCTTTTTCTGCCCAGACTCATTCAAATTAGTCTCTAATCCTCACCCTATTACCATCTAGCTTTTTATCACCCAAAAGAGGGTCCCGTTTCAAGAATCTTTGCCTGAAATTCTAGTCTCTTAGTAACTTTGAAATATACAAATGTTCTCACCACAAAATAAATAAATAAATAAATAAATAAAAATAAATAAAATAAAAAATAAAACCAAAAACCCATAGTGGAAATGTTAGCTGATACTACTGGGGTAATGATGTTGCAACATATAAATATACAAGCCACTTTAAACTTACACAGTATCACGATTTAACATGTTGTCAATTATGTCTCAAAGACAAATAGGCAAAAAAAAAAAAAAAAAAGTCTTTCCTTGATGCTGATGTTCTTTTCTGGTTTAGAACACTGTTACCACCACAACCTTCTCATCATATTTATATCTTGGGAAGCCCTATATGAATGCTGTTCTTTGAAATTTTATTTTAGTCTGCGAGCCTTTCCTTTTGGGGACAACTAACTAGTTGTTTCTCTGATTATCTCTCCAACATGTTCCTGACTTAGTTATTTTACTTCCGTAAATGCCTTGGCATGGTGTAAGTAATACCAGTATTTGTGAATAAATGAGTTAAAATAGTAAATGAATAGTCAACTTTACTAACATAAATCAAAGATTTACAGCTTATATCTACTCTTGATTTCTCAAAAAGGCATCCTCCAGGAAATCAATAGAGTTTATACCCTCAGTTCCTCTACTAGAATATAATATTAATTTCAACCATGTAAATGAAAATTAGTTATAGTAAAAACACACAAAGCATGCCAAATATGAGATTTTGCAAATTCTGCAGAGAAGTGAGAAAAAGTATAGAATTAAAAAGTTACAAAGATTTTATTTATTTATTTATTTATTTATTGGAGAGAGAGAGAAGGAAATAGCAACAGAGAGCACGAGTGAGCACAAGCTGGGAGGAGAGGGAGAAGCAAGCTCCCTGCTCAGTGGGAGAGTTCAGGCTCCCTGACAGTATGACTTTGTTCTTGATCCTAGGACCCTCACATCATGACCTGAGCTGAAGGCAGATGCTTCACTGACTGAGACACCCAGGCATCCCAAAAATTGTAAAATTTACTCAAAATATTTATAAGTGCAAAATACCCTTTCTGAAATCAGTGATTATGATGCAGTTGACAACAGTTTAAAAAAATAATATCTCCGCACAATGTTTTACATATTATCATGATAACAGGTTGTGATGAAGGACACCAAACTCTGGGTGGAGAGTATCCTGTCATCTGACCTTGATATAATGGCATATAATAAAAGTTCCTAATGGGTGCTTTTACCTACCTCCCCAGCTACCATTGCACCACCACAGATCCCAAATATCACTGGTTCCCCCCAATAGTTTGGTCACCTATTGAAGGGATGTCAGGTTTGAGTGACAAAGACCACTTTGAAACTCATGTAATTAGTGAGTAAAAATTAGTGGGTAAAAATGAAAGCATTGTATGAGATAATAGCTAATATAATGATCTAAGAATGGACATTGAAGGCAAAACCATAGCAGTCAATGTAGAGACTATGTGAGAGATATTAGAAGGCATATTTGATGTGATGTAGTGGCAAGCTGTGTGTAGAGAATAAGACAGAAATAACATCGGCTGTCTCCTTGATTCTGACCTGGTCAACTTGATGGCAGTGATACCATATACAGTATGATTACTATTATGAAAGATATTATATGCTTTCTAATTCATAAAAGCACAATCTTTTTTCTTTTTTTAATTTAAAGATTTATTTAGTTATTTTGGAGAGAGAGAGGTGGGGGGGGTGCAGAGGGACAGGAAGAGAGAGAGAAGCAGATCCCTCCTGCTGAGCGCAGAGCCCAACCCAGGATCAATCTCAGGACACTGAGATCGTGACCAGAGCTGAAATCAAGACAGGAGCTCAACCAACTGAGTCACCCAGGCTTCCCTATAAAAATACAATCTTTGGGGCGCCTGGATGGCTCAGTGGGTTAAAGCCTCTGCCCTCAGCTCAGGTCATGATCTCAGAGTCCTGGGATCGAGCCCCGCATCAGGCTCTCTGCTCAGCAGTGAGCCTGCTTCCTCCTCCTCTCTCTCTCTCTGCCTGCCTCTCTGCCTACTTGTGATCTCTATCTGTCAAATAAATAAATAAAATCTTTAAAAAAAATACGATCTTTCTGACCTTATTTTTTTTTTAATTTAAGATTTTATATATCCATTTGTTTGAGACGGGGGGGGGGGTATGGTGCAGGGAGAGGAGCAAGGGGAAGGGAGAAGGACAAGTTATTTGGTTCTAAGCACAAAGACTGACTGGGGGCTGGATCTCAGGACCCCGAGATAATGAGCCAACCCAAGAGTGGAGGCTCAATTGATTGAGTCACCCAAGTGCCCCATGACCTTGCTTCTTTTAAGAGTCCATTTTAGGATTAAAGATGATGGTGGATTACTGAGTTTATGGGTTCATATACTTATGTTAACTGAAAAAAATTAGTATTTAATTTAAATCAGCCAATTGCCTTATTTGAACAAAAGATTGCCTTATTTAGACCCTTGGCATAGGTGGCAATATACAGCATTTGTTTAGAAATGCTATTGTTCTCTAACTGTAGTTCTGTTTTTCAAGTCCTTATTCTGTTTCACTGATCTATTTATTTATCTTGAAGTCAGCACTACATTGTACTGATTCCTGTTGCTTTGAATGAGTCTTAAAATCAGGTAGTCTAAGTAGTCCTCAAACTGTGTTCTCTTTCTCAAAGGTGCTTAAGCTATTCTAGGTCCTTGGCCATTTCCATATACATTTTAGAATCAGTTCATAAATTTCTACAAAAAAAAAATCTATTGAAATTTTGATTAGGTCTATAGGTCAATTTGTAAAGAACTAATATCTCCGCAATATCTAGTCTTCTCTGAAATGGCTTGTAGATTTTATATTTTATAGGTATATAATATCAACGTAACATTATCTCTCTTGTTATCCTAGTTACCTGACTGGAGTTAATATTTGTCAAATTTATGCACGGTAGTTACTATTTTTCACTTTTTCAACCTATACTCTTTGGAAGTCCCTGTGCACAGCTCACACTTGAAGTGTAGGGACTTATTATCCCCTTTTTAATGGCTTAGTATCTACATAAAATATTTGTATTTTTTTCACACAGGAGATTTGTCTTTCCTGTCATATTTGTTTGTCTATTCAATTATTTATTTATATTACTACAGATCTATGGACATTTATGTTTTGAGTTATAATCCAACATTACTTGCTTTATTTATCTGTTCAGACTGTTCCAGCTTTGGCCATTGGGCATTATTTCAGTTGGCTTCTGTGTCCCTTTTGCATATATACATCATTGGGAGATCTTCTTTTAAATTTTTTAGGAACTTAAAAATTTTCGGAACACAAGAGGTTCCAGGCTTATCTTATATAGTCTTTGTCTCAACACAAGATTTAGCCATTCCTCTAAGTATTCCAGGTTTCTTTGATTGGTGAGTAGACTCAAAAGCAAGATCTGGGCACTGGAGAAATTCATTGCTCCTGGGATGTCATAGCTACTAGTCTCACTGAGCTGATAGAGCAAAGCAATACATGCGTATATACTAACCTATTAATATTTGCATGCCTATAAATATTTGTACATGTAATATATGTATATAAATGCATATTAAGTATGTATATTTAGTTACATATGTTTATACTAATGTTGCCACCTCTATTATCACTTGGTTCATTGTTGCTTTCTCCCTTGGCTTATCTCTTCCAGTTTGAATGCAAAAAGCCTGGCTCCCAGGTCTTTCCCGTCCACTTATCTAATTGTTCAGTTCTCATAATATCCTAATATGGTTTCAGAATTGTTAACTTGTGTCCACATGGGAAACAACTATCAACGATTATAGATGTTAGGCACAAATCCCTTTGCTCTTAATTTCAAATATCCCTTTCCTTTCCAAATTTTCTTAGGTCAGTACTTTTTCCTTCAGGGATGATTCCTCAGTCTTCTTTTTTCCCTCTTCAATTTGCTTATGTCATTTCCTTCTGTATGCTTTAAAATCTGAGGTTTTTTTTTTTTTTTTTTACTGTCTCTAGTTTTTTTCTTGTCAGAATATCCTATACATAGACTCATATACTTTGTAACTTATTAGAATAATATCTTAGTAACAGAGTAACATTCCATTACATGAAAGTAATACCACCTATTTAAGCATTCACTTTTTTTTTATTTTTTTAAAGGCTTTTTTTTTTTTAAGATTTTATTTATTTATTTGGCAGACAGAGAATACAAGTAGGCAGAGAGGCAGGCAGAGAGAGAGGAGGAAGCAGGCTCCCTGCTGAGAAGAGAGCCCGATGCGGGGCTCGATCCCAGGATGCTGAGATCATGACCTGAGCCGAAGGCAGAGGCTTTAACCCACTGAGCCACCCAGGCGCCCCTTAAGCATTCACTTTTTGAAAGATATTCTATTGCTTCTAATTTTTGGCAATGGTGAATCAGGTACTATAGTAAACTTATAATACTTATAATGCTTATACATATTCTTATATAGACATTAAATCCTATTGGATAAAGGCCCTCACCATTATCATCTCATTTGACCTTAATTAACTTTTTAAAGACTTTATACCCAAATCTATACATAAAGATCTATCCTTCCATCCAAGTAATAACCAGGCCCAGCCCTGCTTAGCTTCAGAGATTGGATGAGATCAAGTGTGTTCAGGGTGGTATGGCTGTAGACAAAGACCTATCCTAAGATATTGGGGGTTTGGCTTCAACATATGAACTTGGTGAGGGAGTCACATTAAAATTTATTATACTGTCTATAACAAGTATTATTTGAGCTGGTATTAGGATTCTTGAGGATATTTCGGAATTCACAAAGTTCTTTCCAATCCATTTTTTTAAAAGATTTTATTTGTTCATTTGACAGAGATAGGTCACAAGTAGGCAGGCAGAGAGAGAGGGGGAAGCAGGCACCCTGCTGAGCAAAGAGTCCAATGTGGGGCTCGATCCCAGGACCCTGGGATCATGACCTGAGCTGAAGGCAGAGGCTTTAACCCACTGAGCCACCCAGGTGCCCCTCCAATCCATTTTTTAAAATTTTTTCTTTGTGTTTCATCCTAGGCTATTAAAAAACTTTAGTGAGGGGAATAGCATTTACTATTAAAATAGCTCTTTTATTGTTAAGTGTTTTATTCTGAGATTTCTAATTATTTTTCAGATTATAAGAGTCATGAAACCTGACCTGAGGAAAAACCATAAAGAGAAACCCAGGAGATCAACTCTGCCTGGAATTGCCATTGTCTATCTTGATTTATCCTGTATGTCTGTAACACACACCAGATAACTAAGGCATTAGATTTTATTATTTCATTCCTCTTATCTTTCTGTACATTAGCCACCATGAGTTGCTCTGAGGTCATAGCAATATAGCTTTCCTGGTAGTCTAAAAACTTCTGCTTTTGCTTAAACCAAACAAACAAAAACAACCCCAATTAAAAAAAAAAAAAACTGAGAGTTATTAACAAACAATGAAAATCCTCTTTCACATGCTGTTGTTGAGCAATGGAATAGAATATTTGATAAATTGACTATATTTTGTTATTATACACAAAACCCGGATATTGGCTAAAAGGATATTTCTTAGAGGCAAGCATTCTTCCTTTAATACCACACCATAAAGGATTTTGAAGAGAATTATAGTATATTGCTAATCAACTATATGATCTAAAACTTTCCTATAATAACATCATCAGTGCTAATATCTTACCTAATACTTAGATATACTTATTTGTGGAATTTTTAAAATATCTTATTGCCAGGAGAAGAACAACCTTTGTGGGGGTTTTTGTCGCTGTTTACTTTTATTTTTTAAATTTCATAACCAGAATTAATTTCCTGGCGAAGAAGAGGGCTTATACTGTAGAACTGCTTTGTCCACCTTGGGTCCTGAGTAGGAAAAAGAATTGACCCATTGATATTTGATTTGTGTTAGTTTTTCTAGGGCATTCTGACAATCATTCACACCAACTGTCAGAGTGGGTTCTGATTTGGGGCTAGGAAAATGTACTTACTGTGGCTTCTTAAGACATAGCTTGAATATTTGAGACTTAAAAGGAAATCAAAGGATGGAAAAGCATTTTAAATTCACACCCACATGGTGAGCAAGGAGTCTAGGTCAAAAAGAGTAACACCCAGCATGTATAAAATGTATTAATATTATGAAGTCCCCTGATCAACAATAACAACAACATATATTTCAACAACAACAACAACAACAACAACATATATTTCAAAGAGAAGTGCAAAGTGGCGATCATAAATTAAAATGCAGTCTTTAAAGATTCAAACAAATCGGTAACACGAACCAGGTGAATCTGTTAATAGACATTATGGCTTCTTTTACATGTCTGTGGTTTGGCAGTAATACTATAGGCCAAATGAGGCAAATCCTAAGACGTAGAGAAACATTGTTTTATTTATTTTTACTCTTTTAAACATTTTATTTATTTACTTGGAGGGAAAGAGAGTGCCCACGAAAAAAAGCATGCAAGCCTGGGGGATGGGCAGTGGGAGAGGGAGAAACAGACCCTGGCTGAGCAGGGAGCCCAACATGGGACTCCATTCCAGGGCCCTGAGGTCATGACCCAAGCTAAAGGCAGAGGCGTAAATGACTGAGCCATACAGGTGCCCAACATTGTTTTAGCTCAAAATCCCTAAACTCGACTCTTCACGTTATGAGTATGGTGTCCAAAGAGAAGCGATACATGGAATTAAAACATCCACAAGAGTAACTCCTCCGGCAGGAAGAAGAAGCTGCAGATGGAGACGGGGGTGAGCAGGGCACGAGTACGCATGGGGATCCACTGACTGTCCATAGGGCGGCCCAAGAGCTCCTCCACACGCTGTGCCACATCCATTGTGTCATCCAGATCAAAGTATCCGCCGTTGTCAAGAACAGGGTCAGGGTTCTGGGGTTACATGTTATAATGAGCCTGGGGGCATACCACTGGGGAGGGGGCCTGGTCCATGCAGGTGGTGCTGGCCCGGGAAGAGTCTGCAGACGCACTCACAAACTCAGGGACCACTTACTTAATCTGTGGCTTCCCGTATCCACTCACCGCTTTAGCAGTGGCAGGCTTCCATGGAACTGGTGTGTAGTACCGAGAGTACACTTCACCTTTTGGCCAATCAGGAAACACGTTGGTGAGGTAATTCAGGTCCCCCAAGCCATCGGCCAGTGACCAGATGGGGAAGTTTCTGGTGGTAAAAGGCATTAGGTTCCAAAACTTCCTTTCCTGAGAATCAAACTTCAAAGCAATGGCGATGCCGCCAATTTCAGAGTCGCTGAATCTCAGCAGGAAGGTCACATCAGGCTTGTTAATGAGTAGGTCATAGTCCTGTTGCTTGTTCATGAAATCCAGAATAGCCTCATCATTCCAGTGAGGCTTGAGATGTTTTTTGTTTTGTGTTTTTTTGTTTGTTTGTTTGTTTGTTTTACATTTCCACCACACCATATCCACCAAAAAAGGGAAGGGAAAAAAAAAAAAAAAAGAAAGAAAGAGAGAGAGCTAGAGAGAAAGAGAAACTGTATTTGCATAATTTAGCAATATATTCAGATTTCTATAATAGTGGGAAGAGTAACTTAGTATTACATCATAAAATATTTGGTTACATATTTTGCTCACTCCAGATTCAGTGTTGAACTTGAAGGAGTGTGGGTAGAGAATTGGGGAAGGTTGGGGAAGGTAGACTTTGGCAGATAGGAAGCTGAAAGAAGAAATAATAAGGATTCTCAGAATTTCCCAGTTTATCATTGGATATGCCACTTTTTGGAGTTTCCCAACTTGAATCCTAATATTTTCTTGTAGAAAACCCTTCAGATGTCTCTTGAGCAAAGCAAATATTACAGTGATAGGGGTTTAGTTCAAATAGACTTTGATGTGATAACATCTATCTTTCATGAGGGAAGTAAAGATATTTTTCTAAAGAGAATGCTGTTCATACTGTTTGGAAGAGAAGTTTTATCAATGGGACCAGGAGAATGGGGAAAACAACAGATTACCGAATGATTTTTCATTCATAGATCTTCTGCTCCTGGTTTGGTTTTCACAGTGGTTCAATTACAGGGACATGGGGTGCAAATGTTTCAAAGGGAAGTGTGGCCGTCAGACCACACACTGTTCAAAGGACTTCCATGAGTGGCTCAGAGATGCTTTTAACAGTTTTTATCATAGGACTTGAGACTACAAGAAGATTTCAGAAATCCCAGTGAAGTTACACTGGTATTCACAAGTTAGGAGCAAGGTATGCCAGAGGGAGTCTTTGAATGTACAACAGATCTTCTCCAGCTCGATGAGCCTCTGATGAAATTCAACCATGACTGTGACAAATAAACATTGTCACAAATAGTCTCTTTCATATCTTCTTCCATTGTGATTGCAACCTGCAGAGTGTGGGCATTCCTATCTCTTCTTAAATTACTCAGATTACCTAATTTCTGCCCTCTTTGCTTGTAGACCCTTGACAATTCATTTTCTACAGGGTACCTTGAATGACTATTAAAAAAGAAAATTAGATCATGTAACTCTACAGTGAGAAATATTTTAATTCTTCCCATTGAGTTAAAAATAAATGCTTACTTCACAAAATGGCATAGGTAATAGGCGGAGAGCCCTTGATGGAAGGAAGTGCATGGACTCTACACCAGCCACAAGGTAGATTTCATGATCGATCTTTACTAGTCTCAGAATTTCTTTTTCTTGGCCACATGACTAAGTTCTGATCAGTACAATATACAAGAAGGTGTTTTGTCTTTGAAAAATTTTTTAAAATATTTTCTTTATTTCAGACAGTAAGCAGGAGGGAGAGGGAGAGAAAATTTGAAGCAGACCCCACACTGAACACAAACCCTGATGTAGGGCCCAGTCTTACTACTGTGAGCACATGACTTGAGCCAAATCCAAAAGTTGGGCATTCAACCAACTGAGCCACCCAGGTGCCCCAAGGAGGTGTTCTGAATGGAACTTTGTCTACACACACGTACATGCACACCCTTCTTTGAAAAAGGGAAAGTCCTTCACCTTTCTGCTCCTTACAAGTGACCAAAGTGCAGCAGCCATCTTCTTCACGATAGAGAGAAAGGCCAACTTGCCAAAAGATAGAACACAAAAATGGAAGAACATGGGTTATTAATGACACTGTTGAGCTGCTTAGCCAATGTTCAATATATTTTCTCTGAATACATTTAAAAATTGTTTATCTGACAATGGTACTCTTCATTGTATTTTCTGTGACGTCCAAGTTAACTTATTTCAAAATGCCATTTATCTACTGGTGTTATTATGGGGATAAAATAAGTTATTTCATTCACTGCTTTCCATGAGACATCAAGCTCAATCACACATTATTACTTAAAAATTTGTGGAATGGAAGTAAATGAATGATACAGATTTAATCACAGATGTTATACTACTTTATGGTTCTATCTTATTTTTAATTAGCCACTACTTCTTACAAATCAGACTATTCCAATTCTCCAGAGGTTATTCCACAAAGAATGTCAAAGACTTTAGGTCTTTCCATGGTTTCTTCATTTCTATCCCTGAAGAATATTATTGGTTCTTGCATGCAGTTATAACTTACTAATAAAAGAACTATTTTGAAGATAGGTCACCATCAGGGGGACACATTTTAGTATATCACATAATTATTAACTTCAGTATTTATATGAATACACAACAAGAAGCATCAACCATTTTTCAACTCATAGTTGATGATTAATTACATCATGTAAGTGCCATGTTTAGATGTATTGTGCCAAATGGTCCTAAGACTTAAATTAAGTAATATTGGAGGATACCATAGTCCAGTGAACATAATCATACATCAATTAATAATGATATATTATTCCCAATTGAAAACTTTCACAATTACTTCTGCAATCATGTTCTCATGCTTTCAGTTTCTGTCTTTTGCTTAGAGATTCTCTACATGCTCATCTGTGAATTTAGGAAAGCAAACTTATGTGCTTCCTTCTTTAGCTCCCTATTACTACAGTTTCCAGATTTTGTTTTGCCATCTGTATCAATATACTTACTAAGTGATGATGCATGCATTTTCTTTCCCTCACATACTTTTTCTGAAGAAAATGCATTACAAAACAGCCAGATTATCACATGTGAGCATTTTCCCTAATAAATTATTAAAAGATGGGATCATACAATGCTTATAGGAATTCTAAACATCTCCCTAAATCTATTTTTATTTTAAAAAAATTACACTACTTATACTTTGTGCATCCTCAGTGAAGGAGAATATTTTGTAATGACAAGAACAAAGTAAAATGACAGATATTAAGTTAACACTAAGCAGAAGTGGATATAAATGTCACCTGAAATAAAGTTCTTTCAGATTCAGTTTCAAATTTTGCCTTTTGATTCTGGATTATTTCTGCCTACTCCATTATCATCATTTTCTCCCTTGACATACTGTGACATTGTATTTGTATCATATTATCACCTTTCAGTTTCATTTGTACTTCCTTTGGTTTTTCAAATACCATGTTATGATTGATATAAATAACTAGGTCCTAATTTATCTGCTACTTTCATTATCTCATTCATCATTAGTTATAAATGTCCAGTAAAAACAGTTGCATTGGGGTGCCTGGGTGGCTCGTTGGTTAAGCAACTGCCTTTGGCTCAGGTCATGATCCCGGAGTCCCAGAATTGAGTCCTGCATTGGGCTCCCAGCTCCACAGGGAGTCTGCTTCTCCCTCTGTCCTTCTCTCCTTTCAAGTCCTCTCTCTCTCTCTTTCTCCCAAATAAATAATAAAATCTTTGCAATTTTTTAAAATTGCATTGAGTTATGCGTTTTGCAAATTAATAATGACTGTATTATTTTATTCTTCTTATATTTTCTACTATTTCCCCCTTCCAATGTTGTAAAGAATTTTCTGTTTAAAGCAGTTAGAAACAGTGACTTTTTCTGTTAGCTATTCAGACAGAGAGACATAAAATGCTTTTTCATGTCCTTGCTGGAATTTGAGATTGAGATTCATTTCAGAGATACTTTTTATTTCTCTGTATCACAGGTATGCTTTTAATTTGGGTGAGGTTCTATTTCTCTTAATGTAGAAAAAATAAAGATACCCTAAAAATTATAATTCTTTTAAAAATCTATGGATATAAGAAAGATATTTCAACAAAGTATTTTATTTGCTGGATCAAAAACTTGAAATTACTGAATACCTAAAGAAAAGAGATTGATTCAATGAATTACTTAAAATTTATATAAAATAGTCATTTAATATGATTTTTTGGAAAAACAATAGCTTAAAATTTGTATTCCATTAATTGGAATTAATTGTATTCCATTAATTATTAAGTAAAAAATAGTGACACAAAGAGAATGTCATGGACAGTCATATTTTTCCAGAAATATGTATGTAGATATGCATAAGAATAGAAGAAGAAGATGAGAATTATATGTAGTAAAATGTCAACATTGGTGAACTGACTGAGAGTTATTTGATGTTTTTCTATTCATTTTCCTCTTTCACTGAATTTTCTAAACTTTTTTGCAATAAACATAAATAGTTTTTATAATAGGACAACAGAAAAGAAAAACTTGATTGTCAAATATCTGAGAGGTCAAAATGAAACAATGCAGAAACAATTCCACTGAGATGCAATTGTTGACTACATATGCAGGTTGACCATTGACTCTGTTTCCTAAAAAGGCAGATTTATATTGTGTTTTAACTAATAACCCCTGTGTTTGTCTTCAGGCTTATGTTTTTGTAATATCCTATTAGGCAACATAATTTTGAACTATGCTTTTTGGGGAACACAGATTGAAGGAAGATAATTTTTTAGCACTGAGAAAATATTTGATAAATCCAAGGCTTTTCTGTTTTTACTGTGAATAGAAAATTTTGTTCAATGTACCAATGCTGAATTAAAATTCACCTCAGGCTGCTTCAGTCTATGGCTGCAATTTGATGCAGTTGTATGGGACTCTTCTTATTGATTTATCTTGCTTGAAGCTGCTAAAAACTATAGGTTGCCAAGTGTTTGGGGAGAAATCATATTGGAGAGGTGGAGTCTTAGTTCAGAGGGTAAAAAGCAGTTTTGACTAGTGATTTTTGTTTCTTTTTTTTTTTTTTTTTTTCTGAAAGCAAACATTGTAAAATCTGTTAATGGATGTCATCTGTTGATGGAAGTGATAGAAGTAGTCATTTTGTGTTTTTTTAGTAGGTTTCGGTAGTGATTTTTTTTTTAACTTCAATTTTCATCAGTTTCTTTTCAAAATCTCAGCTATCCGGGTTGATGTTAGCTGTTCATTTCTTCTTACCAGCAGTGGAGCAGAATAGGTCTAACAATGATTGGGCTGGTTTCCAACAATATTAGAAATATTTCTAGAAACAGAAATATGTGTGTATACATATACATATGTGTATATATATACATATTTCAATTAATTAGACAAAGTATTATAATTTGTCTAATTTGTCTATATTATTAACACACTGTACTATAACATATTATGACTGATATGTACTTTATATCTATATATAGTGGTTGTGTGAATTTTCCAGTAATGAGAAAATAATGTGCACTTTATTTCCAGAATGGATGGATATACAAGAATTTTCGATATAAAGGACATATCAGGGATAATCTATTTTATTACAGTATGTCAATAATATAGACAAAGTAGGCAAATTAAAATATAATGTCTGTAATTGAAATTTCATTTATTACACTTTGGCTATGGCAGGGTTACTGTGGTAAATGCACTTGTGTTAATCCTTATGGCAATTCTGTGGTTAATTTTCCATATTCACTTCTGTGTGACTATGGAAGCCATACAATAGTAATAACCACCATAGCACTGTGTTTCAGTAAATAAAATTCACTTCTATAATTATCTTTAGTTTAAAAATGGCATTAGTACAACATTGTGTGTATTTTATATTACTGTGATTCTTCTAATTTCTAAAAGATTTTATTTATTTGAGAGAGAAAGAAAGTGAATGAGATAGAGAGAAAGAGCACAAGCCTAGGGGAGAGGCAGAGGGAGTGGGAGCAGCAGATGCCCTGCTGACCAGGGAGTCTGATGTGGAGCTCCATCCCAGGACCCCAGGATCCTGACCTGATTCACCCAGGTTACCCTGAGATTCTTCTAATTAATTGTATAATTAAACATGCTTTTTTACATCAGCAGTTGTTTTAAAGTGACAACTTGTGAAGCGACTTTTGTCAAGGATTCTGTAATGGTCATATTCTAAGTAAAATCCAAATAATTCAACAATTCCAATGCAGACGCTGAATAAAAATATCCAGATTTTCTTTCCCAGTCTGTCCTTTTCTCCTACGTCTTCGGCCTTCATCAAATTACAAAATAGTTTGCATACACAAAATATTCCGTGTACACTAAATTATGCACTATTCTTAAATGTGGAGTGGAGAGTGAATTGAGAAAATACACTGAGTATAAAATGTAACATTTTATTGTTTACTCTTCACCTCTGATATAATGGAAAGAGGAGTCAAAGATGATAAAAGTCCACTTTGCTCCTCATAAAACATGATGGATGCATTTATCACTAATATTTCAAGACTGGATGAGATACGATCTTGCTCAAAGGTTTAGTGACAGCAGAAATGTTGACATGGCTGCCATGCCATGAGACAGATTTATATTAATTTGGTGTACTATACATGAGTGTTTACTGAGGGGTAAGTCAGACTGGGTAATTAAAACTTTATTCTGTGTAAAAGTTTAAAAAAAAATGAGAATCACTCCTCTACTTTTATGTTATTTCCTGACAGTGTGCAGATAACTTCAGACACCAGCTCGAAGTGCCGGAAGAATATATATATATTTTTTTTTCAGTGCAACCCAAGAGAAAGATAAAAATTTGCTTTGAATGTGACATTTATATGCCAGTCCTTGATTTGGATATGCAGAGGTAGCAAGACATGTTAGCTGAAAGTAGCAATCCAGCATATTTCTAAACATGATGTCCCATTTATGTTCAAAATGATGTGGATGGAATCAATTAGGAGAAACAAGTGAGTTCCAAGACATACTTTTAAAAAGCTGCAGAGTTGCTTAGTAACCTGATGTTATACTTCATTTCCCAACAGAGCTGTAAGGCTGTCAGAGTTGGTAATGGAGCACTCAGAAATGAATCAAGTCTCGTGTGCTCTGACAAGAACATACCCATATTAAATATGTTAGACCCTCACTGTCAGAAGTTGAACATACGTGGTCAGTAAAACATGTAGCATGACAGGTATCAGGGAATATGACTTCAAGCTGTGCTTTGACATAAAAACCTTGTTTATTTTCTTTACATGCACTGTGTTGCCATAAATGAACGTGCCGTGTTATCTACCATTACTTTGGAGAAACGTTCATTCAAGTGTATCATCTCGCCGTGCCAGTTGTCCTTCAATGGATCTTCTCTGGCAGAACTTACTGCCATCTCTACCTTGTATGTTTTGCATTTTAGGATTTCACACATGAAGTCACAAGCTATGTTCCTTTTCCTCCACCTTGTCCAGGCAGCCAGTCAGCCGCTCATATAAATTATATTCTTACAGAGAAATTGTACTTAAGGAACACTTCAAATAATTTTAATATCTTCTGCAGACAAAACCAGACCAATGAACATAAATCAAACTGTAAATTTAATATTACTTTTAAAAAATTATTTATGGTTATTAAAATGGTGAACTTAGGGCCTAGAACAGCCTGTATGTTTTTGCTTTAATTTTATAAACTCTTAATCTTTTATTACAATTTGCTAAGATAGAAAAAATGTTGACAAAAATGCCAGAGCAACTTTCCTGATTGCTGTTGGGATTTGCATGTTCAGAGGCAATGAAGAAAAAGGAAGGTAGAGATGCATTAACTGACGACCTTTATTAGTAAGAACTCAAATGACAGGTCTTGATTTTCAAGTTAAAGATCTAAGGAGAAGAAAATCCCCTATTATATCCTCCTCAGAGTTATTTGACACATAATCATTAAATTATTAATTCTTGTATCATCTTTGTGAGATATATTGGGAGCAATCATTATTCTCATTTTTATAAGTAGGAGATTTTACAAATTTCTGGTTAATTGGCAGGCATGTGGATGTGAATCTTAGGAAAATCATAAAGAATTACATATAATATTTTCTTGGAATATTTTATAAATAGAGCCTATCATCAATTATCTGGTAATAACCATGAATACATTTAGTAAAAAAATAATAATACAACTTTATTCATTCATGTTCAACACCCTACACTGTGCTTGGGCCCATTTCCAACAGTTCTCAAACTTAGATTTTAAGATTAGAAATGTATCAGTGATCTAGCTTAGTAGCACCTGGATGGATCAGTCAGTAAAGGATCCGCCTTCAGCTCAGGGCATGATCCCAGGGCCCTGGATGGAGCCCCTCATCGGGCTTCCCGCTTAGCAAGGGGTCTGCTTCTCCTTCTCCCTCTGCCTGCTGTTCCCTCTACTTGTGGTCTCTCTCTCTATCTCTCAAATAAATAAATAAAATCTTTAAAAAAAAATCTAGCTTAAATCGGGACACTTGGAATGAGCATTTAAGGACATTCCTCCTACAGGTATCCTTTTAAAAAAGGAAGATAGAAAAAAATCTAGAAATCAAGAGAAAATCACTAATCCCAGTTTTCTCTAGAAAACTGATTTGATTCACATTATGATCATCTATGAAAACAAAGAAAAAGCACTCTTAAAATCAACAGATGTAAAATAACGCTTGACAATGTTGGCGATCAAAAAATACAAAGCTATTGAAGCATTAATTGCCACACCAAAGAGTTAAGGTCATTGCAGCCCAACAGTCTAGAAATTATCAATTCTGACATCATTACAGTCTCATTCTTTTTTTTTTTTTTTAAGATTTATTCATTTATTTGACAGAGAGAGAGAATAAGCAAGAAGAGAGGCAGGCAGAGAGAGAGGGAGAAGCAGATACAACATTGAGCAGGGAGCCCAACGAGGGGCTTAATCCCAAAACCCCTGGATAGTGACCTGAGCTGAAGACAGATGCTTACCTGATTGGGCCACCCAGGTGCCCCCATTATGGTCTCATTCTAACTATGATGGCCGGAATGAGCAGAAACCCCTCCATTGGTTGGTCTTACAAGGAAACACAAAAAAGAAAATACCCTTTATCTATCTTCAAATATATAATAAGTGCTCTGTCATGAAATATGTATACATGATTTTTTGAGTCATGAGGTAAAGTATTGAACTACTTCCTTATAGCTAGACTTTAAAAATGAATATTTTTAGAATTAATTGTTAAGTTTGAGGATCAGTCAGCTGTTACACAACTGCTGAAAGAAAACAAACTGATAATCTGTTGTCCTCTCCAGTTTACAGATTGACTTGGTCTCAGCCCAATAAAATAAGAGGCACATACAGACACTATTTTATTTATTTCCTCAAGAAATCCAGTCATATTAGCCTTTTTATGATTTTTTTTTTTCTGATAGATGTTAGATTATTTAATCCCACAATCATAGCACATGAATTTCCCTTTCTGGCAGATAATTTTTTTTTCTCCAATTTTTCCATGCATTTCCTCCCCTGATTATTCCGCCATGAGCTGAAAGATCTATAAGGGATTCCAGTAGAGTTGGAATGTGTTCTGGCCTGCATTGGCATGTAGATATCATGAGACATTTTCATAAAAGTAGTATCTGTTGCATTTGTAGTGTATCGTATATTATAACCATTATATCAATTATTTTCAACTTCATATATGGTATACAGAGTGGGGGTTTTTAAATTCCACTTTACAAAAGCAAGGTCCAATCGCTTCATGAATTTAGCTAACATTCCCCCTCCTTTTTTTTTAAATTGAAACTTTTTAAAATTAACATACAATGTATTATTTGTTTCAAGGGTACAAGACTGTGAATCATAAGTCTTACACAATTCACAGCATTCGCCATAGCACAAACCCTCCCCAATGTCCATCACCCAGCTACCCCATCCCTCCCACAACATTTCTAAGGCCTCAGAGCTAGTAACCATGGAGGCAGAATTGTTGTTCTTACCTGTCTGACAGTAAATGTGCATGTTTGTTTCCTTGTTATCAGGTTCCCCTCTGGGGGAAAAAATAGAAGGAAAAGGGCATTGCTAGTAAATGGGAAGGTGTTTCCTCAGTCTGAGTCATTCTAATGAAAGAATAAAGTTAGGGTATTTTCATCATAGCTGTTCATGTTACTTTACATTTAACATTCATGCTCAAAACTGAGCTCTGCTACATAAATGATCTGAACTTGATTTTAATAAGAAATTATTTCCTCCTCTGGAAATGATAATGGCTTCTAAATCACAGACCTGTGATGAGAATTTGAAGAAATAACAAGTATAAATAATTAGGACAGTGCCTGGCAAAAAGTAAATGAACATAGAAATTTTTAAAGATTTTATTCATGTATTTGACAGAGAGAGAGAGAGATCACAAGTAGACAGAGAGGCAGGGAGAGGAAGAAGGGGAAGCAAGCTCCCTGCTGAGCAGAGAGGCTGATGCGGATCTTGATCCCAGGACCCTGAGATCATGACTTGAACCAAAGACAAAGGTTTAACCCACTGAGCCATCCCGGCACCCCATGATTATATAATTTTAAACAGTGTTATAGCTATGTTTATCTCTAGAGTCAGTCACAGTGATTTTGAAAAGCTCAATGTGGATCCAGATGACAAGATCTTTATCAGCTACTAGTAGTCACCTCTGTTTTGCCCCACTTGTTTTAATGTGTCTCAGCATAGCCTATGAAGTAATTTGAGACTCAAAGAATAAAATGACCTTTGCAAGAACACAGATGTAGAGGATTAGACTTTTCTCAACCCCAGATCTCTTGACTCACATCAGGTCACACATAAAATACCTTACCATCTGTATATTAATTAACTAGTTATCCTAAATTCTAGGATAGAATATCCTTGTAAAAGAAAAACCTTGGATGGAATCGCTAAATGAAAAAGAAAAGGATATTTATCAGTTCAGAATTATTTGTCAAATACCTATTTTCTTGAGAATTAAAATAGAAAGAGAAAAAAGATACAATATAGAGAATTACTTTATATATCTTTGCTCAAAACTTTTTTTTTTTAAAGATTTATTTATTTACTTCAGAGATAGAGAGCATGCACGGGATGGAGGAGGAGCAGAGAGAAAGAGAGAAGAAGATTCTGCACTCAGCTGAGCTGAAATCAAGTCTCACACTTAACCAGTCCACTGGGCAACCCAGGTGCCCCTCAAATCCTTATTTTTTTTTTTAAGATTTTATTTATTTGACAGAGACAGAGAGGTCACAAGTAGGCAGAGAGGCAGGTAGAGAGAGAGGGGAAGCAGGGTTCCTGCTGAGCAGAGAGCCCGATGCGGGGCTCGATCCCAGGACCTGAGATGATGACCTGAGCCGAAAGCAGAAGCCTACCCCACTGAGCCACCCAGGCGCCCCTCAAATCCTTATTTTTAAGAACCAGTGCCAGTCTATGGAAAAGTAAATAGGTAAGAAAACAAAATGAAAGAAAATGCATCCTATAAAATTCAGAATTTGTGTGGATATGAGATTATAAAATGTAGATATATTTATTCAATAAAGCCTAAGATAGAAATATAGTGTGAGTAATTATTTTCACATAAATGTCTTTATATATAGCATAAAAAGGAAAACGTGCCTAGATAATTAAATGACAATATATTAGGGAAAAGTAGCTGCTCAGCTGATAAACAATTTGTTGAATTATTAATATGAGGGAAGACTAGAAGTTAAGGTGAGGTAAAGTACAACAATTCTACACACCCCTATATTTTAGCAAATGTTTTGTAGATACATTAATACCATTTTGAGTTTGGGATCATTCTAGTGGAGGTCATTGGAAAACTAAGTTGAATATAGTCTTGCAATAATATTTTGTACAATACCATGTGTACATATAAAAAGCAAAATATGATAGATATTTTTCTGTTAAAAGTTTAACGTTTTGATTGCAGAGTCATTAATTATACTAAGCAAATGACAGGCACACTTGAAGTAATTAGCAAGGCTTTTATTTCTAATACGCAGCCTCCATGGTGTCATTCATCTTAAAAGTAATCAAATATAGGTATTAGGAAGTGAAATGCAGGTTCTGCTAAATACGGTATTAATAGGACTAATTATATAATTTTTTATATTAACTTTGTTTTAAATAAAAGTATGTGAATTTATAGTCTTTTTAAAATTTTACATTGGTCGTTCATGCCAAAATGATAGTAACACCACTGGTTTCAAGCTTGTTTTAACACTTAGGTACATGCCATTTTTACTTTTTTGTATGATTTGTATGATTTTGATTTTGATTATAAATTCAAGGCTGTATCTAATCTTGATCATCCAGAAAGAAATCCAGTTTTCTTTATCCTTCTCCCCATTGTTGTATTAAGAATCCTGGGGAAAAAAAAAAAAAAAAAAGAATCCTGAAAATGTTAATTGCTGTGAATGTATTACTTCCAAGTGTGGGTGGGTGTGTATGTGTGTGTGTATGAGATAGGGAGAGAAAGAGAGAGAGAGTTGATTGTGTTTCTTGTTATCTGTTCTCTTTCTCTTCATAATTACAAATGCTTATGTGTAAGGACTCCATATGTCTTCTTATTTTATTATTTTTTTATTTTTTAAAAGATTTTATTAATTTATTTGACAGAGAGAGATCACAAGTAGGCAGAGAGGCAGGCAGAGAGAGAGGAGGAAGCAGGCTCCCTACTGAGCAAAGAGTCCAATGCGGGGCTCGATCCC
Organism: Martes martes; assembly: GCF_963455335.1. Taxonomy (NCBI): domain Eukaryota; kingdom Metazoa; phylum Chordata; class Mammalia; order Carnivora; family Mustelidae; genus Martes; species Martes martes. The sequence goes on along the minus strand of NC_137889.1, from coordinate 162,863,822 downwards.
AGGACCTGGGATCATGACCTGAGCCGAAGGCAGAGGCTTTAACCCACTGAGCCACCCAGGCACCGCCATATGTCTTCTTATTTTAAAATAGGATTTTAACCACTACAAAAATTATTTATTCTTTTAACTATTAAGAATAAATACAAACCTAAATGAATAGTATAATTAAAAATATATTAGGCTATGCAAAGGACTAAATGCAATGGATGATACAGATGCTGCCATTAGGACACCTAAACAGCTTTAAATTTGAAGTTACCAGTTAGGAAGGAAAAGAAAATATCTAAAGGCCAAATTTGGAGAGAACCACCGAGTAGATCTTGGCCTATACAATATTATTTAATGTAGTTGTATATTTGCGCTTCTCAAAACCAGCTCTGCATATTTATGATTTTTGCAAAACACAAAGCCATGACATTTTCACTTTTGTCAATTCTAATCATTAGTGAATGTTATGATTAAAAGATTATAAGCAAAACCTTAAATTTAAAGTCAGTCATAGATAAGATTATGTCTCTATGATGCTAATTACATGAGTTATAAAAAAAAAAAAAACCTATCTGGTTGTTATACTGTTTAATTCATCTACACCATGCCATAGTCAGTAGACTTTTTCATTTTTTATATTAGTGGCTTTTCTTAATGATTTTGCTTGATCTTATTAGACTTTTTGGTATTTCTATAACAATTCTCTTGGAATGTTTTAAGGGTAAATTAACAAAGTTGTAAAGTATTTATTATATCTTCTTATATTAAAGAGTTATAGTTTAAGCTATGTATATGTACATGGGTATGATTGCAAGGGTTGTTTTTTTGTTTTGTTTTTTTTTTTTTTCCTTCTTAAGTAGGTCACTTAGTATTAGGATTATTTTTCCTAATGTTTGAAATTACATACCCAGTAAGGAAGAATTTATGCTCAGGACTTTCAACATTGGCTTTCCATTGAGCACTGCTATGGTCTATTTACTGTAGCTACTCCTAGCTTATAACCTATGTTTGTTTATTTAATGTCCTCTGTTATATACTGTCCTCTTTTATATACTGTGATTTTATATAGCTATAAAACTTAAAATACTATTAAAACATGTTTTCTGTTTCTCTACTCCCACACTAACCATCAAATTCACACAATACTATTGACATCAGATTACCTGCTTTTTCTCCCACACCAAGCAATTCTTCAAAATCAGCTGGATGACCTACAACTTAAGTCAATTCTGACACTATTTGTCTGAAGATAGCATTAGATTCCAGAGGTAGAAGGCTTAGTCCCACCAGAACACCTGCTCTCCCTCACATCCTTCAGATGTCAATCGCACCTGCTGGTTATGCTTCTGACCAAGGGCCATAAATCAGAGGTTTCCATGACCCACTCCTTGGATTCAATTAATTTGCTAGAGCAGTTCACAGAACTTAGGAAAAACAGTTTACTTATTGTTTCCAAGTTTATTATAAAAGGACATTGGGGAGGGTATGTGCTATGGTATGTGCTATTCTGTGAATTGTGTAACACTGTTGATTTCCATTCCTGTACCCCTGAAACAAATAATACATTACATGTTAATTAAAAAAGGATATGATTAAGGATACAGATGAATATCCAGATGGAACAGATGTATAGGGCAAGATATATGGTAAGGGGCACAGAGCTTCCCTCCCTAGGCATGACATCTCCCAGCACCACCACATATTTGCCAACCTGGAAACTCTGAACTATATACTTTTGAAATTTTCTTGGAGGACTTACCAAGTATGCACAATCTATCATTAACTCCATTTCCAGCCCTTCTCCCCTCTCTAAGGTTGGGCATGGGCTGGAACTTCCAAGCTCCTAATCCTGGCTTAGTTTTTCTGTGACCAGCCCTCAACCAGGAACCCCTGCCTCCTGCCCCCAGAGTCACCTAATATCAGAATCACACTAATATCATCTTGAAAACCCTAAGAGATTTAGGAATTCTGTGTCAGGAACCAGGGTGAAAGACCGAATATTAGAACTAAAAAAATGCTCTTAGTGCTGTTGTCACTTAGAAATATAAGGAATATTAGGAATATTACTTAGGAATATAAAAAAGGGTTTCCAGCACCCTGTGTCAATAACTGGAAGCAGAGACCAGACACCAAGACATATATTTCTTATTATTTCACAACAAGGTATCTATAACACAGTATTTCCTATAGGAAGTGAGTATATTGTAAAGTTGTTTACTGTTCTTTTTCATAATATGTAGTGTGTGTGTGCCTGTGAAGCTTATAGAATATATGTGGTTCTAATAAGAATTTTTCAAAAAAGTTAATACATTAATTATTAAACTGTTGGTCCAAATCTCTTGGATGAGTTTCCCAGTAGTAAAGCAGAACATGAATCCAATCAAGGACTTCTAGTGGCCAGAAAATTAAACTTCATTGTCATCATTCAAGGGTGTTAAAAAATCAAAAAGGGATGATTTAATATTCCATTAGCATTATGAAACTTACCTCTGAAATACCATTGACATCCAAAATTGGAATGCAATTGAAGGTACTTGTCATGCAATGTCAAACATGGAAAGGCACACCCAAGTATTTCAAGCTGATTTTCTTATCTTTATTTTTGTTACAGCACTTCCTCCAACATGTGATTTCTTCCTCTCCCTCTCTCTCTCTTTCCTCCTCCCCTTTTCTTCCATGTGTATGTGAGTGTGTGTGTGCAACAACCACATATGTTTCATCTCTCTTACTAACTAGGAGACAAATAAATATCTGCCGAATAAGTACAGACTGTGTAATTATTGTGAAATATTTTACCAACAAGGATGTTATTATATGACAGATATTTTTGCTGTTCCACAACTGGTGGTTCTGAGTAAACTATTTACTTCTAGAATTATGTTGCCACAAAAAAAAAAACATGTGTTAGATCATTATTAGAGGTTCTTTATTAACAAATATATTTGTATGTGAGGAAAGCCAGCACTAAGAGGAAATCTCAATATAAATATTTATAAATGTTTAACAAAAATTAATAAATAAAAACAAATAAAATTAGAGTCATTTCTTAATTTTTTCATTAAAGCTGAGGAGAAAGAAGATGGTTTCTAATAATAGTCTAACAAATATTTTAACAAAATACAAGGTGAGAATAAGTTTTAAGAACAATATGCTTAGGGCGCCTGGGTGGCTCAGTAGGTTAAGCCGCTGTCTTCGGCTCGGGTCATGATCTCAGGGTCCTGGGATCGAGTCCCGCATCGGGCTCTCTGCCTAGCGGGAAGCCTGCTTCCCTCTCTCTCTCTGCCTGCCTCTCTGTCTACTGTGATCTCTCTCTGTCAAATAAATAAATAAAATTTAAAAAAAAGAACAATATGCTTACACTAATATTCTCTTAATCATTATATAATTTGATTTATTATTTTTTTAAAGATTTTATTTATTTATTTGACAGACAGAGATCACAAGTAGGCAGAAAGGCAGGCAGAGAGAGAAGACGAAGCAGGCTCCCTGCTGAGCAGAGACCCCCCCCCCATGCATGAGGGCTCGATACCAGGACCCTGAGACCATGACCTGAGCCGAAGGCAGAGGCTTAACCCATTGAGCCACTCAGGTGCCCCTGATTTATTATTATTTAGACTAGCCACTGCTTCAGTGTTTTCTACTTTTCATAAATGCTGATAATATTTTTCCACCTTAACATCCAGAAAAAGTGACAGCCTCAAAGCCAACCAATAGATGGTGCTAAGCATGTCATCTTCTAAAACACTGACAAGTCAGTTAAAAGCTTGAGCTGTGTTGAAATGGATTTAGTCAGCTTTTAGTGAGTGTCGTAATAACCTCAGTGTAGTGCATATCTTAAATGAGCAGTCGTAGAATGTGTTCTAAAACTCATCAAGTTTTATTGGGAACCTGATAGGTTTTATTTTTGGCTGTATAGGTACAGTGAATCATAGGGAACAGAGTAGAAAAAAAGTTCAATGAGGATTCAACCTTGAATCTTTCTGCTCATTGGAAGTCCCAATTAGAAAAAAGACACATATATTAGATTTATATTGTGCCTTTTCTCCATAGGACCTAACATGATATATACAGTACTTATTAAAACAAACAACATCCTTTGAAAGATTAACCATAACTCTGTACAAAAGAGTAAGATAAAAAAAAAAAACAACAAAAAAAAAACTGACTGGCTTCAATCTCTCCAGGGGAAAAGATCAGTTCATACTATGGAATATTACTGTAGGGGAAAGAAATAAACTAATGTGGTTTAATGAAGATTTGGGAAAGAATTTGGAGTTGTAGATCAACATAAACTTGGAAGGGATTTCTAGATGCCACTGTTCTAAGCATGATTCACTGACAGCTTATAATATCTATGTGACTCAAATAGATTTCAAATATCTTTCCAAGAAATACTTATTTAAAATTTGTGTGATTTTGCACAAAATTTACCATTTTTGTTATGGAACGTGTACTACAAAAGTTGAGGCATCAATTTCGGAGACCATTGGCTTAATTTTGAATAAAAGGATTGGATCAATTTAGAATGAACTAGTCCAACTCATTAAAACTGAGAGTTTATCATTTAAATATCTTAACTGCCTTATCTCTGAGCATATTGTGATATTTATAATCCAGTAGGAAACATACATACATACATTTCTCTTGCATACATTATCTTTTGTTTCCAATCCAGGAATCAAGACAAAAGGGAAATTATGAAAAAATAACCCTTAAATATTATTTTCCTCAGAAAGCTTCATTCCACTCTAACATCATCAACCATATTAGGATTTTCGATTTTACCGATTCCTCTTTGTTTTTCAAAGGGATATTTAGATAGCATGTTAGTGTTTCTTTCCTTTAATTTTTTTTTTTTTAGATTTTATTTATTTATTTATTTGACAGACATAGATCACAAGTAGGCAGAGAGGCAGGCAGAGAGAGAGGAGGAAGCGGGCTCCCTACGGGGCAGAGAGCCTGATGTGGGGCTCGATCCCAGGACCTTGGGATCATGACCTGAGCCGAAGGCAGAGGCTTTACCCACTGAGCCACCCTGGCGCCCCAGTGTTTCTTTCCTTTAAAGTGTAAGTTGAGGAGCACCTGTGTGGCTCAGTTGGTTGTCTGCCTTCAGTTCAGATCATGATCCCTGAGTTACTGGATTGATCCCCACGTTGGATTCCCTTCTCAGTGAGGAGTCTGCTCCTCCCTCTCCCTTTGCGCCTCCCCCTGTTCCTTCTCTCTTCCTCTCTCTCTTTCTCTCAAAATAGAGTCTTTAAAAAAATAAATAAAGAGTGAGTTGAGAAGTTATTTTTTAAAGATTTTTTTAAGTGATCTCTACACCCAGCATGGGGCGCAAACTCACAACCCCAAATGAGATCAAGAGTCACATGCTCTACTGCCTGGGCCAGTCAGGTGGTCCTGAGAATTGAAGAATTTGATGTAATATAAGATATATAAAGTTTTAAGGTAGCCCCAGCTTTCTCAGTTCTGATAATGATAGTCAGCTATAAAGGTAGAAGTAGTGATGGTTGAGAAGGAAATGATAAGGACTATTCTTCCTTTCATCAATGCAAAGTAGTAAAACAAGGCATCATTATCCTTTATGTGCCTCACCAAGAAAAAAAGCACTTTATCTCCTTAATACAGTTCCCCCTGACATATGTAAGTTTGCAGCAGAGGGAATTGGGACACAGAAAAGGAAAAGAGGAACTTTACCCTATTTCTTAAGAGTGTGTTCTCTAAGCTACATTGACTATGGCAGCAATCCTGCTTCTGCCAATGACTACCCCGGCAAATTGCCTAGACTCTCTGTGCTTTAATTTTCTGTTTTATTACATAGAAATAACTATCTATTTCTTAGGCTTGTAAAATTTCTGATATGTAATCACTGGTATCTGTAATTTTAGATCTGAGCTAATTTCTCAAGTCAATATTCTTGAATTTCTTTTTCCTAGAAAAATCTTTTTTTTTTTTTTTAAGATTTTATTTATTTATTTGACAGAGATCACAAGCAAGCAGAGAGGCAGGCAGAAAGAGGAGGAAGCAGGCTCCCTGCTGAGCAGAGAGCCCGATGTGGGGCATGATTCGAGAACCCTGGGATAATGACCCAAGCCAAAGGCAGAAGATTTAACCCACTGAGCCACCCAGGTGCCCCTCCTAGCAAAATCTTAAAGCACAGAGTTCACATGATTTTGTGCTCCTGATGACAGGGGCCTGTACTGTTTTTGTAAGGGGTACTGTAAATAACATAATTTCCAGCACCTTGTTAGAGCTTGCAAAGTGTGGAAAGGATAGCATTCTCTGAATCTAGGGTAATACTTTGTTTCAATGTGTTGAAACTCATGTCATTTTTGCATTTATTTTCTTAGTCAACTGACTGAAGCCTTTCCTACATGCTAATTTCAGGGTGTATGGCTGGTAGGGGCTTGAAAGCTAAACCACTTTCAGTCACGTCCCTCCATTTGGCTAGGCAGAAATGGCCTGGGAGTAAAGTACTCACACATTTGAATTAAATATATTCAGCTTGACTACCAGGTGCCACAGCATAGTTTATTCTTCTATATCTGTAATTAGTACTTGGATTAACTAATTACACCACTTGGTCGAGTGTTTACAAAATTAGTTGGTTTTACTCACCTAGATTTTACCTGGTGTTCATTATAATAGCATTATCTCTTAAATGTACCATTTCATTATCGTCATGAGACAACCCTGTAAACAAAACATGACCAAACCTCACTCGGTGGTTAACTTATTTAATTCTCAGATGAGGTTTGCACTGGTTCTTAAAGTTTGTTTATGATGGGATTTGTCTCTTCCTAATGTCATTGAGCACCCTACCAGGGGCTTAAGGGCAAATTAAGGACGTCTCAACCTGAGGTGAATACTTCTGCCACTGAAGGGGTAAATTACCAATAACCATAGAGGAGATAATGTTGGTCTATTAAATATTAATAAGCAATTATTGTATTTGCACATAAATATGCAAGAAGTAGGGAAAGATATCAAAATATGTGCACATGGTCAGGGATTAGGAGTGGTACCAGAAGGTGGTATTAACATTTCATTTAATGTATGAGTTCAGAAATAAATAGTGTTTGCTACAAAAGTTAATACTGTTTAGATCAAAGCGTGTGACAAAGAGTTAAAGGCAAAAATCACAGAGAGAGCACTTAAGATAGACCACTTTATTGAGGTCAAAGGATGCTCTGAAGAGATGAAAGAGTAAGCACCATGGAGAAAATTTTATTTCCCAAGGTTAAGGGCTAAGATCATTGTCCTAAAGCATGACGTTTCTTAGAGTAATCCTTTCATATAGGGTTTAAAAAAAAAAAAAAAGAAAAAGAAAGAAAGAAAAGAAAAGAAAAAGAAAAAAAAATGATTCTTCCAGCAAAAAAGAGATTAGGAACTAAAAAATTTGGAAGGTTTTTTTTTCTTTTTTTCTTTCTTTTTTTTTTTAATGAAATTTAATGGAAACTCATTCTTTTTTTTTTTTTTTAAGATTTATTTATTTATTTATTTGACAGACAGAGACTACAAGTAGGCAGAGAGGCAGGCAGAGAGAGAGGGGGAAGCAGGCTCCCGGCTGAGCATAGAGCCCGAAGCAGGGCTCGATCTCAGGACCCTGGGATCATGACCTGAGCCAAAGGCAGAGGCTTAACCCACTGAGCCACCCAGGTGCCCCTTTTCTTCTTTTTTTTAATAGTGAGTGCCATCTAGGTTGAATTGTGAGGATGGAAAAGAGTTAAACAGGTTGAAGAAGCAGTGTGCATCCCTTCGGGCAGAGAGAATCACAAGGTTGTGGAAAATAGCATGGCATATTTAGGAGATGGCAATCCATGTAGTTTAAATTGTTCCCGAATGATACTCTTTCATCTAAATTTTTAATTTAAGAACACCAACTGACCAGATAGTGTTTGTAATGGTAGGAAAAGCAACCCGGTGGACCACAAAATTTTTGCTTAGGTAGGAGGACCCATCTATACGTCAGATATTTTAACCACATTCATACTTAAAATAGAAGAAGATGTGACACTATGTTACTGAATTGTTATTGAAATCAGAATTATTACTTACATAATCAAGATTTGTTACTTGATTTATAAGATATTTTATGTTTAGGGTTGAGCAGAGTTTGGTACATGATAGTTGGAATAAAATTATAAATGAAAAGATGTATGTAAGCAAATATTCAGTTGGTGCTAATGTCTATTTTTTTTTTGTATACCATTTTATATGATGTAGAGGGAACACTAGGAAAAAGTGATAGAGCAAATATATCTATTGTAGATTTATATTAAAGAGAAAATAAATGGTCATGAAATGGGGGGAAAAATCATGTGGGCCTAAGGTCGTCAGGCATCTGGTTCACAAACAAGGAAATGTTATTCGGTTTTGAAAAGTACCGATGGACAGACCTGAAAAAAAAAAAATTATCTGAGGCACGTCAACTGGAAATCTAACCTGTAAAACAGTAATGTCAAATAAGTGCCACTGTGCTTCACTGTAAACATACCTCTTCGCGGGTGTCTACAGGTATTTCCTTTTTTTAAATTTGCCTACAGATAAGTTACTACAGTCATCGCAAATCAGAACATGTCTTTCCCGTGACACAAATTAAACTGCACATGAGCAGAGGCAAGGTAAGGACAAGAACACTTAGGGGGCAGGGAGAAAGATTTTTCTAAATCCCATATTAACACTGAGATATGGTCTAAAGTGTTATATTGTCTTTGAAACTAAATTTGATTTATTAAAAAAGAATGTATTGATGATTTGCCTTTAAATGAATATGTCTGTAAGGTAATTGGGATATGGAAAAGTATGAACGACTTGGCTGAGATATTATTGCAATTAGTAGTTTGTAGAACTTGTTTGTAATTGATTTAAAGTGATCATTTGTTTCAAGTGCATAGGGCCAGTCCCAGGTCATGGCTGATGTTCTGACTTAATATGTAATTAATAAATAATAATTTCCTCTAAAATCTTCCTGTTGTTTGTTCTAATGTATAAGTGCAATATATGCAATTATGTATATATGCAATGTATGAGTGTATAAAGGTGTGTGTGTGTATTTAATTCTCATTCATACCATTATTATCTGCCTGACTGCATCAACAGTTTATTCTAACTTCCTCACTATTTTATCTTTCCTCTCCAATTTTTTTAAAAGAATAGTTCAAACTTACAGAGAAGGGTTAAAGACAATGAATAAATAACCAGGTGATAATCAATGACCTTTCTGCCTCCCTGAGAACTTGCATCTCCTTTGTTTCTCTATTACTACAGTTTCTTGAAAGTGTATTCCATAATCTACATTCTATCTAATTTTCTAGAGCAGATGGGCAGCAAATACCATATAAGAGTTTCTTTCTTGGCTACAAACCATATTTCTCCTTTTAGTTCTTGCTCTCTTACCATCTCCTGTTCTTCAATTTTCAATAAATTTTGATCAGTGGCTCACAGATCCCTGACAGCTTGTAAATTGCTTGAAAATACCCTGGGCTATATATGAACACCAAATATGAATACTAAGCAATGCTGCTTCTAGAGTGCCTTTAAAACTCTAATAGTCAGCATCCAGGTGTGTTAATAATCATGTGAGGTACTTATTGATTTATAGAAACTTAAATAAATATGGAGCACTATCTGAATTAAAAAAGGGTCCCTGGGAATACTTGACTTTCTCATGCGGTATTTAATAATGGTTGAAGAGGTAAGCTGAATAGTAAGTTCTCTTGGTTCTTAAGCAGACCTATGAAAATATGACTAGCATACAGACAGAAATCACCTTGCAAAATATTATAGTCAAACTCACAATCCATATATGATTCTATATTCTCACACATTTTGATATAATCCTAGGCTGTTTACTTGTCTCAACAAACAGAAAGACAAATGTCATAACAAGAAAGATTCTAGGTCACTACAGTTTCACAGAAGGCTGGAGAAATAGTTTAGTGGCAATATTAATAAGAAAGGACAAACTATCGATGTTAAATCTAGGGGTAATGGAAATTTTGCTAGGGAGAAAGAAATTGCTTGGGCAATTTCTTGTAATGAGGCCATTACTTATGTGCAAATAACCTAATGATGGAAAGGTCAAAACGGCATAATATTACAATTTTGAAAAACTTCTATATCTATTGTCTAGTAATTGCCTAGGTTTTGTAGTGGGTTTCAAAAATTAGAAATGTGAAAAATATCTGTGATATTACATGTCCTCCTATCCTTCAGTGATGTTCCCCTGGGCCTGCCCTTGTGTCCACTTTGAATTTAATCTTAAACCTCCTATCCATAGAGGTACTCTAGATTTATACTCCTCACTGATAGTAGGAGAAGGGCATCATAAAGCAAACAAACCCAGCAATAAGACTGACATCTGTACAGACAGAGAGTCTGTACAGGTAAAGGGGGAGGTAGTAATGTTCTAGGCATTGTGGATTATAATAGACTCTGTCATAAACTACTCAACACTGCTCCACTCAATTCTAACCCTTGTTTGAGGTTAGGGTTAAGGTTAGCTCTGAATCAATTCTGAATTCTCATGTGGATTTATATAATATGTAAATTAATGAGTATGGCTATGTTCCAAGAACACTTTATTTATAAAAAACAGGCAATCAGTTTGGCCCGAGGGCTATTGTTTGCCAGCCCCTCCTATAAAACATTCTGCCATATGGAGTACATTTTATGCTATGCTGAGAAAATCATTAAACTAAGTCATCAGGGAATTCACACTCTTAAACATACTAATAGTTAATTTACTTAAAATTATGTCATAGTTATTTTAAGAGTTCATTTAAATTAAAACTCTCTTATATGATGACATATTTCAAAGTGCTAGAATAGTAAAATTAATGTGTCATATAAACCAGACTTACAATTCCTAAACTGTTGTATACGTTGACAAGATTATGTTTGTACTCCAAGTCTGTGAACTTTTATTACAACTAGTTCAATACTTATTTAAAAATTCCTTTAGAATTAAACATTTAAGGAATAATAAAACCTACTTTTATTTCTTTAGCTCTGTGTAAAGGGAATTGAAGATTATTCATTAAGGATTTTTAAGTGTGAAATCAAAACCTTATTGCATTGTAGGGTAGCAAAACATAAAAATCAAGAGCATATGTAATTAATTTGTATTGTTGCTGCTATAATTATCTCCATTATGTCTGACAAGATCAAACTGAGCTACAAAGAAATATGTGAGCTACTAAAAACAATTGCATATTTAAACACATCTTTTTGTCATAACAAATCCTAGCTGCACAGAGTATTTTAAAAATTGCAAATCAGACCAAGAGAAAAATAGAACTTGAAGACCACAAATAAATCAAATTATGTATAAGAAGAAAAAAAGAATACACCCTGGATGTTTGACTCCAAAGCACTTTGCAAGTTGGTTTCTAAGTGAAGAATTTAAAACGCATGTGTCTAAAAATGTCTTGTTACAGTACATTCGGAGAAAGCAACCAAGGCTTGTCTTGTCAAAATGTAAAAATGATAAAGTAACAGCTGATCCCATTACATTAATATTTAATATGTACCAATGTGGCCTATTAAAGCAGTTATCTTTTTCATTGCTTTTCTTTTTATCTGAAACAAGAATCATGAGCCTGGTGCTCTGACAGATGAGAGTGGGCATGGTAAACTGTTACCTGCCTTTTACCTAGAAAGTGACACATGTCTTGCCCTCATATTCTCTGGTCAGATCAGTCTGTGGGGTTACACCGAACTTCAAAGGATATACTTGCCATCTTTCCACATGCCTGAAAACTGAGGATCAAAACTCCTGAAAACTGAGGGTCAAAACTCCTTTGTAATAAGGCTAATAACCTATCACCATGGCAACTTTCTTCATGGAACGGTCTACTCTGTGCAAGGTCGGGTAGTCAGAACTGTAAATATTGTTTAAGTAATTAATGTAGCACAAGCTCTTCCAACAAAGAAACTTTAGAAGTGTAATAAAGTACACTTCTAAAGTACATAAAGTCATGTTGGAAGCTAAGATGTGTGCAACTGGAATTTATTGACAATGCTGTGTGCCCTTGGAGAAGTATAAGTTAGCCATCTCAAAATCTCTGGGAAGGCTATGTAAAAGATTTGTCTTAGGACATAATATTAAAATGCTCTGTAGGGAATTGACATGGAATATTTGAAAGGGGAGAAGCCTTTTTAAAATCTGGCCTGGAAAAAGGAGGTAGCAAATAGTTGATTTTAGCTGAAACATATGGTGAACTGGTTAATGGACCTGAGCCTTGGGCCGCATACCATACATAAATGGTAATATTCATTCTGCATGCATCTCTCTCTCTTATATCATCAAGTAACTGATGCTACATCATAAAGGCATTCAGGAAAGCCATTCACAAAAATAGTCTTCTTCTTCTTCTTCTTCTTCTTCTTCTTCTTTTTTTTTTAAGTAATGGCTTCCAGATCTTTCAGATACACATCAGTGTCCAGTATTAGTATAAATACTTTAACGTATGACATTAAGCTGATTATGCAACTGTTCTGAGCTTTATGTTTCTTTTTTTTTTTTTTTAAGATTTTATTTATTTATTTGAGAAAGAGAGAGAGTAAGAGAGAATGTGAGAGGGGAGAAGATTAGAGGGAGAAGTAGACTCCCCATGGAGCTGGGAGCCCGATGCAGGACTCGATCTCCGGGACTCCGGGATCATGACCCCAGCTGAAGGCAGTTGCTTAACCAACTGAGCCACCCAGGTGTCCGAGCTTTATGTTCGTACTCAAGGGATAGAAATATTAAAATGCCCTGCTCATGAGGGTTTGAGGGAGGATTGTATGAAAATATATCACACTTTCTATTGTGCCTACCATGTAATAAACATTCCACGAATGGTAGCTCTAATCATTGCTGCAAGGAGAAACATATACTTTGCACCATTTATAGCAATGTATACTTTTTAATTTAAATACTATCTAAATGATGAAATTTCCGTGGTCCATTACAAAAAAGTTTGTCTTATATTGAAGTATTATAATACTTTTATATATTTTTTTATTTTTTATTATTATTTTCAATAAGCAAACATGTAGTACATCATTAGTTTTTGTTGTAGTGGTCAATGATTCTTTAGTTGCATACACCACCTAGTGCTCATCACAACACTGTCTAAAAACATGTTTCCTTCATTATCCCATTCTCCCTCTCCCTCTCTTTCTTTGAGTAAATGGGTGGAAGACAGGATTTATACATAATGGTTTCATAATGCTCAATTAAAATATGAGACTTCCATTGCACTAATTAGATTTCATTTTATTTAAAAATGAAATCACCCAGTAAAACATAATAAATTAGATCTATGCATACACATACAGAGTTAACTTTTTGGGTAAATTAGGGTCTTTCCTTTCACATTGCATTTTGCTTGGTTATACTGGACCATTTATACTCCCAATTCTGTATTATGGCAGGAACACATCAGGTGATGGTACCTGCTGTTTTCAACAGGCTTGTGAAGACTGTAGAGACAATGTGCAGAGAGGGCCCCTCATCCCATGCCACCCTGAAGAGCTGTTCTTCCTGGAGCTTAACTTAAGAGTCAGAGAGCACTGGGTGTGGTGCAAAAACAATGAATACTGTCACACTGAAAAGAAATTAAAAACAGATAAATAAATGAATAAATTAAAAAAAAATAAAAAGAGTCAGAGAGCAAAATAAATCAGAGTAAACTGAGATTTACTGATTCCACTCTATGCACTTCCTGCTTGAATTGTACTAAAGAAAAAAAAAAAAAAAAAACCAATGAAGCTTTACTAATCCCAACATATATAGTTTGTGGATCCTGGGCATTAAGTAACTTTCCCTATTTCAGTAGCCAGCAAAGAAAAACTCAGCTTCCAAAATCCATCCTCATTCCTCTTTAACAAACCTCCTCATTTTTCCTGCCACCAAAATATCTCTCCCTCAAACTCTTACCTGAACATGATAGTGCTTTTTTTTTCAAGACTTGCATTTTATTAAAATGAAAAATAAAACAGAAGTATTGTAAGGCACCAGGAAGTTTTTGCTCTTTCAAACCTGAGTGAAATAGTAGACCTGATTTATCTGCTTACGTCCTAGGGAGCAAAAAAGTGTTGCTATGCAAGAAAGCTTGGTGCGTATCTTGGGTTGGCAGAGATACAACCTGTTTATCATGAGTATGTACTTTAAGGCTTCTCTTAAGCTGCTGTAGTTTTGATTTTGATAACACTGAATGTCCATAAACTTATGTTTTTCCAGTCCCATCTACTTGGGCAACATCCATTTGTTGGTCAATTAAGTACGAGCCCAGGGAAATTAAAAATACTGTTTCAAACAGCTCCAGTCCCTGCTCTGATTCCCCGTTTCAGGGAATGCTGACTCCTTTACCTCAAGCTAGATTTAAGATATTAATTCTTAATACGTATATTCACTCTCTAAAGTTTTCTCACTTCTGGTCATTTCTGGTTGCTGTCCTGCTCCCATCCCTGGGCACCTAAATTGAAAAACTGTGCCAGCGAGAACAAAACGAGGCAAGGATTCCATCTGTGTTTATACAATGCTTTCACAGCCCAGAAATCTCCATCAATAGTTAAGAAAGCCCAAGACACACAAAGAAATAATGTGATGGAAGGTTTCCCCTTCCAACTATCCTCTCTAGATGGTATATTACTTGCTTTCCCCTTAAAACAAACAAACAGGGGTGTCTGGGTGGCTCAGTCAGTTAAGTGTCTGCCTTCCGCTCAGGTCATGATCCCAGGATCCTGTGATTGAGCCTCACAATGGTCTCCCTCCTGGGCAGGAAACCTGTTTCTACCTCTCCTACTCCCCCTGCTTGTGTTCCCTCTCTTACTTGTGTCTCTCTCTGCCAAATAAGTACAAAAAATCTTTAAGAAACAAACAAACAAAATCAATGAAGAAATCAAACGGAATGTGTTTGGAAAACAGCAGATTGTCAGGTAAAGATGTTACCAATATGCAAAAATCAGACCTAAAATGAATGCTATGAATACTCTTTGACTAATCGCTGGTTTCTCCCTGGAGCCCAGCTCCTCCTTGTTGATACTTAGTGATATCTGTATCACCACTCAAGTATTATTATTATTATTATTATTATTATTATTATTATTTTATTTTTTTAAAGATTTTACTTATTTATTTGCCAGAGAGAGAAAGCACAAGAAACGGGAGCAACAGAAGAAGCGACAGGCTCCCCACTCCCAGGACCCTGGGATCATGATCTGAGCTGAAGTAGACACTTAACTGCCTGAGCCACCCAGGCATCCCTTAGGTATCTAATTTTAAAAGAATGACCAAAAGTTTTACAAAAACTTTAATGCAACATTCATGATAAGTGTTTCATTTATAGACTATATGATGTCAACACAGTGGTTGTTACAATGCTGGGTAACTTCAAATTGTTCACTTGATTTTGTTCTAGTTTCACTCTCTTCTGATCCAAACCTAAACATTTTAAATGATTGACTTTGGAGCACTTTTTCTTTTTTGTTTTTCTCTACTCTACTTCTACTTTCAAAGGTGGAGGGGCGGGGGGTTGTATAGATACAGATGTATAATCTTCATACAGCAAGGGAAAACTGAAATAAAATGACACTTACAGCACATGAATCCTTTCGTAAAATCTATAGACAAAGTTGAAAAGATAGGTAAACCTCAACCTTATTTATAAATACCATTTTTAATTTTTTCCTGTATTGGCTCCTTATTCAGCTAAATATGTGAATAGGGTTGTAAATGTCTATGGCATTTAAAGCACTGAAGAAGAATTTAGTTGAAATTCCAAAAGGATATGCTGAGTTCAGTTTCAAACTTTAGGAAACTGCCATTGTAAATTTTCTATTGGAGAAAGTTTGCACACTAAGACATTATTAAATGGTATGAAAATTTAGAAATAAAATTTTCCAAAAGAAATCTTTTTTTGGCATTCTTCTGAGCAAATGTTGCCATAAAATACACTGGGAGAAATGCTGCTTTAAGAGTTCTCAGTATATAAAGAGTAACAGTCTATGGAGTTTGCAATGACTTCATTGATGTCAGATGTCACCAAAATAAATTAAGAGATTGTATTACGGAAGACTAAGTCCATTCATGGAGTTATAACAAAATAGCCTATGCTGGATGGCTTATAAGCAACAGAAATTTATTTCTTACAGTTCTGCAGGTTGTGAAGTTCAAGATCCAGGTGCTGGTATAATCAGTGTCAGGGAGTTTCTAATTCTTGGTTTATATACTACTATATTTTTCCTGTTCCTTCTTAGTCAGACAGAGTGAAAAAGCTCTCTGGAATCTCTTTTATATGGACACCAATTCCATTCATGAAGACTCCACCCTTATGACCCAATTACCTTCCCAAAGCCCCACTGCTATATACCATTACATTGAGAATTAGGTTTTAATGTATGAATTCTGGGGGTAGAGGAGGGAACACAAATATTCAATCTCTAGCAAAGACCTCCTGGAAAATGCTTTGGTAGATAGAAAGAACTTTCATAGGGAGGTTTCTTCTAGTGCTTCAGCATTTTATATTGCAAATAGCGTGTGGTCCTCCTCTCAGAATGAGATCCTAGTTCTTCACATGCAACTCACTACCTTTGAAGTCTTGAGTCCCCTTAACCTCTTTGATTCTTGGTATTCTCATTGGCCATTTTTGGTATGTGTGAAGAGGGAAGTTTGGCTTATTGACATTTTTTTGTCCTTTCTCTGAAATCTGTTCATTAGGATACACAATATTTTCTTGGTGGAGACAAATGTGAAGCATGGCATGTGAAACCACCCTCAATTCTCTCATGTCTTTTGAGAGATGGGATAAAAATAGAAAACATGTGCTCCATTCTGTTTTCTGCTTGAAGGAAATGACCCTAGAAAGGCAAAATCTGACTCATTCTCAGGTTAGTTTTATAAAACTTAACTGTGAAGGGATATGAGTTTTATTCTTAATATTATGTTTTACAGTAATAAAGCTGGAGTTCCAGTCTTCATCTGCTAATCTTCTGTGTCTCTCAATTAATATAAAACTTGGAAAAAGAAGAGGATGCTGTTTTACCAAAATAACTGAAACATCCCAAACTGGCTATTAACTTAATAGTAGTTTCTCTTGGGGCGCCTGGGTGGCTCAGTGGGTTAAGCTGCTGCCTTCGGCTCAGGTCATGATCTCAGGGTCCTGGGATCGAGCCCCACATCGGGCTCTCTGCTCAGCAGGGAGCCTGCTTCCTCCTCTCTCTCTGCCTGCCTCTCTGTCTACTTGTGATCTCTCTGTCAAATAAATAAATAAAATCTTTAAAAAAAAAAAAAAAAAATAGTAGTTTCTCTTAGAGATATATTTAAGTATTTTATGAAAGAACAAACTAATGAACATTAACAACATGTGCATAATATAGAGTGTTAAAAATACCCAGAAGTTATCAGAATTACAATAAATTTCAGGGTAGTAGTGTGAGATTCCTTCTCATGGAAGATTAGACATGGCCAAACATTATATATTCTTCTTTCACTGAGAAATGAGGTATGTTTCTCTCCTCTCTTTGAATTTAGACTCATCTATGAGCGCTCAATCAACAAAGGGATGATGGAAATAATGTGGCAATTTCGAGTCAAACTTTACAAGGACTGGTAGCTTCCAATTTGGGCTCAGGGATTCCTATCCAACGTGTTAGAAATATAAATATCTTGCTGAAAGATGATGCCGAGATCCCCTGAAACTACATGGGTGGTGGGGAGAGCTAAGGCCAGGCTTCCAGCCATCTCCAACATCACATCAGGCATGCATGTGAACAAACTGCCTTGGATCCTCAGTCTAACCCAGGTGCCCTCTGAAATTCACCAAGTAACTCCACTTGACAACTAGAATAGCCCAGTAAAAATGTCACCTGAGTTCTAGACCAACAAAATCATATAATGAAATAGTTATTTTTTTAAGCCACTAAGTTTTAAGGTAGTAGTATACCCTCATGAATGATCAGGCCATCTCTACAACGAACCAACAAATAGACAAAATGGAAGAGCTATATAGACAATTGACATGTGACTGACTGACAAAGTTTTAACAATTTAGAGTGCTATCTTCAGATAGTAAGATGACTTTATAATGTTTCAGATATATATTAGAAAAATATAATGATATGAAATTGTAAAATTAGAAAATTTATGAAATATAGAAATTAGAACAATAAAGAAGCGAAACTAGCATAATCTAGTTCTATAAAGGAAAGAGTTCACCGTTTATTGTTTCAGGAGTTTTTTTTCTACATAGTCAATCCTCAGAATTGGGGTTTTCATCACATTCTGCTTGGTAAAGTTTTTGTTTTAATTTTTCTTTTATAATATAGACAAATATTTTGTTAGTGTTAATGTTATCAAAAGACATTTGTGCAGTTAAATTTCAGGCAATATCTAATGGCTGTTTAATTTTCCACTATGTGGACATATTAAAAACATTAGACATTTTATTTGTTTATTTGTCAGAGAGAGAGAGTGAAGAGAGAGAGCACAAGCGGGACAAGGGGTGGCAAGCAGAGTGTGAAACGGGTTCCCTGCTAAGCAACGAACCTGACACAGGACTCAATTCCAGGACCCCGGAATCATGACCTGAGCCAAAGGCAGACATTTAACCAACTGAGCCACCCAGGCATCCCAACATATGAAAATTCTAAGAAAGTAATGACAATCCCATAATTAATTCTCCCTATAGCTTTGTCTATACATTGGAACTGTAATGATAGAACTGATATTCTATAACATTTGTTAAGAATTTATAATGTATAGCTTTGTCTATACATTGGGACTGTAATGATAGAAATGATATTCTATAACATTTGTTAAGAATTTATAATGTGTAAACAGTGTAATGAGTAATAAGCCACAGGAATAAAATGAATAGTATAGAGAATACAGTCAGATATTGTAATAGTGTTGTATGGTAACAGATGGTAGCAAAGCTTGTGGTGAACATAGCATCATATAAATAGATACCTAGAATCACTATATCGTACACCGAAACTAATGTAACATAGTGTGTCAACCACACTCAAATTTTTAAATACATACATACATACATAAGTCCACTCTTCAGTTAATCCTCATTCACACACACACACACACACACACACACCAAAAATGAAGTGTATAATATTATTTCTTTATTTTATAGACAAGAAAAATAAGGACCAGAGAGATTACTCATGCAGCAAGGATTTTAACGAAGGATATAAGTATAATTTATGAAGGTGGGAACCCAACTGACCTGATATTTAAAGGATTCCACCGTTTGGCTGAATATTATTTTTTTTTAAATTTCATTTATTTATTTGACAGACAGAGATCACAAGTAGGCAGAGAAGCAGGCAGAGAGAAAGGAGGAAGCAGACTCCCCGCTGAGCAGAGAGCCTGATGTGGGGCTCGATCCCAGGACGCTGGGATCATGACCTGAGCCGAAAGCAGAGGCTTTAACCCACTGAGCCACCCAGGCGCCCCTGAATATTAAATTTTTAGCCTGATTTTCCACCTTCATAAAACCTCTATAATTCACTCACACTTTTTTTCCTTGTTATCTCCCAAACATATTTTGATCTTCTTTGATGTTTGCTCTTGGGGTACTTTAAGCACAGTTCTGTTCTTTGATATAAAATATTGTTTGTTTTAAGTTACATTAGATATGCATGTTTTCACCTACCTACCTTTTTTGGATGAGCATTTATTGAATAGGGCTCTTACAGCATAAACCCATTTAAACTCCGAATGATAATTATAAATAATACTCTAAAAAGTATTGTCTTCATTCATGAACTTTCCAATGCTTTAGACACCATATCAACTCTGATTATCAATATCCAATCCATATTTTTTTGATTAGTGGTATATTTACCATCACTTGAAAAACCTTTCTTAATCATAATAATCAGATGTATACCTTCTCTAAAATCCTATGGTGTTTACTGTTCTCTCTATTCTCATAGAACTTAACAATTCATAACCCTTTTCTCATATTTATTTGCATCCATAGTCTCTAATTTAACACAGTTGTAAATTTATTGAATGCGGAAAATATACTCTATCGTTTTGTAATGTTTATTTCTACCATCTGTTTATTAGTTCATTAACTTAATCAACAAATATTTAATCAATTTTCAGATCTTGGCTTGGTGTTTGGTACATGGTGGTGAACAACTGTGGAGTATTTTGTCTGGCAGGAGTCACACATTTAAGAAAACAAATGCATAAACACAAAAATATGTATTTAATTACAACTGTGATAAGTGCTGGAAAAAAAAATCTTTTTCTTTCCCTCTGCTTCTCTTTCTTTCTCCATAACTCTTTATTTGTCCATCTGAATTAATGAACAGAATAATGCAGGGAAGATGAATGAATTAACAAATGAAAAGTATAATAATGGATTTAATATGTTGCATAAAAGGTCAGATTAGTTATCTGGGTTCTCTATTACTGCCACAACAAATTACTACAAACTTAAAATAACACAAACTTACTACCACATGTTTCTATATGTCAGAAATTCAGTGGCCTCTGCTGGGTTATCAACACTGGGTATCAGAAGACCAAAACCAATGCGTTGTTTTTTGGAAGCTCTGGGAAAGAATGTTTCCTTGCTTATCCAGGTTGTTGGCTAAATTCAATGCCATACTGTTGTAGAACTAAGTTTAGGGTTCCTTGTAGGCTGTCAGTTGGTAGTCATTCTCAAATCCAAGGGACACCCTAGATTCCCTGACTTGATTGGTCTTTCCTTTCATTTGCAATGCTAGGGTCAATAGTTCTCAGACTTCAAGTCTCTCTTAACTTCTCTTCTGCCCCATCTGTCTTGTAGCTTCCCTCTTCTGCCACAATCTCTTAGACTCACTCCTTTGCATTTCCCTTCTACATTTAATGGTTCCTGGGATTACATTGGACCCATCTGGATAATCTAGGATAATATCCTTATTTTAAAGTTAACTATTTAGCAATCTTAATTCTGTCTGCAAATCTCTTCACAACCCTACCTGTAAAAATAGTGTTTGAATAACCTTAGAAAGGGCATTTGGGTGGCTCAGTCATTAAGTGGTTGCCTTCGGCTCAGATCATGATCCCAGGGTCCTAGGATCAAGGTCACATGGGGCTCCCTGCTTGGGAGGAAGCCTGCTTCTCCCTCTCCTGCTCCCCCTGTTTGTGTTCCCTCTCTCTCTGTGTCTCTCTCTGTCAAATAAATAAATAAAATCCTAAAAGAAATAATAACCTTAAAGAAAAAATAACCTTAAAAAAATAATAACCTTAGAAAAGGAACATCTTTAGAATTTTGTTGACCACACTGGGCAATTTTATTTTCACCAGAACCAGAGATTAATGTGTGCCATTGAATAGAATATTACATTGCAAACCCAAATCATAAATTCAAAAAGGTAAATCAGACAGTTGAATTTTTTAATGGAATTCACATAGTATTGGTGCATTTTAAAAATGTCCTAAAATTATTATATTTTGAGACAATACAAACATAATGTGACCGTTTGATTACAACTTGCTGGAGACCAAGTTCTCTATTGGTGCTAGAAAATTTTAATCATTGTAATAAATACGTTATTACTTTTCTGCAACAGGAACTAGGTCAGATATTACAGAAGCCTCAGGCTTTCCTTCAATTTTAAGTATTATGGTGTATTAATTAGCTCAAAATTTTACACTGGAAAAGGACAGCAGTTACAAATGAACATATGTATATTCCCAGCTTCCTACTGTCCCTTCCCCCTACAATTTCAGTAATGTGCTGTCATACAGGTGAGTTTTTCTTGCCTGGTTTCCATGGTGCATGTTCAGACTCAGGAATGCAGTTCAATTCCAAGTGTATGGTTTCCAAGGTAACTAGATGGCAAACAAAACCAAAAGTCTTCCCCACATCAACATGTTCAGTTTCTCTAAGAGATGAACATATTAGTTCTAGAATCTCTCAAGGAAAAAGCATAAATGAAGATAGAACTTCTACCAGTATACTTTAAGCTGTTTAAGAGATAAATGCTTAATTTAAAAGTTCATTGTTGAATATTTCCAAATATCCACAAGGCTAATGAAATAAAAGCATTCATGTTAACTTTGTTATTTGACTCTTTTTATTTGATATAATGGAATTTTGAAAGACATGAAGAAAAACCAATACATATTCAGGATTCCATTTATAAAATGATACCTTTAAATCATCATTTAAAGGGAAAAATTTTGTATGTAATTTAAATAAATCTCAAATACTTTGAAATGTATCAAATATATTTCACATGTAACTATATAATTCTAAAGCTATCTAGTCTTCGAGATTGGTTAATATATCTCTAATGTTTTCAAAAAAGTTTTAAAAAAACTACTACTGCATCAGGAAGACACCACCATATTTGTATTTGTTTTCTTGAATTTCACAAATAACCTATGCATATGCAATGAGCCTAGTAAATTACATTTTTAATATCTTATGGTGATGATTACTTCAAGAAAATAAGAAATTTTGAAGTAAATTTTGTTCAATAGAAAATATAATAATAAAATAATAAAAGAAAAAATATGTCCCCTCCTTCATCTCTACCCTTGTAGAGTAGCTTTATTGAAAATGGCAGAGTCTATTCCTCCATTCTTTGAATATGGATTGTTCATGTGACTTGCTCTGGTCAGTGAGACATTAACAAATCTGACAAAAGCAGACACATGGAATACCTTTCTCTCCGGGGCTTGCCACATTCTGCTTACTGTAATCCCTCAGACCGTGTATAGGAGTCTGAGCTAAACCTAGTAGAGGATGAACAACTGCATGGAAGAGTTTCGATGATGTCAGTAGCTGACCACAAATTCATGAGTACACTGTAATTAGTTAAGCCTTATCTATACCAGATAGACCACAAAGTTCAATCCAGCCCAGATTTATGACCCACAGAATGATCTAAATCATTGTTGTATTAAATCATTGAGGTTTGGGATGTGTTGTTACATAGCAAAAGCTAACTGGAACATTATATTTTCTACACTTCAAAATATACATACTACCAAAGACTTAATTTAACATTATGCACTCCACCAAAGGAAAAAAAAAAAAAATCTCTGTCTTTCAATATTTTTGGAAGGGGAAGATCTCTTAGCTCTGAATTTAGAAACTGGCATGAAAAGATTTTAGTGTAAGAATACATTTTTAAATACATGCTTCTCAAATTCTAATTAAAAACTATTTTAGGTCATCATGACTTGCAAAATTATCAACTACTCATAAGTTTCATGATGCAAACTTGTCACTATTATAGGAATTACTAAAAATTGTTAAAATTAAAAAGAAATCGATAAAATATTTTACCAGGCTGAAATAAATTTTTGGAAGTACTATAACTTACTATGTAAAATTAAAACTTTCCTATGAGGCTAAATTTTATCTGGGGATAAGAATTGCAAATTTAGCAATAAAATCTATTAACTGTCATCACTGAGTAGACATTTAATTTTATGAGTTACTCTCATTAGCCAATCCTAAAAAAGAAACTCCATATTACCCACATGCCAGTCTAATAAGAAAGATATCTCACAGAATCAAAAGGATGTACATTTTAAATAAGGTTATGTGTTTATTTTGGAGTGATTAAGTATCAGTATTCATAAACAATATTAAACATTAATTTTATTACTGCACAATAACACATCACTTATTGCATGCATGTGATTAATTTAACTGTACTCTGGCATTCCTCACAATTTTTCAACTCCTGGATGATAGTATTTAGTAACTTATAATACCTTTTTCACTTACAGAGATCTCTACGAAACAGCTGGTATCCCTGATATCTCTTCCCTTGAATTCCACTCTATTCTTTCTTTTCCCTTATTATATATGTCCTTGGTTTTATTTTATTTTTTATAAGCCTATCTCCTATCTTTCAATGAGTTTTTAGCTATGCAGAAACTGCATTATTTCTACATCATCTATTTTTCCCTTTGTTCATTTAACAAAATAAAACAAAAACAACAACAACAAAAAACAAACTTTTAACAATACACATGGTCCCTCACCTAGAGATTATATTTTTATTCATTGTATGAGCAAGGTACAGTGATATATCTAAGTCCTTATCGAAAGAATATGAATAGAGGTAACTTACAGATTTTACAGCTTTCCTTAAAGGACATTCCTTAAAGGACTTTCTGTCTTTTTGACCTGGAAAAGGAAGAATGCAGACATTTTTTGAGTCGTATTTTACCATGTTGACAAATTTGGTGAAGTAGAAGGAAAAGATGTCATGGATGAGTCTGTGAGTATAGATGCACATGTCTACACTAGACTATTACAAGAGATACACATGTCTACAAGAGACTATTATGAGAGAAAGTGAGCACAATTAGGGGGAGTGGCAGACAGAAGCCGAGAGCTGCTGGGCAAGGAGCCTGAAGCTGGACTCTATCCCAGGACCCTGGGATCATGACCTCTGCTGAAGGCGGACGCTTAACCGACTGAGCCACCCAGGCTTCCCAAAAGCTGGGGATTTCTGATGTCAGGCAAAAACACTTAAAATTGTTACTTGCTGTCTGTTAGAAAGTGGACCACTGACCTTATAGTTCTTAAGAGAATGGATGGAAAAATTAGAATGTTAGTTTTTGTTAGCTGTGTCTTACGTTATCAACATTGTTGCCAAGGGAGAAAATGGACTATATTAATGAAAATGCAAACCTGAAGGCATATTGTTCTCCAGTGGCACAATCTTATTCATGGAGGCCTCCAGTTTAAATTGCTTAAGACACCAGTGATTTGGAATCTCTCAGACTATGAAGAAATCCAGTTTTTGTATCACAAATCAAAGTAAATAAGGCTCCTACTCTTATCTACTCTTATCAGTCACCTCCCATTAAGAAGTCTTGATTTAGCAAGGAAAATTAGCACACGCCAAAAACACTATCTGATGTTCAGAACCAAGAACAGTTGAGTCTCCTTTCTATCTAATTGCACACAATAAATCAAAAGAGTCTGCCAATTCTACCTTCAAACTACTCATTATATGATCACGTTTCATCAATTTCAAGGGGATTTGGCAGCAGATTACATAAAGCCAGAAGTAGAGTTAATGAACAAAGACAAACAAGTCAATAAAAAATTTGTAAACAAATCACAGAAAAAAAATAATAATCTTCATATATCGTAGACATGTGGAAAGATCAGAAAAAGGAGAAAAAAATACCTTGAATTGCTAGCTGCTATGTTATACTGTCATCCTTCAATGATACAAATTATTATCTAGGACAAACAATAAAAAAATGTAAAACTAATGGGATGATAGAGGATAAAACAAAGAAAAAAACAAATATTATTAGCCCAAAAGTAGTCAAAAAAGGAGAGACTAAGGGATGTATGAGTTAAACTGAAAATTAAAAAAAAGAAAAAGATGATCATTAAAATAACAAGTTGACAGATTTAAAATATACATATTCAATTAAAATATATATTCAATATTCAATTCAATTAAAATACGTGCATTCAATTACATTCAATTATATATATTCAGATACATTGTAACAAAGAAGAAATGGCAGGATAAAAATAATCAATAATAATAATACATAAATAAGACAAGCCCTAGCCAAATACAAGCTGTTAGTATATTAACAAAGATAGAGTGCCTTTCTGATGAGAAACATCTGAGATTTTAAAAATAATATTTTATAACGATATGTGTATTCTAAATATATATGTACTTTTTAGTAGATATTTAAAGTAAAAAGCAAAATTATCCAGAGAACTCAGAGGAGAAATACACAACTCCTTACCAACTTTAACAAGTTTTTAGCACATCTCTCTAGATACCCGATAAAATGAATAATCTAATAACAAGAAAATACAAATGCTTTCTAAATGCACATGGAGTGATTACCAAAAATGCCCCAAGGCTGTTGTATAAAACAAGACAGTTATTAAAGAATGAACGTCACTTTGAGAGATTCAGTATCTGGAGAGAAAGTGAGCACTCACTGACAACAAAAGTAAATCAATGACAATAAAAGTAAAAACTACAAAAATGGTAACACCTTTCCACTTGGAAATTAGCAATATACTTCAAAAGAACCAGGGAACAAGAGTATATTACTTAGAAAATAACAAAATTACATTTAAAATATCAACAGGAAAATTTTGAACTGAATAGCTAAAGGTATAACATATCCAAATTTGTGGGATGCAGCTACAGCATGACAAAAAGAGAAAGTTTTAAATAAATAAGTCAGAAAAGCCGAAAATCAAAGATCCGGGTTTTTATCTGAAGAAACTAAAAAACAAAGAGAAAACAAAGTGAAAGGAAGAGAATAAGAAAAATAAAATCAATGGCTAGATATGAAAGATGCAGTAAATTAATTCAATTAATAAACATTGGAAAATAGAAAAAATGATCAAAACTAATTGTTAGTTCTCTAAAAAGATAAAGAAACATATAAAACCTTAACAAGAGTAATCAAGGAAAAAGTCAAATCATCAATATCAGTAATAAAAAAAAGAGAGAGCATCAAGGTTTTGGTTACATGAAGAAATATAAATAATATTCAGAAAATAAATAAATGATGTGCAGGGGTTTGTTATCAATATTTAGAATATTACAGAGGACTCAATGAAAAATTTGTGAGGGATTGGAGAAACAAGAGTCTAATCAATACAAGTGTACAGACAAGAGAAATTATTTATGATCAGAAAAGCTCCATTTAGTAAAAGAATGGATAATTACATCATAGTATATTGAGTGATTTCTGGAGAAGAAGAAAATGATGCTCAGTGGCTACAGAAAATGTTATCTAAGGCCAGCTTAATATTGTTTATACCATGAGACAAAGTTTCTCCCCTCTAAACTCTTGTCATATTAGTTTGAATATCTCGTGGTCCTACCAGTCATTCATTTATACATTTTATTTCTGAGCTCCATAGGAACATTCCTGGTTTCTCTCTTATTTCCTATTTCACTATCAGCATATAGAACAAAATAAAATATTAATAAATATTTGTTATTGAATGACTACATACTCTTGGAAAGCTTGATAATGATTAATCTTTATTCCAGTACTGAAACTAGTTTAATGATCAGCAAAATGACTATAGGCAAACCATATTTGTTAAGTGAATAAATGAATAAATTAATGATTCAGAATATTAATTTCTCTATATGGGAAATGAGTCACATTTCCAAAGAACGATTTAATTAAATAAAACTTTGTAAAAAACAAAGAATTGGATCTTTAAATATTGAAAAAAATACATGTTAATTTATTTGTTAGTCTTTTGACAGATTCACTCAGCTCATCTGAAGACTGCATTGAGGCATGGAGTGTATATTCCACTTTAATTTGAATTTTGAGCTCTGTAAACTTATAAATGTTTATATAATTGCTGATATTCCAGAATTTTGAATACAATTATTTATGAATAGTAAATATCAATCACTCATGTTTCCAAAATGGCAGGCACTAAAGATTCACAAATGATTTATAACATATTTTGAAAAAAAATTAAAACATATTTCAACTTTGAAAAATGAAGTTATGAGTGATGAAGATATCATTTCTTTTTTCAATTTCCCTTTTTTTGGTAAGCAAATATGTGTGTCTTTACAGTGGTGTGATATCCCCACATGCATGGTCTTTGACTAAAAATTATGCATATCTATTAAGAAAATACAGAATTGCAGAAGTGAAATATTAAATCTATCTCTGTTTTTGCTAAGTAGGAAAACTGAAATCTGGGTCAGATTTTGTTTTACATCATCCCATTCATTTTGTGTGTAAATGAGCATGCGCACATGCAAGAATACACATACACACATATTGTTTTTTTCTAAAATATTCTTCAAAAAATAGTATTGTTATTTTTCTCACTAAAAATAACCATTGTGGTCATCCTTATAATTATTTGTGTGCTTCTGCAGATGATTTTATTAAAATTAATTTCAGGAAACTGGAATTATGGGGTTTAAGAAATACAAGATATAGTTTGATATATTTCTTATGCGAAGTAAAATATTTGTACAGATCATGCTACTGTTAATAGCCATACCAGCTTCATGATGAAGGATAAAGAAAATTTTTAATATGCTGATCCTGGGTTTGTGCATTTTTGTTGCCTATTGATAAGACTGAGTTAGTCATTTTGTGTTACATATTTAACTCTCAGAAAGGAATGGGGCTATTGATATTCTCCTAATGGTGTTAGAAGAGAGAGCTCATTCTAGCCTGAATCCTCTAAGAAGCAGCTTCCAAAACAAAATTATATGGATTCAAGAATTAGTGAGGAGGTACTTTTGAGAGAGAAAAAGGAAAGGGACTCAGAAAAAATAAGAAAAGTTGTTAGGAAGAAATGCTGAACTAACTCCTGGGAAAGAGAGATCTAGGGTGGGGGAGGCTGGCCTTTAATTTTTTCCTTGTGATTAGGCATCATTGACTAGACTTAATTGTGCTGGATTGGAATTTAGAACTGGAGAATTGTGTTCTTGTCCCAGTTTAGTTATTATATTTTTTAGTGCCTTGAACAGTGACTATTTCTACAAGATTTATTTATCTCATCTTTCATACAAAAATAATGCACCTTGTCACCAATACCCATTTCTCAGAGATGGGTAAACTAATAAGCATTAAAGCATTTGGCAAATGATGACAGGGTACCTGTATAAACACAAAATATTATTTTACAGTGTTTAAAATGTTTAGTTGTAATAATCATTTGAAGAGAAATGTTGATTAAAAGAAAACCTAAGTCCTGCTAACTAAGTCCTCCCAAACATTCTGAAATTATAAGAATATCACACATTGAGAAACCTGAAATCAGAGATTTTTTTTTAACTACCGAAATTTTCAGGAATGAAAGAAAATAGAGCTATAATTGGGGCACCTGGGTGGCTCAGTTAGTTAAGGGTTTACCTTCAGCTCAGGTCATGATCCCAGGATCCTGGGATTTAGCCCAGCATCTGGCTCCCTGCCCAGTAGGGAGCTTGCTTCTCCCTTTGCCTCTGCCTGCTGTTTACCCTGCTTGTGCTCTCTCTCTCTCTGTCAAATAAATAAATAAAACCTTAAAACAACAACAACAACAACAACAAAAAGAAAAAAGGAATAGACTCATAATTGTTAAATCGTAGGCCAAAAGTAAGAAAAAGTAGAACTGGTTCATTTCAAACCCTATTTGGGTTGAAATGTTACCTCCAAGACTGAGTACAAAATTTCATAGAAGTATAGAATAAAGAGGCACATCATCCTTGTGTAATCAAATATCTGTATTAACACCCTGTCATGACTGAAACTGAAATTCTAGGAGCTCTGTTTTAAAAATACAACTTTATTATTTGTTGTTCAATATACAGGATTGTCTACTGCTTTGAGGAAGAAAGGAAAAAACATAGTACCATAGTTATGCTGATATTATTTCTCAGTCTTTTTAAACACAGTCTAATTAATGGCCAAAGAAAAAAAAAGAAGAAAAAGAAAACAGGCTAGTCTTGTTGATTACTCATAGATCGTAAATTTATCGTCTCTAATCATTTGAGTCTAAATTTTTACAGTAAAATTATTCCAATGATTGTCCTTTGAATTATAAATCAAGTTCATGTTGCTTTTAAGTGCAAGTCATTGTTTAATGAGATTTATAGGGTGATAGTAATGATGGCATTTAGTAGCATAAAAGATCACTTTTTACACTATTAAAAAAAAAAAGCCATTATTGGCTCTTCCAAATGGAGAAAGTCATTTGATTCTGCATTTCTTGGCATGAATTTATGTCTTTACTTTGACAGCATATTTAATTCATAGCTTTTGAATGACTCTTGAATAGTTAGCTATAATTGGACAAAATACCTGGGTGCTTCAAACTTAACCATTTCTTCTCCTTTTTGGTGCAGGTTTCTCCATTATTGAATGAATATCCCAATAAAAACACAGTTGCATTTGTTGTTGATTATGTAGAATCTCTTGCTATCTCTTTACCTGGTTCTCTCACTTACTGAAAAACTGCAGTAAGACATAAGTGAATAATATAATGCTTACATTTTGTGATTGGATCATTACTTGTGCTAACTTTGCAATAATCCAAAAATCATTTGTGAGTTTTCAAATTCATTTGTGTGAAAAGCTGGAAAGGAAGGATAATGGAAATAGTTAAGGGAGATATCCTGTTTTGTTTCTTTTCTTTTCTTTTCTTTTCTTTTTTTGCTTGTTTGTTTTGCTTTCTTTCTTTCTTTTTTTTTTTTTTTTTTTTGATCTCTGGTGGTCTGAGGTTAAGGTGGCATGTGATGAAATACCACATTCAGAGATTATATTATCAAACTTGAAACTTAGTAAAAAAATGCATCTGTTGAGAAAAGTGTTTTTGGTGTTGTCAAAAAATGAAGTGATTTAGAACCATTTCTAAAAATATTGATGATTTATTAATTTTCCAAGCTCTTTGCATTATAAGAAAGTAAAAATACAAACTGAACTAGCTTAATTATTAAAGAGGAATCTATTTGTTCATATTAATTAATCTCAAGATATTTGGTATCTCTGGTCTTACAAACCACTGGAATAAATAATTAGAATAGGATAAAATATCCTATGTAGGTTCTCCACTTTATTTGCCTTTGATTTACTTTTTAGTCATGACTAGAAATATGCCAACAAAGGTGGTTGCCAAATATGTTAGGCTTACTTCTTGACTCTTCCATGACCAGAAATTAAAATAAAAACAAAAACAAACCAGCTTCTCATTTCATTCTCATTTCACTCTCATTTCATTTACAGATTAGGTATTGCCAAGGAAGATCTTCATTTATTATAGGTCTGTGGTCCTATCATGTCTAAAGGACTGAGACGTTCTGATGGATGATGCTCAGGATGAATAACGTGAACAATCCTTTGACCGCCAGGACAGGGGAGCCTTTTATCATATAATCATGCGGAAGGAGACCATAGTCATGGCTATTAAACATGGTGTCCCCAGGAAGCTACCTAAATTGTGTCTACTTAAGATCTCACACCAAATAACTTCCTTCGATTTGCTATATGTTAAGACACACAAAAAAGAAAACAAAATACTCTTCTAAAAATCAAATAAATGCAGTACCTTCAATTGAAAAGTTACTCTATACACACACTAAAAATTTCAAACATACAAGAAAATTTTTCAAAAAAAGTATAATCTTTGCCCATGCAAAACTTGCAGTTGTCTCTCTCTCTCTCTTTTTTTTTTTTTTTAAGATTTTATTTATTTATTTGACAGATCACAAGTAGAGAGAGAGGCAGGCAGAGAGAGGGAAGCAGGTTCCCTCCCGAACATAGAGCCCGATGAAGGGCTTGATCCCAGGACCCTGAGATCATGACCTAAGCCGAACACAGAGGTTTTAACCCACTGAGCCACACAGGTGCCCCCTTCCAGGTGTCTCTTATAGGGTTTTGATTGTTCTTTTATAATCTTCCCAAAATTATTCATTTAATAATATGCCTTGGAGAAATTTACATATTAGCCCAAACATACTAACAGTATTATCATTGTCGTTATCATCACTATTGTTAATATTTACAACTGTAATTATTATAAAATTATGTATCATCATTTTTTATTTACATTATTAGTTCTCTGTGATGCCTATACTATAGTAGAGTACTGTTTAAAATCCATGGCTGATGCGAAGCATAATTAAAATTTGAATACAGAGGAAAGGTAATAAAACTCAGATTTATAGTTAAAATTAAAGATTAGACAATATAATCTTATGGCATGAAAAAATAAATAATTTGGAAAAAATTGTGTTTTCAAGACAGTATAAAATAGTGTCTAAGATTATGGCTATTAGAATCAGCCATACTTGTATTTATGTTACATTATCTTCTGAGATATATATACTCCGACATGTTATGTAAACAATTTGAAACTCTATTTACACATTAGTACAATAATGACAATAATATTTATGTGGCTGTGTGAGACTGAAAAAACATAATATTTGGAAAATGCCCAATATCATCTTGCATTAGTGAATGATCAGCTGACAGTTACTGGTGTTTCAGTGTTATTAATAACTTCGTTTAAATTTTTGTGAATTCATAGAGCAGGATCATACCAATGTTTACATTAAACATAAAATTTTCAATGCCATAACTTTTGAACTTTAAATATGATTTTTGACCATTACTAAGACTCCCATAAGAGCCAGAATTGCTCCTTCAAAACAAATTGCTGTTCATTATACTGTCCAGTTTAATCAGCAGACAGCATTTTTTTGGTTGTTCATAAAATAATAAGATAATTTAGGGTGGGTGGCATCTTAGATTCAATGAAGTACAACTAGTGCTAGTTTGGCATTGCAGATGTCACAGCAAAGATTTAGTTTCATTGGAAGGACAAAATGTGTTTCATATAATCCAAATTTGTAGCCTGAAAAATGAAATGGGATTTGGGTCATTTTGATGGTCCCTGATGATCTAGATATCCACTTGGAGGCTGAAGTGATTCAAATAGATTATATCACTAGAATAGTTGGACCTGATCTCACAGGCCTCAGAGGTCATTAAGAAGACATATTTGCCAAACATCTAAAACACTGCAGATGAGAGAACTAGGGTGGTTTCTAGATGGTAAGACCTTTTTAATTTTTATTTTTTTTCTCAAATTGGAAAACTATATATGTTTCAATTGGATAAAATACCATGTGAACAATGACTGGATATCATATGCTCCTCTTGAAAAAATTAAGTAAAGTCACCATAGCCTTTACTAAAAGAGGAGAAACCTCACTAGCTAAAATTACAGTTTATATAGGGCAAACTATGGTTACATCTGTGCACATGACATCTTCTATTCAGTCACATCAAAACTCCTTTGGAATTCTAATGACCATTTGACATTTTCCCTCTTTGTAGGCTAAAATAACATTTATTTTCCAAACAAATTGGTTATCTCATTCATAGTCTCCAATTTCAATAGAGTACATGAGCAATCAGCTACAGATTGTTTTTGAAAAGTTCTTTCGACTCTTCTCACTTCTTTCTCATGTTGAATTTGGGGTTTTGGGTTCTTTTTAATAAATATCTGCAATCATCCCCCATTATCAACTACCCTGAGTTTTTTCGCATCAAACTGGCACAACCATCCTTTAACTCCTCTCTAATTCTGAATTTACATATTATAGCTTTCATGTCACTTTTTGTATCTGTTTATGTAACCAACATATGAAGTGCTAAAACCTTAAATACATACCTCAAAAAATCTTTACAAAAAGAAAACATCAGTGTAATTATCACCCATATTAAGAAACAGAACTTGAACTGCTCTGTAGAAAAGCCCTGGTACTCCATCCCAGTTGCTACTAAAAAAAAAAAAAAAAAAAAAAAAAAAAAAAAGTGATAAATTAAATAATTAACTAAAGGTAAGTTTATATTTAGTTTAAAATGAGATAAAATAACTTGCATAGAAGGTGGCAAGTAATGTACTATACCATGGAATCATATTCTTTAATGATTTATTTGAGACAAAGAGAGAGAGAGAGAGCACAAGTGGGAGGGGCAGAAGGAGAGAGAGACAATCTCAAGCAGACTCCATTCTGAACTTGCAGCCCAACCTGGAGTTCCATCTTACCACTGTGAAATCCTGACCTGAACCAAAACCAAGAGTCCAATGTTCAACAGACTGCACTATCCAGGTGCCTCTGAAAGTATATTCTTAAAACTATGATAATTCTTTGTTTTGGTAGCAAGATGTATTAAAAATAAATTCATTTAATATGTGAATTTTTTGGAGCTTGACTAGAAAAGTTGTTATTTCAAATATCATAAAGGCTTGCTTTTGTCTGGAGTGGATTTTTTGTTGTTGTTTTTTGTTTTTTTTTCATCCTTACATTGGATCCCCATATCTTTGGGAAATTTAGAAAGCATGTAAAATCAATTTAATTTCAATTCATTACACATTTCATAAGCCCTTACTTTATGTCAGATTCTAAACTCTGTTTTGCAAATGTACAGTATGAAGTGTCCCTATCCTAAGAAGAATAGTTAATTTAAAAGTCTTACTTTATCTACCACCAAAAAGTAACATTTTGTAATCTGTTGAAAGTTAATGATCTAATTAGATGTTCTTTTGTATTTTCTGATACCTACAGAAAACCGTACTCCTTTCAGGCTTAATTCCAAGAGCATATCTTCTCTTATAATCTCTATTCAATTGCCTTATTGATCTACTTATTCATTTTTTAAAGATGTTATTTATTAATTTGAGAGAGAAAGAGAGCACAAGCAGGAGGGGAGGAGGGAAAGGGAGAGAGAGAATCTCAAGCTGACTGACACTAAGCACAGAGCCTGACATGGGGCTCGATCTCACAACCTTGAGATCAAGACCTGAACCAAAACCAAGGGTCTGTCACAATTGGCTGTGCTGCCCAGGCATCCCTACTTAATTTTTTCTATAGTGTATTCTTCTTTATGTTTTAGATGTACGTCATAAAGAAGATCTTTTCAGTTGGTTGAATGGCTTCAGAATCATTAACCAATCATTTTTATATAATATTAACTTACATTTTTACCCTGAGATTGAGTTCTGATACTATAGAATTGAGGGTAGAAGATGAACAATGAGAAAGGTGGGGTCCCTAACAAATTCGGTGTTAGGAGCTTTGTGAGGGACTTGCAGAGTAGAAATGTTCCCCAATTGAATCATCCCATCACACATACACCTACTACACAATTAAATCCTCCAGAACCATTTTCACTCAATTAAGATTGAGGCAGAGAATGAACCCATGTTAAATGATCTAGTTATAACAATTTCATGATTAAGATAAATGCGCCCATACAAACTCTGTTTTCTCTTGCATTCTGGTTCATTATAGACTAAACTGATGATTATAACAGAATGGAAATAGTCCCATTAAGGCAATAACACACAAGTACATTAAATGGGACACAATTGCATTTGCTCTTTCCAAACTGAAAATTAGTACAAAAAGTCAGAGCTTTTAAAAATAGGTCCTTCACTGTATTAGGAGAAATGATTATTTTCTGGCTCCTTAAAAACATACACAAGAAACAAATTATTAAAATGAACATAATCAAGAGAACACTTATTCATGGTAAAAGGTTATTGACTTTTTCCTATGCTTTGTTACTTCTCTTTCTCTCTCTCTCTCTCTTTTTTTTTTTTTTTTTTTTTTGCTAGTTTTTCACATTGCCTCATTAACTCAGACTCACTTATGCCTTGAATGTAGATTTAATAAAATCCTGTCTGGTCCCTGTGTTGACACATTTTGGGGAGGGGGAAAGATTCTATGTCAGAGAAATCAAGTCTTTATTGAATCCAACCAAAAAGAGTGTTTTCTTCCCCTTAATTGTGAAATGAAATAAGTTTAAGTTCTGAAATCTGGTAAATTGTTTCCAACAGAAACCTTGGAAAATTAACTAACACAACACACTTTCATATGAATAAGTACTATGTGAAAAAAAAAAATCTATTGACGGAGATATCCAAGTGCTTGTTATTTTATAGCCGAGATATTTTGTTCAGGAGAATTGACATCTGACAATTAGCAGTTTAAATTTAGAGGAAAACTTGATCATATAGCAGCAGTACAGTTTAAATAGAAGGATTTACAACCACCAAAAGGAAGCAAAATTAGGAGACAGTTCAATTTAATAAAACAAATAAGTATTAAGATTAGTGTAAAATTCTTGATGATAGATGATGAGAATCTAAATTATGGCAGTTTTGTAGTCCTGCAGAGGTGAGGGGTAGAAGAAAAACAGTTAATACACATTTAAGAAAAAAAATCAAAATGTTATGTAAGTTTCAGTCACAATTAAAAGGGTAAATGGAAAGGAAGAATAAAACTTACTATGGAGGGGTGCCTGGGTGGCTCAGTGGGTTAAAGCCTCTGACTTTGGCTCAGGTCATGATCTCAGGGTCCTGGGATCCAGCCCCACATCAGGCTCTCTGCTCAGCAGGAAGCCTGCTTCCTCCTCTCTCTCTCTCTGCCTGTCTCTCTGCCTAATTGTGATCTCTGTCTGTCAAACAAATAAATAAAATCTTCAAAAAAAAAAAAAAAAACTTACTATGGAAAAAACAAGTGGAATTTCAAATAAAATGTTAGAAAATCGTAAATATCAGAAGATGATTTTATGCAGAAATAAAAGTTTACAAAAAATAATTTATAATTAATCACTGGTATCAAAAGCAAAATACTATGGCTATCAGAAAATGTGCAGGTGAGATATAACTAAGGGCAAAATTGAGTAACACCAATATTTTCCCTTGGGAGAAGAGAGAAAATTTAAAGTGGTTCCTGAGAATAACTTTGCTATTATATAGAGGAAAAAAATAAACAAACAAACAGGAGAATATGGGGGCATGGAAACTGATGGAGACAAGATTCAACAAGAGTTGTTAAAAATGACAGATATCACCAAAAAGGTCAGGTGTAGTTAAAACTGAAAAGGGAACATAGATGGGGCAATCAACCAATTACTAATGACTTTCACAAGAACATGCACAATGAATAGCTTGAAAATCTTCGTTATGAATCAAAGTGAAGAAAGCACATGACACACCAGGGCAGATCACACATAAAAGAGTAGAGAGGCTTTATTTATTTATTTTATTATTTATTTATTTATTTATTTATTTTGAGAAAGTACAAAGATATTGACATCTGTGGAGTTAAAGTATGTCATTGGAACATGAGCGAGAGGAGATCTTAAGTTCTTACCATAAAGATTTCAGAACAAGTGGTTTCCTCAGAGAAGAGTTAAGTCCCTGATAAGAAAGTGGGAGAAGAAATCTGTCAGAGATCATTTATGCTGCATCTGAAACATTTATAAGACTCAATAAGTATACATGAATGAATGAATGGCATCCATAAAAATAGAATGCACTTGCCTGGCAAAGAAAGGAGAAATGCAGAAGAGACACAGACTTCAGATTCTTATCATCCTAAGTATTGGTGAGATATTCTTCTAATGTCATGAAGGTCCTTCCCCCCGTGGTATTGGAAGAGAGTCCTAAGGACATTGTCCTCAGTGAGGTGCAACCTGGGGGACACAGGAATAGATCATGCTCTAATCTTCCACTCCCTCTTTAACCAGGGGGCTTCATGCATTGACACTTTCTCTAAGGTTTTTGTTTTTTTTTTAAGAAAATAAATATGACTTAATAAAAATAAGTAACTTCATAAGCCACTTTAAAACCGGTCCTTTATCCTTATCATGACACCCCTTATAGTTTGAATTTTGACTGATGATTTTGGTTTCTAGTAGAAGTCTCTACTGGCCATGCTTCAGTGAAATTGTGACTGTTTTTGTTAAATATACAACTATGTGTGTATATATGTATATATATATATGTATATATATATATATAGCTTTATATATAATTTATGTCTATAATACAAATGAAATTATAACATGTATAAATTAACTAAACACATAAATAGATATGCATAGCACAAACTCCTGATTTAATCTAAACTAACAATTGCTAATATTTGCAATATCATTCTCAATTGGCAAAGAGATATTCAATTCAATTTCTCAGTTGTACCTTACAATAGCATATCAAAATATGTAATATCAATGACAATATCACTCACATTTAGCAGGTAAGGAAACTCAGACTTACACAAATCAATTAACTTACCTAAGTGAAGAGAGCTATTAACAGAATGAATTTGGGACCAAAATAGGCAAGACATGGAAAATCCCATGCGTTTCTGCCCGGTAGCATTCTGCCTTGGATAACTAGTATAGGTGGTAACACAAATGTATGTATTGAAAGGAATGTAACTTCAATTCTGATATCCCTTTTTTTTTTCTTTCTACCCCCTAGGATGTGTTATCCAGGATTTCTTTTAACCTTATTTTTTCTTTGTATTCTCATTTTTGCTCTAATTTACCATTTTATTTCCACTGCTAAGTCCTGACTCTTGCTCCTGAACAATTCAAACACAACCAATCCACAGTGTTCTCTGTTCTACATCTAAACCCCTTTCAATTCTGGCGGTTCTAACCATGTATTTCTTTAGTCAGGCTTTTGAGTGCTTTCCCAATGCTCCCTGGATCAAATAGTAGCATCTAACTATGGCCTTCAAAGCCGTTCACCTTCTGCTCCAGTCCTGTGCAGCCTCTCCACCTCCACTCAGACACAAACTGTATCTTCAAGCTTACCTTTTTGTGTTCTAAATCTTTTTGTTTGTTCCAAATCTTTCTTCTTCATATCTCTTACTCTTCATGTTTATGAAATGACTTTCCTACTTAACGTCAAAATAGATACCTTTTGTTCTTGGTATCATGAGGTGAGTAACAGCGGCTTCAAACATATTTCCCATATTATCCCTATAATTTCCAGATGTTTTCATTTTGATGCTAGTCCTTTTCTCTATTTTTTTATTCATTTTTGAATTAATTGCATACAGTGAATGCCTACTGCTTGTTATTCACGCTTTTTGCCACCCTTGTTTTAAGCTTCCCAACTGTAATGTGATGCATACTGGGAAAAAGTATATATATTGCAGATATTAAAGAATATTTGCCACCACCAGAGCATAGTCACAGACATAAAACACCTGGTACTAATAACAAAATAAGAAATAAAGAATAGAAGTATAAGAGCTTCAAATTATATTTTAAGAGCTGATAGGAAAACTTTCAACACATTGGGAATTACAGAGTAAGAGAAAAAATATTTTGAGTGTTTAAGTGTATAGAAATGAACTTTTGATTTCCTCTAGATAAGAATATGTGGGGTATTGTTATTATTATCAAAGTCATTTGGAAATTTATGTAATGACAATATATCACATTCTATCCTTTAGAATTCACAATACAGAAACACTCTGCTTGGTGTTTTATTTTATAGTACTTTATTGTATCGAAAGAGTACTTTGTTTTCTAGGTGTATGTTACTCGGATACCTACTCACATGGTTGAAAGTCCACGTAAAATATTTGCTGAATAATTCGAAGGGCAGAGAGTGGAAACAAAGGGAAAATTTTTCAGGTATGTGTTTACACATGTAACTGAGAACTAACAGTGGCATCCTAATGTTTAACCATATTTTTCTCTCAAGGACTTGTTAAATTCTTTAAATCCTAAACATATGTGAAGTATATATGAACATTTTAGTTATTCTATAGTTCCGTCACTCCCAGAGGTCTTGCAGACAAAATTAGCATGAAAACAGAAAAATCATTTACATGAGAAGATCAAAGAAAATATAAAAATTGTCAAGAAATGTCTTTATAAATTAAACATTTATCTCTGGATACACCTAACTTGTCTATTTATATTTTCACTTGCCACATATTATATCTTCATGTAGTATATCTTTAATACTTATTATAGAGGTAAAGTGAAATTCTTTGGTACCCTATACTCAAATGTTCTCACTTTAGTGAGCAGAAGACTTCCCAGAGGCAAACCTGTTCGTCTAAGTCAGAGTGGGGGTCAGGGTGCGGGGGGGAAATGGGGTTGCGGAAGTGTAGAGTGAAAATGCAATATAGAAGTTAAATTATTTTTCTTATAGTGAAAATTAAGGCCACAGAGATAAAACATTCACAGAATATATCTGAAAAGAGGAATGATCTTACTTAGTCTCTTCCCTTGTATTTGAAATCATAAATATATAATTAAGTATTTAAAGTCCATTTTATTAATTATAGGACCTGATGACTTTCATGAGGATACAGCTTGGGAAACTGTGCAAATATTTTGCAGTTTAAGAATTTTTCTCCTGAAATTATAAATTTGGTTGGATTTTTATTTTTTTTATTTTTTTTAAGATTTTATTTATTTATTTGACAGACAGATCACAAGTAGGCAGAGAGGCAGGCAGAGAGAGAAGGGAGGAAGCAGGCTCCCTGCTGAGCAGAGAGCCCGATGTGGGGCTCAATCCCAGGACCCTGGGATCATGACCTGAGGGTCATGCGGTTTTAACCCACTGAGCCACCCAGGCACCCCTTGGTTGGATTTTTAAAAGTCAGTACTCCTTCCTACCTGAATATAGGGAGATAGAGTTACCGAATCATTAAGTCACTGCTACTTGTTATTGGTTTGTTTATTTTTCAAATTCTGTGGTCATGGAGCACCTGGGTGACTCAGTCAGTTAACCCTCTGCCTTCAGTTTAGGTCAAAATCCTGTGGGTCCTGGGATCCTTGGGCTCCCTGCTCAGCGGGGAGTCTGCTTCTTCCTCTCCCTCTGCCCCTCCCCCCTGCTTGTGTTCTCTTACATGCGATTTCTTTCTCAAATAAACAAATAAAATATATTTCTTAAAGACATACATAAATAAATTATGTGGTCATTTCTAGACTTTAAAAAATAATTTTCTTTTAAACTATTAACTGATGATATACTCTTGTTTTTATTTTGAATGACAAAAAAGAAAAAAAAAAGGTTGGGAAGACAATCACTACATATCACATACCTAATTAGAGACAATAAGTGTCTTAATCACTCAACGTTTACATCCTTTTCTCTCCCCTTCCCTATTCCTCTCTCTCTCTCTCTCTCTCTCTCAGTCTCTCTCGTGCATGGTGTGCCGTCCGTCTATTCCATGTGTTGTATGTTGGAAGCATCTGAGAATATGTGGGAAAAAGAAGTAGACTTTTTATGAAATCTTAGAATTCAGTAATAACCTTGCCCTTTTAACTCAAAAAACTGTACACTATATGTTAATTAACTGAATTTTAATAAAATGAAAAAAAAAACTTGAAAAAGAAAAGTACTCCAACACCTTGTGAGGCAGTTATGCACTGGTATGTAGATAGGTAGAATGGCTGTGTGTGTGTTAAATGCTGTATTTTAACTTAGGAGAGGAAATAGAGCAGAAAGAATTGAAGTTTCTGGAAAAAGCTGTCTTTTGCTTTAAATATACACAAAAACAAGCCTGAACTAATCACGAGCAGTTACATCAGCCACTGCCATTATCATGATTAACTATCATTAAAGCTATCACTGAAATGAATGAGCTCCTAGTTAAAAGGAGCACTATTTTCTTTCTGTTAAATGACAAGAAAAAAAAATCAATTTGAAATGATATGTTTCCCTATTTCTAAGTGCAAACTAGCACATTTACAAAATATTTTATTGCTAAGCTAATTGTTACTACACTAAACAATGTTTCAAAACAGAATGTTTTCATTATTCCTTGCAATTCTCATTTCCCTTTCTATCTTTCTCTTCCCATACTTCATTTTTTGCTCATTTTGAATCTTCATTGTGTATCATTTATAAATATATCCACCCCATTGATTTCAAAATGCCTCTCTTTTCTCCATTTGTTTTTCAATTGGAATGAATAACTGAAGC
This sequence comes from Martes martes, assembly GCF_963455335.1. Classification (NCBI taxonomy): domain Eukaryota; kingdom Metazoa; phylum Chordata; class Mammalia; order Carnivora; family Mustelidae; genus Martes; species Martes martes. Next base: position 162,822,570 of record NC_137889.1, on the reverse strand, counting down.
ATGTCTTTCATATAAGACACACACTTTTGGTGTTTTTGAAATCTTTATTAAATCTTCTTCTTTTCAAAAGGATCATATAGCCTAACTGTATTTTCTTTTAATTTTTATTTGTCACACTAATTTAGGGATGCATTAATATACTATCCTGCCAAGCATTTTTATCTTTTATATTTAGAATTCCTGTTAGTATTTTTCTCGCCTTCACTTTCCTAAAATCTTTTCAATAGTGAATGATTGTTATGGTAACAAATTTGCTAAATATTAGATGAATAAAGAACATGATATTAAACTATTTAGTGCTTTTTTTTTTTTTTTAATGGAACACCACCTCCCCTCTCATGTCACATACTCTCCATGCAAGCACATGCACACTGCTGAGCTAACTGTTCAATATACTCTATGCCAGAGCTGGTTTCCAGCCAGACATGTGTATTTCTAATTAGTTATTTTTTATATTTTTTGTATTTTTAGAGTTTGGATTACCAATCCTCTCTGTTTATATCAAGATATCCTCCATTCATTTTAGAGTCTAAAAAGACCTATGGATATATTCCATTATTTGACTTTTTGCTGTATATTATTATAGTTACATTCAAATCTCTTTAGATTATTTTATTATCTTAATTTTGAGATCACTTATCAGACTCCTAGGTTTGAATTTATTGGATATCCTTCTTAGGGTCAATTTTCTCCACTTGTTTTGGAATTTCTACATCTCTTTCTCTCTCCTGCTCTCTCCTCTCCTTTCTATCCTTCTCTCTCTGTGTCTCTGTTATTATTTCTATGTTCTTATAATTTCTAATAGTTTGGCATTTACTTTCACCTAGCACTTTTGGGCTATCTAGCATTAAGTCTTAAATGGTATTTCAAAATGTCTGCCCAATAGTTACATTAAGAAAATCAAAGATATGGGAACCAAATCTTGGTTCAGATCTTGTCTGCTGATTTTTAACTATGTTTTCTTGCTTCCTTTCTTATCTAAGGCTTAGCATCAATGTTCTATAACAGTTATTTTTTATTAACTTCCTTATAAAAGGAAGGAGGATTCCAAGTCAAAACCCTAATAAGTAAAAGATGGGGAATACCTTTCATCTCATTATCCATATGAGCCAAATTCCCAATTTCCTTTGCTGCTTCTGAGTCAATAGACATATTTTTTCAGCCAGGCTCACCACTTTTTTTCTTTTTTTTTTTCTTATTTTTCGTTTTGTTGGAAGTTATGACTTTTTAATGATTTTCTGTTATAATTTATCTCTCATTGTTATGTTTTATCTCTCATTGCTATTTGTTCACATCCAAGGCAAAGCTTCAAAGCATGAACTTTGGGGCATCTTTGTGGCTTATTCAAAGTATCTGACTTTGGCTCAGGTCATGATCTTGGAGTCCTAAGATGGAGCCTGGCATTGGGCTCCCTGCTCAGTGGAGGGGGGTGGAGAAGGGGGGAGTCAGACTCTCCCTCTGTCCCTCCCCCTGCTCACATCTCTCTCAAACAAATGAATACAAAATCTTTTAAAAAAACACCTGAACTTCAACACCATCTTGATTGCAAAAATTAATAGTATTTCTAAGGGTAAGCTATTAGGTTGGAAATTAAGCATTTTAATTAACAGAGACATCATACTTGGGTAGGTGAGGTAAATAATGTCTTCACTGTGACTCTATGCCTAATAAACTAGAGTTTAATTTCAAAATTAGTAGGTCAAATTCAGCTTGGAGGAAAAGGAAAATAACAGAATAGCTAATATTTCCCTAATCATCTCCTTTCATACTATATTCAATAAGTCACTCTCTTTTTCTATTTTAATACTTACCAACATTTTTGGAGCTAGGTAATGAGTTTGCCAATTGCTATTGTAGATTTGAAGATGTGATCATCAATGACCCAAGAGAGGGCCACTTCTTTGTCTTTTTTCATGGATTATTTTGAACATCCATCAGATCAAAGCATTTTGACTTTTCTTAAATTCATTTAGATTTGAATTGGTCAATAGGAAAGACTTCAGTTCTAATTATCAAACATCTTTGCCATTCTCTTCCTCAGAAACTCAGTTTTCTTACTTTATCTTCACTCCTGTCATTTTCCAATCACAGTTCTAGTATTGCATCACATTTAAAATTTTTACTTTTCAAGAATTCAGGGATTGACCCTGAGATCATGGCCTGAGCTGAAGGCAGAGGCTTAACCCACTGAGCCACCCAGGTGCCCTAAAAATCTTTCATTCTTAAAGACAATATATTTGTTAAAAAAAAAAAAGACAATATATTTGTGGCTTAATTAAAATATCTATCTATCCATCCACCTGGCATCTATCTATTTATTTGATTAAATATATCTATTTGATGAATCTATCAATTTATTATATATCAATTTATCAATTTATCTATCAAATTTTCAATTAAACATGTCTTTTGTTGTTAGACAAGGGAAATATAACATATAACAATATACTTCAAATCAGCAAACTTATAGGATAACTAACATTGCAGAAAATATTAGTTAAACTTAGTCATACTATTGACAGAATAACATAGATGGACATAATACTACAATGGATGAAAGTCAGACCCTAATCTTAATCTTAATCTCTAGACTTAAGCACTGAACATGCCTCTTCCATTTTCTAAAGAAATCTCAATATCTAGAAATAAGGTAAAATTTCTAATTTCTAATTTACTCTTTTACATTAAATAAACGTATGAAACTTGGATCTCACTGCTCTTTAGTAATTAACACCAATCTATAAGTAACCAACCTGGGATAGAGAATGAGCTTTTCTTAGGCTTTCGGAGTAGAGAGATATGACAATGACAAATAATGGTGGAAGGACTCTTCCAGATTTAAGAGTATCTGAATTCACCACATAACAGAGAGTAGTCAAAGAAACACAAGGGAATAATAATGAAGGAAGGAAAACTGAGTTTTCTTGGGAGTAGGATGACATTCCCATACACATTGCCCCTACTAGAACACAAACTAAGATAATCCAATATTTGTTAAAATCTCTAACTTTGGGACTATTACCCAATACAGCCCATTTCATGTCTATCATTCAGGCTACAATAAAAATTCTAGAAAAGAGAAAACTGCCATGTTTCTTTAATTGGTAAGTCTGCCATACCCAACTCCATACTTACCTAATAGGAAGTGGTAAGTATATATTTATTAAATGCTTGAATAAAGGACAAATCAAGCTATTTAATGACTTTCTTTTTTTTTTTTTTTAATTCTTAGTGTCAACTCACTTTTGTGCATTTCTGCTTTGGTAAAATAAGGTGATAGTATACATATCCATAAAATACTGTCTTGCCATCATAAGATTCCTTTTAGCAATGCATTATAATTTGTTTATTGAAGTTGCTTTCAAACCTTACGATAATGACCAAATATTTTCTTATTTTTTCAATGATCTCCTTGAAGTCAGAAGTATTCATTTGTGATTTGGTGTGCAGTATCTGATAAAGTTCTCAATAAATTTGATTTACATGAATTAATTAATGCAGAATATGAATAGTTAACAAAGCTTCAAAAATATTGTTTAAAAAGCAATTGTTACCTGTATTTCATATTATGTTGGTACTTTGCACAAGAGTTAAAATCAGGGGGCTTATTGTTTGCAAACTTGTAAATCTTAACACTATACTTCTTTGAATTTAGTTGCTGCTATGTAACCACATAAAAACAACCAAAAAACAATTACTAGTCTGATATATTTCCATATTAGGATCTCCTATTTTCTTTAGAGTTCTAGCAGTGTTACTGTGGTTTTAAGAATATTTCTGATTTTGTATGCTTGCTTCATAGAAATTTATCAAAACAAAAAAATAATAAATCAAATCAAGCTTTCTCATAATGACTTCTTCATGGAACTCAGGCCTTCTAAAGCATTCTACTAGACAAGACACCTGGAAGTGCTCAGTCGACTGAGCCACTGCCTGGGCCTATGGCTCAGTCATGGTTCTGGGATTGAGCCCCATGGGGCTCTCTGTTGAGTGGGGGAGTCTGCTTCTTCCTCTCCCTGTAACCCTCCCCTCTGCTCATACTTTAGTTCTCTGTCTCTAATGAATAAATAAAAAATCTTAAAAAAAAAAGGAATTCCACTAGGTTCTTCAAAATTTAAGATGGTGAAAACTAGAATTTCATTAGTAAATTCCTGAATATTTACAATAGTTATCATATCAGATTGTCAATACAATAGTTAGCATATCAGATTGTCATAACAGTGTATTTATAACTTTATAAAATCATGTACAGTACATTTCGGTCCCACTCTTAGAAACCTGAATTTAATTTTATCATTTTACAAAATTTTAGAGATTTAGAATCATGAGTTAGTTTTAATACTATTTTATGGTAAGTCTTGTAAAAACTTAAAAAAAGAAGTCTCCCATATGTAAATCTTTGATCTGGAGCTTTGCAATATTTGTGGAAAGCAGGTGTGAAAAGACAGACACTTTACAATGTAAAATAAGGCAGAAAAGTAAAATATTTGAATGAACTATTGTTGTCAAGTTCAAGTGATCCAACTCAAGTGACAAATAAAAGGGAATTTTTTGGCACCTTTGATAGAAACTGCTAAGTGGATCGCTAAGTGATGGCAACTATTTATATTGCCATTAGTCTATTATTAGGGGAGCTGGCTTACCTAGTAAACAGATTATGATCTGAACTGGCAGGCACAGGTAGTACACTTCAGAGATATTACTTTTCCAAGATATTTCCACACTTGAATATATTCTACTGAAGAACTGTTTTGTGTAAATAGAAACATTTAACATGAAAATATGCAAAGGGAAACTCATCTGGCATTCAATAAATGGAAAGCCCTATTTTGGTTGTTTGTAATGGCAATGTTAATCTGAGATAAAATAAGCTTAGTTTATTATCCTTGAATGTTAAATATGATTTATATGAAAACACTAATGATTTTATTCTTTTTTTGTTTGTTTTACACAAATAATACATAATTCCTCAGATTCTTCTTGTACTATTAATGGTCTTTTGATTGAAATTACATAACCAAAGTTTATTTTTGCAAGCATCCTCGTTGGACACCTGGTCTCGCTGATAGTTAGCCAGGACATTTCTGTGGGGCTCTGTCACTTTGATCCACTCTGATTGGTTGGTGTCTGTCAGTTGATCCTTCACTCTGATTGGCTGGTGCCTTGTTGCTATTATTTGGTATTTGAAATCACCCTTCCACTAGACAACATGAAGGAGAGGTAGAAATTTCCCATGTGCTCAATGAAAGTTTGAAAAACTATAGACATGTCAAGATCTAAGTTTAATGCTGAGTGCTTTTGGTCTGTGGAAGCATGTTATAACCACAGACAATTTTTTTCCTGCATTTTTATTTTGGTATATACCCCAGTCCCTCTCAATCAAAATAAAATATAATTTGACAAGTCTATCTAAGTAAATTGACTCTCTGAGGAATCCCTTTTTCAATCATTCAATCTTTTCTCTTGTTCTATGTCAGTGGATTGATTCCTTTTGTACATTATATCTTTATTACAGATCAAATATCATTTATTTCACAGATAATACTATAATGAATGTTTCTTGGGGGACCTGGGTGGTTCAGTTGGTTAAGTGTCTACCTTTGGCTCAGTCATGATCTCAGAATCCTGGAGTCCTGTGTCAGGCTCCCTGTTAAGCAAGGGATCTATTTCTCTCTCTTCCACTGTGGCTCCCCCTACTTGTGCTCTCTCTTCTCCCTCTCCCTCTCTCTCTTTCTCTCTCTCTCTGTCAAATAAATAAAATCTTTAATTAAAAAAAAGGAATGTTGGGGCACCTGGGTGGCTCAGTGGGTTAAGCCTCTGCCTTCGGCTCAGGTCATGATCTCAGGGTCCTTGGATCGAGTCCCACATTGGGCTCTCTGCTCAGCAGAGAGCATGCTTCCCCCCATCTCCCGCCTGCCTCTCTGCCTACTTGTGATCTCTGTCTGTCAAATAAATAAATAAAATCTTTAAAAAAATTAAAATTAAAAAAAGAATTTTTGTTGTTGTTGTTTGTTTTTATTAACATATAATGTATTATCAGCCCCAGGGGAACAGTCTGTGAATCACAAGGTTTACACACTTCACAGCACTCACCATAGCACATACCCTCCCCAATGTCCATAACACCACCACCCTCTCTCTTCCCCCCTCCCCCAGGCAACCCTCAGTTTCTTTTGTGAGATTAAGAGTCTCTTATGGTTTGTCTCTCTCCTGATCCCATCTTGTTTCATTTATTCTTTTCCTACCCCCAAACCCCCCATGTTGCATCTCCACTTCCTCATATCAGGGAGATCATATCATAGTTGTCTTTCTCCAATTGACTTATTTCACTAAGCATAATACCCTCTAGTTCCATCCACGTCTTCGCAAATGGTAAGATTTCATTTCTTTTGATGACTGCATAGTATTCCTGTGTGTGTGTGTGTGTGTGTGTGTGTGTGTGTGTGTGTAGAAGAGGTATATATATATATATATATATATATATATATATATATATATAATCTCTTCTTTATCCATTCTAGGTTCTTTCCATAGTTTGGCTATTGTGGACATTGCTGTTATAAACATTCAGGAGCACGTGCCCCTTCAGATCACTACGTTTGTATCTTTAGGGTAAATACCCAGTAGTGCAATTGCTGGGTCATAGGGTAGCTCTATTATCAACTTTTTGAGGAACCTCCATGCTGTTTTCCAAAGTAGTTGCACCAGCTTGCATTCCCACCAGCAGTGTAGGAGGGTTCCCCTCTCTCCGCATCCTCGCCAGCATATGTCATTTCTTGACTTGTTGATTTTAGCCATTCTGACTGGTGTGAGGTGGTATCTCATTGTGGTTTTGATTTGTATTTCCCTGATGCTGAGAGATGTGGAGCATTTTTTCATGTGTCTGTTGGCCATCTGGATGTCTTCTTTGCAGAAATGTCTGTTCATGTCCTCTGCCCATTTCTTGATTGGATTATAAAAAGGAATGTTTCTTAATCATAGTTTTCATTTATAGAATTAGCACTAAAGCCTGCCTCTTACAGTAGTCTGTTTAGGAAACAGAGTTTATTTTATTTATTTTTAACATTTCTATTGAAATATAACAACATACAAAAAAGACAGATCCTAAGTATACAGCTTAACTAATTTTTGCAAAGTATACATGCCACTCAGACTAACACAGAACAAGATTAAGATACAAAAGATTACTAACACTCCAGAAGCCCCTCCCCCCCCACTACCTTGTATCCTGTCCTAGTTATTATGTACACTGCAAATATACAAATCATTCTGATTTCTATGAACATTGGTTTGTTTTGCCTGTTTATGAACTTTCTATAAAGAATATATTCCACATTTTCTCATTATGTCTCACTTTACTCAACAATCTTTGGTATTCATCGCTATTATTGCAGGTAGTTTGTCCTATTTCATTATGGTAGAATTTTTCACTATAAATATACACAATATTTTATTTATTTATCTTAGAATTAATGAATATTTGGGTGTTCCCATATTTTTCACTTTGTAAAAAAAATGCTGCTTAAACTATTTTTTGTTTGTTTCTACGTTTTTTGGTGTTGTTTTGTTTTGTTTTAGCTCCTAAGTAGCTGCTTGCTTTCTTACTTGCTTTTCTTTCTTTCCTTTTTTTGCTTTGTTTTGTTTTGTTTTGGTGGCAACAGAACATGTGCATATTAGAAACATCAAATTACTAAAAAAGGACGCTAGGTGCAGAATATTGGGTGTGCTTTATTGAAATTCACTTTCATTTGAGATGTTTGCTCTAACGTGCTGTCCCTAGGCAGCCCTGTACACAATTTTGGTCTTCCTATTCCAGTGAAACTGTAACAAAGTTTAAACTATTTGCTTTTTGTTAAGTATTTTTTGCATTTTGTACTCTTGTTATTTCCCCATTACAAACATAAAGCCCATTGAAGAAAACTCCTGGGATAGCATATACCTTTGATATCTTTATTTTCATATTACACTTCATGGTGACTACTAAATTCTAATTGTGGGGTTTTCTTTTCTACAAGGAAAGTTCATTATATTTGAGTTGTTGCCACTATTTCCAACCATCGTGAGTGTCACGAAATTTTACTATTAAAATAATACCACTGCTTATTCCATATAAATCCAATGTTTCAATGTGAATCACTCTAATCCTCCAAAAGATGAGCTAATGTAATAGGAATACTATACCAGAAAGATATAAATCATAATATTTAAATCAACTCTTCAAATAGATATTGAAAATCTAATTACTAAAAGGAGATTATAATTAATTGTGTCTTATGAAGTTTCTATTCTCTTTATCACTGATTTCTATTTTATCTTTGAATTTGCCTTTTTCTGCTTCCTTTGTCATTTCTGTTATTTTCACAGTTTATTGAAATGGGAATTTAGTTCAAATATTTTTGTTGTTTTATTATTTTATTTTTATAGAAATGTTTATAAGTAAACGTATCTGTCACTCTTCTAAATAACTCAATTATACACTGAAGCATGTATACTTAATTATTATTGGTTTTGAAAGCTAGTTGTTTCAATTATCTTTCTTCTTTTATCCAAGAGTTTTTGACAATTTTTAAAATTTACTTTTCTTAATTTCAATCTTTTGATTATTTTCTTGTTTTGTTTTGTTTTATTTTGTTTTTGTTTTTTGTTTTGTTTTGTTTTGTTTTTTTACATTATTCTCTGTTAAGTTTTCATTCAAATCTGTCTTCCTTTGGCACTTTGTAATCAAGTTTTCATTTTTTGTATGACTTATCATCTTTTATATCTTTTATGAATTCAATCGATTCTAACTTTACTTCCACCTTTGGTCAATTTGTTACTAGGTTTCTTTTGTTGTTCCTTTTTTTTTTTTTTTTTTTTTTCCTAGTTTCTTATGTCTAATTGTATCTACAATACTTTTTTGAGTGTAACTTGGATGTGGACCATCCTCTCCTTTCAGTATAATAAATCAAATTTCTTTAGTAAATGTTTCTTTTGGGGGGTATAGAAGTAGTGGGGAGATATTATCTTTTGTATTTTTACATTCTTTTTCAATTTTTTTTTTGTTTGTTTTAGCAAGACCCATCATTTTTCTTTTCTCTGTCTCTGTGGGTATGTGTGTCTGTGTACCTTTCTCTTCACAGTGCAATTTATTTATGTTTTTGGCATCCTCTGCCTTCCAGTTATAGTGAAGATATGGGTCTAGTTTTATTTTCTCTTTATTTTTAAACTTTTTTTTTTAGATGACTTGAGAAATTTTGATTTAAACAGTAACCATTCTCCTCAGGCATCTTTGAAAACCCCGTTTATTTGATTTATTTTTATTTGTTTCTTTTTGTTCTCCTGAGTATATCAACTCCTAACAAAAATCTCACAACCCATGCAGGCACATTCTATCTTAAATCTGGAGGGGGAAAAAATGTGTGTGTGTGTATATATACACACACGCGCGTGTGTGTATATATATATATGCCTTCTCAGACCACTATGCTACTTGTCAGATTATACCATTACTTTCATACACTGGACATGAATGAATATATTCAAAATTAAACTAAGAAAGAGAATGGAGGGACAACGAGGATATTTGCAGAAAGTCAGTTGGTGTTTTATATTTTAAAGTAAAGAAATCATTGACATCATTGTTCTTCCAAATATTCTTTCTGAAATGATCAGGCAGGAGCATACACCTAACAATAGATTTGAAATTTTGAACTTTTCAAATATTTCAGAAATATATCTTTATTTATGCATATGCATCTACATTTTTATATTAAAAAAAAGAAACACTTTAAGCAGTTTGTACCCAGAGGAAACAGAAATTTGGGGTTTTAATAGTCACAAACAAATGATAGAAGGATGACTATTTATCAAAGATTAGTATGAAAGCTTAAAAGAAATTGAAACAAAATGAAAGTTAATGGTCCATAAAGACCTGAGACAGGGCAAATGATAACTTGACACATTTTTGAAGTAAAAACAAAAACATGGTAAGCTGACATTTTAAAGAAGATAGAAAATAGTGCTAGTCACATCCATTGATTTTTTTTTTCATATTTCTGTTACATCCATGTATTTCAACCAGTGTAATAGGCACTTGGACTATGTTTTCATTCTCACAGAGATCCTCATGAAGCCTATGAGAATTTGTTACACACTGTGAACGTTTGCTGTTAATTTGAATACATTGATAATTGGGTTAGAGATAAATATAGAATGTAGCACTTTGTGCTGAGTTCTCTAGGAGGATATATGGTTCCTGCTACTATACATACTTGCATTGGTTAGTTCTGGGCCCTTGACATTTTATTTCAGGAAAGTGTTTTTTGTTGTTGTGGTGGTGGTTGTTATCTATCTAGAGCAGATCTTTAAAAAAGAGTAAAATAGCATCTTTGTGATCAGTCTTGTTTTGTTTATAATGTCTTGTTTTGTATCATATGCATAAAAATTTTCTTCATAAATCTTTACATATGACTCTAATTCAGGTGTTAGCTCTGTACATAGTAAGATTTCAGCACAAAAATTAATAAAATATAAAAAGAGCGTAATTATATTTACCACAGCTAATTTCAAGATGGAATAGCAAAAATACAAGCTTTTATAAATTTATCATAGAGATACCATTATCACATTCTATAAAATTTTATGATTTATATTTCCATAGGTAATCTGAAATTTTAATAGAGTTTTTCAACTGAAGTAATTAATTTTGGTTTTGTTATAAAAATATCACCAAATATCTACAGAAGTTTGGATTTCTAAAGACTATTATGATTGAAATTCAGCTTGGTTTCTTTCAGCAGGATTTTTTTTTTCTTCTCTTTTGGATAATAGCTAAAGACTGAAAAAAGAACCACTCATCAGATTAACAAAGGAGTTAAACATTCAAGGGAAGAATTTGCATTTTTAGAAGAGCCATTTCTTGATATACCCTCTGCCATGTTACAAGAGAGAAATACCTAGGGGAAATTAAATATTCATGGATTATAATTTGCCACATAGTAGTTACCTGCTTTTGCAGGATAGTAAAACTAATTTGCCCCTTCTTTAGTAATTATGGTCTCTTGCTATTCATTGTAAAATGCTTTCCTGATCCAAATGTAAAATCAGCAACCATACATTTTCTTACTCAAATATCTTTTTTCTCCTTAACATCATGAACAATATATTAGGATATTAATTGTTTCCATATCAGTCTGAAGAAAATAACTGGAGAGTTTTTTTTTAAGAGAAAATAATCTGTCTGGGTGGTTGTAATAGATCTCTGGCCAGAGGTGGGACTTAGAAGAAATAATCTGTTAGGGTTTCTTTAACCTCTATGATCAGAACAGTTGCCTAAAGGCTGCTGATTTTTTTTTTCCATGCATTTTTATAATTGCATATGACTTTGATACAAAGTATAACTATGCTTAAAGGCCAAGCTTCATTTGAGGAAAATTATAGACTTGTACTGCTGAATTTAGAGAGACTGAGTTCATAAATGCACTTCAGCAAATTCTTTTTAAGTGGGGCATTTTTTGATGTGGTCCCTAAGGGTATTGGAATCTTCTACCAGGTAAAAATGTATGTCAAGAGGCTCTGAAATAAGCCTACTCTTGCAGTTGTTAAAATTTGAATGAGAGTTGAAATGAGGTGAACATAGTAATAGAGAAATAGAAAAGTTGAGAAAGAACGAGCTTCCCTGGAGACTCCATATTGACTTTCCATATGACTTAAAAATCTGATGGGTCTGCAATTATAAGAAAGGGCCCTTAGGGACAAAACTCCTGTCCTAGCAGGGTTTGTGTTTTGATGGATTTAACTGGGACAACTTCTAAATACTATGTGAAACTAGGTTGAAACTAATGGGTATTAGCCATAGTTATTTCAGTTTTTAATACACTTTCATGCTTCTTTTAGGGCTGGGAGGAGGAAGGGCTTGTTGAAATACTTCACAACATTGTTAGATTATCTCATATTTATAGTTTTATCAGTTATATTTCTGAATTCTCTCATTATGTCAAGATGTTAAGAAAATCAGTAATGAAAGAATATCAGCAAGGTTAAGCAGATTTCTGTAGATTTGATATAAGCAATTTAAAAGTGTCATTGCTTTTTTTAGAGAAATTTATGTTGAACATTTAATTCACAGAAGAATTACAATAAAATATAATTATTCTCTAAAATCATGATGGAATTAAAGAATATCTTTAAATTATAAAGTCAGAAATATAGATAACATTAAAGTAAGGTCCCTTTACTGGAGAATAGATAATTTATGGAAACTTAAGTTAGTTTCCACGTTGTTACATGCTTAAAATTGTAGATATACAATTGATCCATTCCATGATTGTCCTTTTAGCTCTTGGATAATCTGATCTAGAATTTTATCTCACTATGGATAGTTAGAGGATTGAGAGGCAGGAAGAGAGAGACATTCAGATGCATATTGGTATATATGCATGCACACATATACACACATACATCTCATTTTTTTTTCTTGGAAGTGTTATTTACTTGCAACTGGTTTTTCATATTTCATATCTTTTTTTTAATTTTTATTATATTTTTATATGTTCACAATCTGTTGTCATGTTTATATTTGAAACATGAATTTTTCACAGATGGAATTGTGTGGAAGCCCATTTGGACATACTTTTCTCCACCCACGAACAATATTCAACAAGAGAATATTTACAATTTGAAGTCTCCTTTTGGTTCCATTGCCATAGAGGCAGACCATTCCTGGAATTACAATTTTTCCGTGCCAATCTTCACTTGGGTCTCACTCTTTGGTGTTTAGAAACAAGAAACCCAGAGAGGTTCTGTAATTAAGGCATGCTCCCATTCCTGTTGCTCCAAATAAGATATTTGGGTTTTGAATCTCAGCCTCTGCTCCCTACCATAAAAAAGTATGGGTTTTAGGATATCTAAGAAGACAAGCTCTTACATCTTCTAGGCTTCATCTGACATATAGCTCTCCTGATTTCCAAAATTTACTGTTTTTCTTTAAAGATTTATTTATGTATTTACCTATTTGAGACAGACAGAGCAGGAGGAGAAATGAGAAGCAGAGAGGGAGAGGGAGAAGCAAACTCCCCACTGAGCAGGGAACCAATGCAGGGCTAGATCCCAAGACCCAGGGATCATGACCTGAGCAGAAGGCAGATCCTTAATCAACTGAGACACCATGGGACACCCAGTGTTTGTTGTTTTTAATTTTTTATTCTTTCTTTCCTCTTAAATATGGTATTTGGAATGTAAAGTCACTTCTACTTTCATAAAAAATAAGGTTTTTTTTTTTTAATTATTTTCTTATTGTCTTGTGGCTGTATGAATTGAAGGAAAAAAGCTGACGTTCCAGCTTAAACCAGAATGCTTGAACAAAAAAGTATAGTTTACATATTTTGAAGTACAAAGTTGAATTAAATTACTTTATTTAGGGACACCTGGGTGGCTCAGTGGGTTACACCTCGCTTTCCGCTCAGGTCATGATCTCAGGGTCCTGGGATCAAGCCCCACATCGGGCTCTCTGCTTAGCAGGGAGCCTGCTTCTGCCTCTCTGCCTGCCTCTCTGCTTACTTGTGATTTCTCTCTCTGTCAAATGAATAAATAAAATCTTTTTAAAATTTGCTTTATTTATGTTTTGTCATTATTTTTTTTTAAATCTATGTCAGAAAGTCTTATACAAAATGCCCATTGTAAAGGTCAAATTTCCTGATGATAATTTATCAAAGTTTAAAAGTGATGATAATTTATGGAGACATAGAAATAGTTGCAATAATTACCACAAAAAATATCTTTGTGGGGTGCCTGGGTGGCTCAGTGGGTTAAGCCTCTGCCTTTGACTCAGGTCATGGTCCTAGGGTCCTGGGATCTAGCCCCACATCTGGCTCTCTGCTCAGCGGGGAGCCTGATTCCCCCTCCCCCTCTGCTGTTTCTCTGCCTACTTGTGATCTCTCTCTCTCTATCTCTCTGTCAAATAAATACATAAATAAAATCATTAAAAAAAATCTTTGTAAATTAAAAAATGGATCAAAAGAAAAAAGATATATTTATTTGATTCTAGGTACACAACCTAGTGGAAAGGATATAGACACATATAAAATAGTAATGGAAAAATATAACCGAATTCAAGAAAACAGTTATAAATGAAATGTTTTTGGAACAGAAAAAAAAAGACTAATTTAGATGAAAAAGCCAAAAGAAGCATCCATCAAACTGTGCCATTTGAAATAGTTTAGCTTCAAGATCTGGATTTCTATGTTGAGAAAGCATGTAAGGGAATAAAATATGAAATTTTGTTTGATTTCTCTTTTTTAAAGTTTAAGCCATATGAAAAGTAAAACAATATCCTTATTTCTAAATATATTTGCTTGAAGTTATATTACTATGTTTTAAAATTATCTATCTATATTTTTACTGAACTGTATAAACTGTTTCTGACCATTGTATGCCATCTTGATACTGGGAAGCTTTTCAGACAATGGAGATGGGTCTCACCATCTTTACTATGTTGTTCTTTTTTTAAAGAACAGTTTTCTATTATCATCATAACAAATTACAAGAATCTTTGTGGTTGAAAACAACACAAACTTATTATCTCATAGTTTTGCAGATCAGAAGACTAGTTATAGCATGGCGCAACCTGATGTCCATGCAAACTTTCATGGGACAGAAATCAAGGTGTAGACAGAGCTCATAATATTCTTGAGGCTCCAGGGAAAATTTTGCTTTCAAACTCATGTTAGTTGTTGGCTGCATTCAGTTCTTTGTATTTCTGTTGGCCTCCATTCTCTGTTCGTAAAGGCTGCCTCAGTTCCTTGTAGTATCTTCCATTTGGCAAAGGTGGTTGGAATCTGAAATCTTTGAATATCTCTGACTTTCCCAGCTACTATATTTTTTCTGCATTCTCAGTGGAGAAAATTATTGGCTTTTAAGATCAGTAATAGATTGGGCCCAACTGGAAAATCTAGGATCGTTTCCTTATATTAAAGTATGTAACCTTAATTGTATCTTCAAAACACTTCCCACTTTATCATGTTCCATATTCATAGATGTCAGGGACATTTTCCCAGATAAAAGGGAAGGAGAATGAGGAAGAATTCTGCCTATAATATGATTTCTATGCATTCATCCAACTTTAGTGTTTACTCTCATATTTCATTAGCCAATATTTAATGCAACAATATTTACCCTCAAATACTAGCTCCATGGTTTCTATCAGATATATAATTAGTAAATTACAGCAATAACATAAAGATGAAATAAAATTAATTACATAGTTACATACTGAAAAACATTTTACAGAATTTTAAAATCAAACATCCAGATCAATATTTTGAACAAAATGTATTCCTTATTTCTTTCTCCCTGCCCCAATCTCCCACAGCCTCCCCCTTCACTGCCTCCCAAACATGAACGCACATACACATAAAACTGGGTTTTATGTAAAGTGCTAATGTATTTTAAGAAGCATTTCCTCAGAGGTTTCTCATCAGCATTGAACACTTCTTTCCAAACACACAATGTTTAAAAATTGAATTAACTGATTGGCTAGCTGGCTGTTAGCCAAGTTCTTGCTACTCAATTTAATGGCCAGTTTTACTTAATCTTATGAAATGTGTCTAATGTCATTAATCCATATAATTTATATAAGTAATTAATTTTAAATATTTTATGGGGAAAAATATCCCATCTGAGTGTGTGTGATCAGTCAGTTACAGTTTTGGGTTTTGTTTTGTTTTGTTTTGTTTTTGTTTTTTCCTTCCAGTTTCCAACACTCTTCTTCTGTTAAAAAATAGATAGCGGCTCATCGGGCCTACTTTCCCTTCTTTCCAAGCGTTCAGCTAGACTACCTTGCCTGGTTGTTTTTTGTTTGTTTGTTTGTTTGTTTGTTTTTAAAGATTTTATTTATTTATTTGACAGAGAGAGATCACAAGTAGGCAGAGAGAGAGAGAGAGGGAAGCAGGCTCCCTGCTGAGCAGAGAGCCCTATGCGGGACTGGATCCCAGGACCCTGAGATCATGACCTGAGCCGAAGGCAGTGGCCTAACCCACCGAGCCACCCAGGCACCCCCTGCCTGGTTGGTTTTGCAGTTAACTTTATAGTCCTTTGTGCCTGAGATCTAATGAAATGATGTAGGCTCACATCCAAATTTGATATTTTGCTCTTTTCTTTTCTGGGTCTTGAGGCAAACCAGCTTGACCAACATGGAAACCACATGCTAAAGATCAGGGAACCATTAGAAAGAAGTTCCCTGCTGCTTTTAATCACTATTTAGAGGAAAGCCACTGCTCATTGATTGTACCCCAGCTGTTTTACACTTTATAAGAGCAAGATGCTGTATTAAGTGACTGAGTTAGTGGTTTATTTGTTGTCACAAGTATCATTGTCATAACTAGTACAGATAATGTGATTTAAAAAAAAAGCTCAATGTTGTCCAATTAATAAACTGATATCTCTAAACAGTATCCTGAATGTTAAAATTTGGGTCCAAATATATTAGATCTGGTGCTTATTATTTTCAGCTTGAACCAAATCACCTGTAGGCCAGTGGTAGCTTCTTCTATGGCTCAGTCTGGACAGGTAGAATTACCTGTTCATTCTGTGGCAAATTTATCATTTTCACACAGAGATCACAACCATGCAAATAATTTCAGTTGATTTACTGGGGGCCTGAAATCCTCCTTTTAGTTCTCTTAAAAGATATTTCTTAGGGAAAGAAACACACCCTTCCATAATTCAATGAACTGCGGGAGATCCATCAGATGAAGCTAGTATGATGTAAACCATTCTACTTCGAGTACTGACTATTCCATGAGAGGATTCAAAATTGGGGGTGGGAGGGTGCAGAGAATGTCTGAAAACCATGCACAGATTGCCCTTCATACAGAAAAGCAATTTTGGTAATAAATACTTCTCAGGAATTAATAATAAACCAATAAACAAAAATGTTTTGATACCCTGTGATTCAATAATTCTGAAGGAATTTATAATCTTAATACAAAAAAGTTTACAAGTAGTTTTAATTCCAAATTATTCCAGTTCAGGGGGCAGATGTACAATGTAATTAAAAACAGTGCAGGAGAGAGCAATTATGGAAAATTCAGCATAAGTGAGAAGGAAAAGAAAATGTAGACAGAAGACTGAAAGGGGTATTATGAGATGTAACCTTGATAAAGAAAAGAGAAAATGATGGACAAACAAACCCAAAGGGTGGACCATGAAAGTGTGGGATTGAGAACTGAGTTAGAAAATGACAAAATCTAGACAAGACAAACTCATTGTACTTGGAGATAAAATACGCTTCAGGAAAATATTTCTGATCATACCTGAGTTATATTTGGACTAAAAATGTCAAAGTAATTGATCATGAATTACCATTGACTTGTAAAGAACCACAATGAAACTAATTCTTGTCCATCAGTCTTCAGCTACATTTTCTTTTTAAGTATTTATTTATTTATTTATTTATTTTTAAAGAGGGGGAGGGACTAAGGGGGAGGGAGAGGGACAGGCAGATTCCCCACTGAGTGTAGAGCCTGACCTGGGCCTCAATTCCATGATAATGAGACCATGACCTGAGCCAAAATCAAAAGCAGATGCTTACCCAACTGAGCCACCTAGGTGCCCTTTCAACTACCTTTGTTAATTCAAAAAAAAAAAAAAAAAAAAATCTACAAAATCTGAGTAAGACAGACTAAGCTACATTAGGATAGAAATTATACTTGAATTTTGCTCATGGTCAGAGTCATATTTCTTTAGCATTCTCCTGTATGCATAGTGCCATTATACTTATTTCAGACTGCTTAGTTTAAAATCAGTTAGATATTACATGACATGGAGGTGTGAGAGAAATTGCAAAATCTCTTTTATACATTTCTCTTAAAAATCAAGAAATTAAAGAAGTTCATATTTTATGAAATTATAATTTCAGTGCTTTATATGATATTGTGTAAAAAGTTATTAAATAGTAATTATAATTCTCTTGAGCTATTTCTGAGGGATTTATTTTTAAATAACATATACATAATGTCCTATCTCTGTGTATTTCACAATCTGTTTTTAGAAGAAACTTTAAGCAGAAAGTCATTAGAGAATATTTAAAATATCCTACATTCCACTGCATTTCAAAACCAAATTTCAAAATAAAGAGAGCACACTAAAGACTGAGCCTCATTTGAGCCCTGTGGAGAACTGAGGCCATGCTTCCTCTGGAGATTATTCGTCAAGAACATAATAGAAGGAAGAAAAGACTTCCGTGTAAGATGTTCTGTTCTTAAAGACACTAATACGAAATAAAAATAAGAAAAGACTAAAACAATAATTGCCCTGACAGATGCAAAAATAGCATTGTGTGAAGTATTTATGTATTTTAATTAGAAATGTATGTAAATTAGTGTATGTATGTAAATTAGTGTTTTGTTTTCTGCTTCTTTAAACAAAGGAGGTAAATATTTTCTGAACTACAAGTATGTGGGGAAAAAATAATGCTTGGCTAATGCAAAAAGTTCAGAGAAAAAAAAAAAAAAGAGGGGAGGAGAGGCAGAGGAGAGAGAAAATCTTAAGCAGACTCTATGCCTAATGTGATGCCTGATGTGGGGCTCTATCCCACAACCCTGAGATCATGACCTGAACTGAAATCAAGAGTCAGATATTTAACAAACTGAGCCATCCAGACACCCCAAAAAAGCCCAGAAAAATTTTCAAAGTCTTGATACTTTAAAAGTAGCTACTTAAAAAAAAAAAAATCTCTATAAGTTTTGTTCTGATTGAAAGAAATTTAGCAAATGACATCAGCTCTATATTCAAGGGTTTTAGTTATAAACTTTTATTCCTTTAAATTCTATTCCCTGATAGAAAAAAAGAAGTTATCAATATGCATTTTCATAAATTTTATATCTCTGTATCTATATACCATATATATCTACTTTTTAAATTTTTAATTTATTTTTTCAGTATATATCATATATATCTATATACTTTATATATATAGAAGATAAATTCAAAATATAAATACATTTAAATTAAAAATATATAAAATAAATGTTATTATTCATAAAATTTATATATATTTATATATACAAATAAAAAATGTAGAAATTCATGCTTCTCACTCTTAAATTTTTGTTTGATTTTCTGATTATGTAACAGTTCAGTCTGTCCTTGAGCATCCAACATCTGTTACCCAAAAGGTATACTGGTCACAAAGTCAACTGTCTACTTTGAGAGAAGATTTTAATAATTTTTAAAAAATAAATATTTACTGTGCCTTATGAAGTAAATTGTACTTGAAAGGCACAGAAAAACAAAAGTCACTTCTAACAATAGGAACTGCAGGAATTACCTGAAACCACTACCAATTCCCTCAGGCACTAGAAGTGCTAATCCCAGTGATTCCTGTGAGGATGCCTGATGCCCATTCAAAGTATCACATGTGACTTTTGCTAAAATTTCTGAATGCCTTTACGACTAAGGAGCAAGTCTCTTCAGATCTGTTGAATTTGCCTGTGTGTCTTCTATTAAAATAACCAAAAATGGCCCAAGCTTTTGATACATTCAGCTCCTGGGATATAGCAGAGAATGTGGAAGAAATTGAAGATAGTACTAAGGTCTATTAACAGGCAATGTTCTTGTACGTAGTGTTTCCTAAAGTTAAACACTGTTAAAGCCTGCTTTTCACCATTAGCAATGCAACATTGTAAAAAGCTTTTACACATAATTTAGAGTTAATTAATTTGTCATTTCCTTTGTGGGTACCATTTTAAATAATTTCTGACTCCAGTCCTGGAGTTAAGCTCTCCTGTTTTCTGTTCCTCATTTAGTTCTTGTAGGCAACTATTGTAGCTGGAGCCTTTAGATAACCCTAGAATTTGTAGGGGGCTAAATTCATCTTTATGTCAAGAGACTTGTCCAGTGTAGTATGCCCACCAGTATTTGGTGAATAAATAATGAGTACAATTAAATATAGTACTTACTAAAATGTACTATGAAATAGAAGGGGAGTAATTATGATGCCAGAAAAGATTAATGAAAACTTCACCAACCAAAAATTTGAGCCAAACATTGAGGAATGAGGGGAGATTCTGATAGGTAGGTCTGAGAAAGACTGGGCTTCCCGACAGTAATACCAGAGGCATTATCAGGTGTGAATATTGTGCAATTAATTGAAATTGGGGGGAAGACTGTTGTCTTTAATTATCTTGGAAAATTTGAAATTTAAACTCAGTTTGAAATTTGGATGTAAAGACAATTTCCCAAAGCAAATATGTGTGCCTCCAAGAAGAATTATAGAGAAAAAAAATCATCATCTTTAGACTCTCAACATACGCTCTGTGTCTGGCACCATGTACTACTCGGTAGAACTAGTATTTTGAATTATTTTGATTTATTTAATTATTGCTTTTTATTTATAACACATTTTATTCTAAAGATAATTTTTGGTGGCATTCCTGGTTTTCTGAATTTTATTTTATGTAATTGACACAAAATTATCAGCCTTATATTTGCTCTTTGTATTTAAAGTGAATTTCATATCACTGTAGACCTATTAAACTTAGAAAGATAAAATGTATTCACCTGTGTAGCCTATAACTTATAAAGCTTAAATTACTACATAAATGAATAAAGGAATGCATTTAATTTATATTTCACTTTTCCATAATACACATTTTTAAGAATTCCAGTTATTAAGAATATTTAAAATTACTTAATAACATTTTATCTATAACTGTGCCTTATTGACATTCAACAGTTTCATTTTTAAGGTAAATCTTAGCAAAGAAAAAGTCATTTTTAAGGTTTTCCAGCTCACAAAAAAGCAGAGTGAAAGTGTGCTTAAGAAATATTAAAGCAGAGATCATGGGTTTCTTTCTGTTAAATTAATTGTCAGTGAGTGAATTTCTGATAGCTAGAAGAGGTCAAGTGAATCAGAGGGAAATTAAAAAACATTAAAAGCTGAAATAAAAGCTGTTGATTTCCTCCCCTTGGAAAATTTCAGTTGCATACTCACAATTTTTTTGGGGGGGGGAGGGCAGAAATTAGCAACATTAACATTAGTTGAACAGTACACTATTAATTTGACATTGTTAAGACTTTTTATGAACAATGAAAATATTCATTTGGGTCTCTCTGTCTCTTTCCCTTGTTGTGCCTTCAACCTTCCTTTCTTTGTCCCAACTCACTTTATTGAGTAAAGATTTAAGGTATATGAATATTTCCATGGTAACAGAGTTTTTCAAGTAAACCTGCTTCTAAGGTATTTTGACCTTCTAAGGAATATAGGATAGTTTCTATTAAGTACTAAAGTTATCCAAGACTTTTACTTTGTCTCTCTTCTCATGCTACATTTTTTCCCAAGTAATTTTTTTTTTCCCTTTCTAGGATTTCAATTAGTTCCTACATAGGGCTCTGTCATATATTTCAGCCATAAATCTTAGTGCCAATCTCTAAAACTCAACACCCAACTATTCACAAGACATATGCATTTCAATGTTTCAAAGAAATTTCAAACTTAGGATGCAGGTATTTAAATAATTATCTTTATCTTCTCATCAAAAAAAAAAAAAAAGACCCTTTATCTATTGTTCCCTATTTCAATATTATGGTGCCATTTAGTTTTGTTGTGTAACAAACCATTCTAAAACTTAGTGTCTTAAAACACTCATGATTCTACTGACCAAATAGGCACTTTTTCCTACGCCCTCATCTCCTAAATTCAAATTTTTAATAATTGCTGGGCATTCAGATTAATCTTCCATCCACAGTTTTCATCATTTTTGACCAATGAGCATTAGTTTTCAAGTGGATCAAAGCAATTAACTTCTACATAATCTCTGAGTCCACCTTTTGTCCATTTCCAATTATTCTCTACTGCTGGAGATATCTCGAAAAATATAATACTGTTTATGACATTACATTACTTAAAATCTTTAAAGTTCTCCTAGGACTGCTCAGATAAACTTTAAGATGCATTAAGTTTGAGTCTTTATTATCCGACATGATTTGGAATATTTCTTGCTATCCATATACTTACTTTATTGATTCTAATAACTATAAAATCACATAAAATGTCTTCTCTGACAGTGGTGTCTTATCTTATCTTTGATTTAATTTTTATCCTTCAGTCATGCAACCTAATTTTTAGCTTTATCTTAACCATAATTTTCTCAAAGAAAATTTATTTTCAAATATTATTTTCATATACTCAGACCAGCCATAAGCCAGTTAAATTTTTCTGAGGATTACTGTACTTCTAAAATGTCCTGTATTTCTATTTCAATGTACTACTTTCAACTGCAGTTTTGAATTTCATTCTTATATTGTCTTTTAGTCCACTGATGCTCATAAAACCTTCTGTGATGATGACAATATTCTTTAATCTGATTTCTCCAAAACAGCAGTCACAAGCCAATTATGACTGTGAAGTCTTTGTTACAGTTACATAGAATGACCAATGAACTGAATCATTAGTCCTATTTTATTGCAATTCATTTAATTTTAAATAAACACATTAGCAATGGCTAATGTACATCATAGTTCTAGACAATTAGCTTTTGAGGGTGGAATTCAAATATTTTTTTAATGTCTTATCCCCTCACTGTCTATCATAGTACCTACTGAATATTTACTGAACATAAAGCTGTATAGCTTTTCTTGAGGACCTCATAATATCAGAAAGGACATGTAGGTACAGTCCATCATCAAAAAGAATACAGTCTTCAGTGCATCTTCTCAAGAATACACATACAATTCTTTCAAATGACCTTTCTTAACATGTAGAGTCAGTATCAATTATCTCTACTTTCCTTTTCTCTTTTGCTTATTTTATAATCCTCAAGTCTTCTCTTCACCCCACTGCACTCCACCTTAAAACCTTGAACTATACTGTTCATGACCTAGATTGTCAAGGCTGGTAAGGTCTTTTTCTTGACTCTATCTTGAAGAGTTCTTTTGAATCTTTACAGATAATGGCTTTTTGTGTGTTCTCTGGGAGTACAGGATTGGTTTTTCTCTAAGAAAAGCAAAGCACATTGTTGGCACTATTGATAGAGTCTGAAGTATACTTTTGAAGGATTTCATGCTAAAAACAGGCTGTTTCACAATAGGTCAGTATGAGAGGAAAGTAAGGGAATGTAGTAGGTGTTATGTGGAAATCAAAGACAAAAAAAGATAAATGTTCACATTGACCTTTTCCACACTGTATGTCATAACATCATGGAACATTATAATTTAAAGTGGTATAAAATTGGATATTTTATTTTTAATATTAAAACATTTTTCAAAGTAAATGCATATTTAGTTCCTAAACATATAATGATTGTAAACAGAGCTAGTCCAATAAGGGTCAGAGGGATGGCTAGTAAAATGATCACTCCCAACACTACCCAAATAAAACAATATCATGAAACTTCAAAACCTAGAGTTTGTGGCAGATAGTTTGAAAACACTAACCCAGACCACCTATCTCATTTGACAAGATAAGAAACAGGTAAGAGGACAAATGATTTGCTTGAATTAGTATATCAGTGCCAGATCTAAGGCTAGCTAGAATCCAGATATTCCTTTTTTTTTTTTTTTTTTTTTTTTTTTTAAGATTTTACTTATTTGACAGAGAGAGAGATCACAAGTAGGCAAAGAGAGAGAAGGAGAAGCAGGCTCCCTGCTGAGCAGAGAACCTGATGCGGGTCTCAATCTCAGGACCCTGAGATCATGACCTGAGCTGAAGGCAGAGGCTTAACCCACTGAGCCAGCCAGGAGCCCCTTCCTTTTTTTTTTTTTTTTTTTCCTTTAAGATTTTATTCATTTATTTATTTGACTTTATTTGACAGAGATAGAGAGAGAGTGAGAGAGAACACAGCAAGGGGAGTGGCAGGCAGAGAAAGCAGACTCCTGGTGGAACAAGGACCCTGATGTGGGACTCTATTCCAGGACCCTGGGATTATGACCTGACCCAAAGGCAGATGCTTAACCAAATGAGCCACCCAGGCGCCCCACAGAATCCAAATCTTCTGACTCCTATGGAAATCTTTTTTTTTTTTTTTCATTTCTTTCTTATACTACTTTCTCTATTAAAAATAGTCTGCCTATTCCCATTTTTGTATAAAATACGTAGAAAGATAAAATGAAGATACATCCGATTTGATGATGACATATTAGAAATCCTTAAATAAAAAGGAAACCTCTCTCAATTTTCTGTTGGTCATTCTATCCCCGGTTACTTTCTTTCCTGGTTACTTTTGACTATTCTTTCTAAAAAATTGTATGTATTATATTTTTTTGGCCACTGGGTTTTCATCTGTTTCTCTTCCTCAATCCCAAATGTGTACTTTACAAAAATAAGCCCTCTTTGTCTTGATACTTGTACCTTCCTGCCATCTAACAGAATCTCTGGTTCATAGTTAATGATCAATAAATAAGAGCTAAGTGAGATTGAGTAGAAAAATGGAGGTAAGAAAGTAAAAGTTCAAAGTAAACTTATACATGAAAACATGAGATGGATAGTTAAAATGACTTCCAATTTGCAAAAGAAAGGAGAGGTAGACATTTCATTTTCTTCTTGAGTATCCAAAAATTTGCCAGAAAGGTAGATTTTATTTTTTCAAGATAATAAATAAATTAGTAGAGCTGAAAGGATGTTCATTCTCTTGACTAATGAATCTTCTGTAAGAGCATTATGAGCAGTAAAAAAAGAAAACTGTATTTTTTGACCCGGAAAGAGAAGGAAATAATCATTTTCTATTGAAGAAGGGAGACAGGACTCCTACACTGAATCACATAGTGAAGATTTGTAGTAGGGAAATTTTACTTGTTCTGTGTCTCTTGAAGCCTTGAGTGTGATGGTAAAGTACAAAATGATAAGAAAGACCAAAATTCCAAATGTTACTTAAATGAACTGGATGCAAAACAGAGAGAAACAAAGTAAATTGTTAGTGATTATGGCATATATTTGCTATTTATGAAATTAATATGAGTGAGTGGGGCGCCTGGGTGGCTCAGTGGGTTAAAGCCTCTTCCTTCGGCTCGGGTCGTGATCCCAGGGTCCTGGGATCAAGCCCCGCATCAGGCTCTGCTCAGCAGGAGCCTGCCTCCCCCTCTCTCTCTGCCTACTTGTGATCTCTGTCTGTCAAATAAATAAATAAAATCTTAAAAAAGAAAAGAAAAGAAAAGAATATGAGTGAGTAATCATAGCAGCATACCTTTCATAACTAGTAGGGGAGTGTATTAGTCTGTTGCAGCTGCTACAACAAAATACCAGAGACTAGGTGGATTAAGTAACAAGCAATTATTTCTCACTGTTTTGGAGGTTGTAAAGTCCAAGACAAAGGTGCTGGTGGACTTGGTGTCTGGCAAAAGCCTTTTTTTTTTTTTTTTTTTCCCCTGCATCTTACACAGGCACTAATCCCATCATGGGACCTCCACCCTCCTGAATTTACCTAAACCTAATTACTCTCTAAAGGCTAGACTTTCAAATATCATCAGATTCAAATATCATCAGAGTGGGAATTGTGGCTTCCATATACAGATTATGTGGGGACACAAATTTTTATTTTCTGTGATGATCATGTGTCTCCATGGATCCCTTTCCAGTACACAGAAAGTCTCATTTTATATTAGCTAAAGGCAGGAAAAAGTTACTAGAAAATCTAGTAATGGTTTTCTTCTCCTCTCATTTCAAAGTAGACCTTCTCATCTTGTTTCAGAAAGACTTGTATCAGATGAAATACTTTAAGTACTCTGGTCAAATAATTTCCCGAGACTTGGAAAAGTAAAATACTGCATCAAAATTTGCAATGTTTAAAGACCATTTTGGTCCACATCAGAGCCCTAATGTACATTCTAGGAAATATGGAAACTTCTGGGAAGCATATATGAATTGAACGGAATAAGATTTCCATTTATGGATAGAACTGTCATGTAGTGAGGTCATGCAGACAAGCTTCTACCCACTCTCTTACCAATTCCGTTTTTTGGTGTAATTAAATTTAAATATATTTAGTGACTTCCCTCTAGGATGAGTTTGAATTTTTAATATTTAGTATTCAAAATCAATAGAAAAGAAAACTGATTACTTTAAAATGGAATAAATGTTCTATTTAAATGGCTATTTTAAAAAAATATTCTATTTTCAAATATGTTATTGTGAACACTTACGGCTCACAAGTCCTAGTAACATTGTATTTATTGACTTCACAATTTTGAAAGGTGTAACACTTTTATCATTTTAGCAATATATTCGGATGACCCAATCTTAATTTGCATATAGAGTTAGGCAAGTGGCATATAGTTCTAAATAGCTTATATTCTCACTGTCATCTCTTATTACAAAATTTTGCAGACTTTTTTTTTTTTTTCTAATAAGAAGGGAATGATCAACCTAATTAGTATTGTAAACACATTTTGGCACACAATCTTACTATTTCCCAAATATTCACTAGAAAATTAAAAAATAGGGGTGCCTATGTATCAGTTGGTTAAACAACCAACTCTTGTTTTTGACTCAGATCATGATTTCAGGGTTGGAGATTGAGCCCCATGTTGCACTCTGTGTGGAATCTGCTTCAGACTCTCCCTCACCCTCTGGCTCTCCACACTGCATGCTCTCTTTCTCTTATCTCTCTCTTTTTCTCAAACAAATAAATAAATCTTTAAAACATTAAAAATAAAACCATAATCACGATGTGACAAAACCATCTAATTTTAACCTAGCTTTTCCCTTATATCTGCAGTGCTTACAACTATGAATTTTCTTTCTTTCCTGCTTCTCTTCTTGTACCTTATGAAATGGCCAGGTCTGAAAATGAAATATGGGTCCTGGAAGTCACATGTCCATTAGATTATGACCAGAGCTGGTCAAAAGAATCGAGTGAGATGGTGAGGAGATTAGTTGCTGGAATGCAATATTCATAGAGTGAGGTGATTAGCCACAGGTCATAGTTTGGGTAAACAACCCCAGAAAGATTGAGAAGGCACAAACTTCAGCTTAGTGCTATAATGAAGGGATAGATATGGAATAAGATATTTAGGAGAAGACACTATAGGTATATCCAAGAATGCTTCACTTGTCATCTGGAACATCTATCATAAGTTACAGACCAAAAATACACTGTTTCCACAATTGTTTAAAATCACTAACCAGGAAAATCAGTCAAATAGTAATTTGGGTTTGGAAAAAATAACAAGTTTTTAACATGGACCTAATCAGCAAGCATTCATTGTCCACCTACTTAAAGCCAAGCAAATACAATCCTATGAATCAAGTCCTATTATCATACAATTAACGTATTCATTTACCTGAGACAATATGTATTAGAAAAGGTAGTTATTTGTTGTATGGATAATTTTAGGCTAGATTATCTTACTCTAAACCATGTTCACCTAACCTTTTTTGCCTTAATAACTAGATTTTTGCTTTTAGACTTACTCCTTAACTTTGAGTTCAGCATATGAATGGAGATCCTCTATGATGAGGGCAAAGTATGAATTGCCATATTAACCATACTGACCCCACACCTCTTGAGACTGAGACATCAGATATAGCTTATCTGAGCATATTAATTTGTGGCCACGTCTGACTGCTGAGTAGTGAGGGAAGAGAAATACCTAGTACTGAAACATGCAAAAGGGTGTTAACGTGGCAAAGCTGCCATTACCTGGCAGTGGTCTTCAGCTTGGGATCACCTATTCATGTAGCAATGACAGGATCCATTTGTGACCTAGGAGAAGTATGCCTGCAAATCTGAATAATCATGTATCCAAAGGAAATTATCCTAGTTATGACACTCTTGGTTGTCTGCATAATTGCTATTGATTTTTTTTTTTTTTTAAGATTTATTTATTAGGGGCACCTGGGTGGCTCAGTGGGTTAAAGCCTCTGCCTTCGGCTCAGGTCATGGTCCCAGTGTTGTGGGATCGAGCCCCGCATCGGGTTCTCTGCTCAGCAGGGAGCCTCTTCCTCCTCTCTCTCTCTGCCTGCCTCTCTGCCTACTTGTGATCTCCGTCTATCAAATAAATAAATAAAATCTTAAAAAAAAATATTTGTTAGTTTAGAGAGAAAGAGAGGATGTGCAGAGGGTCAGGGAGCAGAGGGAGAGGGAGAAAGAAACTCAAGCACACCAGAAAGGTCACTTTCTGGGCAGAATTTAGTGTCCTGTGGTTGTTGAACTAAAGTTTTTGCTTTCTTACTGACAGGTGGCTGGGCATCTTTCTCAAGAAGATCCTAAAGAGGGGCGCCTGGGTGGCTCAGTGGTTTAAAGCCTCTGCCTTTGGCTCAGGTCATGATCCCAGAGTCCTGGGATTGAGCACCGCATCGGGCTACCTGCTCTGCGGGGAGCCTGCTTCCTCCTCTCTCTCTGCCTGCTTGTGATCTCTGTCTGTCACATAAGTAAATAAAATCTTTAAAAAAAAAAAAAAAATCCTAAAAACCAAAGCAGAGTAAAAAGCCCATTAATAGCTGTGGCAAAGAACTCCTAATCCCATTCTTGGTTAAAACAAAAGAAAGCAACAGCAGCAACAAAATAAAACCTACTTCTGTGATAGGAATAATTCTGAATTCTTGTATGATGGATCTTTGTTAGAAATAGCCACAACACCCATGCATAGTGAAATATAAAAAGGTTCTGGGGTACCTGGGTGGCTCAGTAGGTTAAAGCCTCTACCTTCAGCTCGGGTCATGATCCCGGAGTCCTGGGATCAAGACCCGCATCGAGCTCTCTGCTTAGTGGGGAGCCTGCTTCCCCCTCTCTCTCTCTGCCTGCCTCTCTGCCTTCTTGTGATCTCTGTCTGTCAAATAAATAAATAAAATCTTAAATAAATAAATAAATAAAAATAAAAGGTTCTAACATTATCATTAAGACAAGTATGATGGGTATACATGTTTATTTATTTAATGCTTTTTCTGGAAAACATTAATCAATACTATCAAAAATATATATAGATAAAGGAGCTAAAAAAACATTTCTCCAAATATGTACAAATGGTCAACATGAATATCAAAATGTGCTCAACATAACTAATCATCAGAAAAATATATAAACAATTTCCCCAGTCAGAATATGAAAATATGAAATATTTTTATCATCTCAGAAAGTTCACTTATGTTTCTATCTAGACAAATTCCCTTTAGCCTTGGGAGAAACACTTTTGATAACTATCTCCACATTTGGTTTTACCTATTCAGAAGTAATAAAAATGAAATCACATGAAATGTGCTCTTTTGTGTCTTGCTTCTCTTCCTCAGTACAACGTTGTTGTACTCCTCTATGTTGTTGCATAATTTATTCATGCTTTCCTGTTTATTGCTGAGTAGTAGTCCATTTTCAAATATACTAAACTGTGTTTACTTTTTAGGGATGGACATTTGAATTGTTTCTAGTTTGGGCCTGTTTTAAATGAAGCTGCTATAAACATTTGCACATAAATCTTTGGGTGGATATATGTTCTATCTTGGATAAATACTTAAAATTGCAACTGCTGGGAATAGAGTATTTTTAACTTCATAAGGAATCTCATATCCTCTTCCAAGGTTGCTAAATGTAATTTAATACTCCCACCAGCCACATGTCATTCCAGGTATTCTCTATCCTCACTGGCATTTTGGAGGCTTATTGCTTTTAATTTTAGATACCTTAGTTTGTTTAGGAGTTGGCACATTGTGGGTTTTTTTTTAAGATTTTATTTATTTATTTGACACAGAGAGAGAGATCACAAGTAGGGAGAGAAGCAGGAAGAGAGAGAGGGGGAAGCAGGCTCCCCGCTGAGCAGAGAGCCTGACATGGGGCTTGATCCCAGGACCCTGAGACCACGACCTGAGCTGAAGGCAGAAGCCCAATCCTCTGAGCCACCCAGGCTCTCCTGTTTTTTTTTTGTTGTTGTTGTTGTTTTGTTTTTTTAATTTTGTTTATTTATTTTGAGAGAGAGAGATAGAGAGAGAGAGAGAGAGAGTGATCGGAGGACAGGGCAGAGGGAGAGGGAGGGAGAATCTCCAGACTCCCTGCTGAGCAGGCAGCCAGCCAGGGAGCTCAATCTCATGACCCTGAGATCAGGACCTGAGCCGAAATCAAAAGTTGGACACTCAACTGACTGAACCACCCAGGTACCCCTACACATTGTGGTTTTAACTTGTATTCTTAATACGGTCAAAGGTGATGAGTATCCTTTGATATAATTTTTGGCCATTTTTGGATCTTCAATTATGAGCATTCTTTTGAAGACTTTTGCTCCTTTTTCTTAAGCTAGTTTTTTGGAAAACATTAATTTTTAAGACTTCTTTATATTCTGAATATAACTTGTTTAAATGTACTGTATTTTTTTTTCAAAATATGTAATTTGGGTTTTCATTTTCTTTTTTTTCCCCAATTTTATTGAAGTATAATTAACAAATACTATTGTGATATATTTAAAATGTAAAACTTCATGATTTGACATGTGTATACATTGTGCAAGGATTGTCACCACCAAGTTAATTACACATTCATCACCTCACACAGTTACCTTTTTTTAATTAATGAAAGTCTTTGAAGAAGGCTTACAATCTGCTTAATTTTAGCAAATTTCAATTATATAACATAGTATTATCATTTTCTTAATGATAACTTCTGAAGTCAAAGTTTCTAATTTTGATGAAGTTTGAATGTATCAATTTTATTTTTTGTGGTTAATATTTTGTCCAGTCTGGGATATTTTAACTAATCCAAAGGCATGAACACTTACTTCTATTTTTTTCCCATATAAATATCATAGTTTTAGCCCCAATGGTTAAGCCTCTGATCCATCTTCATTTAACTTTAGCAAATGGTGTAACATAGAGTTAAAGTTTATCTTTTGTTGTTTTTCCACGTATATCCAGCTGTTCCTTTATCAATTGTTAATGGACTTCACTCTCCTCATTGAAGTTCCTTGGTTCCTTCCTCAAAAAGCAATTAGCCATCAAAAAAAGAGGATTGATTATACTGTGAGTTATCCTAGAACACAAAATTCAAATTAACAAATAAATGGCAAACATAATTAGACAAGAATCATATTAAATTGTTTTACTTGTATTTTAATAACCTGTAATATGACACTGTAACATGGAAACTTGAGATGGTCTTGGTACTAAACTTTGTTTATTGTTGATAGTAATTTAAGTTCATGAAGTATGCCTGATACTCCTCTTCTCGATTATAAATAACATAATGGTCTTCTTTTGAATTCTAATACCTCTAATAATTTCCCTTGATCATTGCCCAAAGACTAAATATGGAGAATTACAATTTATTTTAAACATATACAGGTGGAATAAAATTGGGGAATTATACCAATATTGAGGTCTCAAGTTGAAAAGAAAATTCTTTTAGGAAGTTACAGATAATTTAAAAGAAAATAACACAAAATATCAATAAAAAACAAATAACAGAAAAGTATTTTTTTCTCCAATTCAGCTGGAGAGTTCTGTTTCAGTTCTGCTCTTCTCTTTTTTCACAATAAAACCAAAATCCTATGCGTATGATGTGTTGGTGTAGCACATTCAGAATCGTGTAACATTTGGAAAGTTCTATTCATACTTAAGAAAGACCATCAAACATTTTGCATGTAGGATTTGGCCTGGTGCCATGTAAGAAAAACTTAAGAAACTTTTAATTGCTGCATTTAAATTTCGGATGCCACATTAACGTCAGTGTAATGGGAAGTAGGCTTGATGATCCTCTTATCTAAACAAGGGCATGAGATTCATCCAGGGGATGTGACAGATCAGTGGTTAGCAAGTGTTCTACCAGCTAGGATATTTTAGCACATGACACTGTATTGTCTGACTAATTATGGGATAGCTTAAAGTAGAGGTTTGTGCTGATAATCAGGAACAGAGTCAGTGGAAAGCTAATTGCAGGGTCAGAATTGAACATTTGGAGGTGGTAGCTGTGTCCTGATTTATTAACTCAGACAAGACCATGGTAAGAAAGGATCAATCATGTTATTTAGCAAACAAATTACATCCTTGATTTTGCAAAAGGAAGAAAGAGCAGTCTTTGTGTATGTTATAAACAGACAAACTTCCCCTTTATTTTTAATCACAAATGGAATAGTTACTTCAATTTTGTATTTTAAAGAAACAGAAGATATAGTACAGAATGAAAGTATATTCTTTTCAAAAATAGTATATTCTTTTTAAAAATGCACATATTGAGTTATCAAAAAAAAAAGTTGTAAACCTTAATGAAAAAGTGGCAACTTTTTGATGAAAGTGTTGGAAAGAATATGCTAATTTTATTACCATGAATTCAAATTAGATTAGAATATATTCTTCAAATACATTATTAGCCTAGTCATAGAGCTGGGCTGTGATCTTGGTTCATAGATGGGAAGACCTATTCATGTTATTATATGTAAAAAGTATAGAAGTAGCCCATGATTTTTTGAATGATATTATAGACAAGATTAACCAAAAGTGTAGTACAGCCCAGAGATAGTATATCAACTGCAATTATAACACCCAGACTGAGATCTGTATTGACATAAGTGCAGAAAAGAGAAAGCAAGTTCAAAATGACTGTCCTTTGAAACTTTAGTTAGAAACTGAGAGAACTAAGAATGTTTTTAAAGAAAAACGTAAAGATGGGGCACCTGGGTGGCTTATTCGGTTAAGTGTCTGTGCCTTTGGCTCAGATCATGATCCCAGGATCCTGGGATCAAGTCCCTCGTTGGGCTTCTTGACTAATGGGGAGCCTGCTTCTCCCTCTGCCTGATGCTTCCCCTGCTTGTGTGTTTTCTCTGTGTGTAAAATAAATAAATAAATAAATAAATAAATAAAATCTTTAAAAAAATGAAGAGCTAGGAAAGTGGGTTTCCAAGCGTGAGAATGGTGAGTTTTTTCACTTTTTTTTTTTTAAGTTACAAAGCATCATTATTAGGCTAATTCTACATTGCTTGAAGGATGTAGCACGTATGACTAGAAAAAAAATTGCATGGATACAGGTCAGAACTCTCTCCAATGCATTTTTCTAACAAATCTAATATTAAGAGGCTATACTTCTGTGAATGGTAATGAGTATGCTCTCTGAAAAAATTCTGCTGGGTTTGTGTATAAACACAGTTACGACATATTGAGATCAGTATCAGATACTATGTGTGAAATTAATTATGCCTAGTGGTTTTCACATTCTACAGGAACAGGAGATAGGTTTGAGTCCCTGGGTCTCTGAAGCTGACACAGGGAATGAAGTTGGAGGGAAGTTGGCAGATCTTTCCATTCCCGTACCCATTCAAAAGTCATTTCTGTCCTCTTCAGATAGTTTTTGCCAACTGGTTTTGATTTTGTACATTGGATTCTACACACTCGCCTTTCAGCTGTAAGGTTGATCTACACCTAAAAACTGTACTAAACAACAGGCCAATTTCTACAGCATTGTCCTAGTCAAGCAATGCACCGTGTTAATACAACTAATTGACTCACAGATTTTTCACATGTATGTAGAGAGTGAGTCATGAGAGAGAAGAATGGCTGGGGACTGGGCTTGCTCAGGCAAATCTTTCCCATATGAACCACATTGACTCCTATGTGTTTAGCCTTCTTTTTTCCCCACACTTTTCCAAGGTATATAACAGCCCCAAACAAAACTCACTGTGGAAATTTGATTTTCAAGTCTGTGAATAGTTAAGTAGAAATTTTAGAGGGCAAATAGGTGCATACTTAGTTCCATGTTTACATACAAAATCCAAGTTATTTAGCTTTATATTTATCCCTTACTTTTTTTCTTTTAGTTGCCATACAATGTTGCATTAGTTCCAGGTGTACACATAGTCATGCAACAACTGTATATATTATGCAATGCTCACAAGTGTTGCTACCATTTCTCCTGATACATCACTATTACAATATTATTGAAAATGTTTGTACTTTACTTTAAAAATCTGTACAAAGATCATACCAATATTCAAACATTTTTTTTTTATTTTTTTATTTTTTTTTTTTTTTAAAGATTTTATTTATTTATTTGACAGACAGAGATCACAAGTAGGCAGAGAGGCAGGCAGAGAGAGAGGAGGAAGCAGGCTCCCTGCGGAGCAGAGAGCCCCATGTGGGGCTCGATCCCAGGACCCCGGGATCATGACCTGAGCTGAAGACAGAGGCTTTAACCCACTGGGCCACCCAGGCGCCCCAATTCAAACATTTTTAATAGATAAACTTGGAAGCTTCTGTGGAATGGGTTGGAAATGCTCACTCACTTAATATGCTTAGAAAATAACAAGGAAATCTGGAACCCTGTTATTATATTTGACAGATCTAATGATGAATTAGTAAAAATAAATTTGAACTGAAAAATTCCTGAAAATATTCTTTATTCTAAATATATTATACTCATCATAATCTATTGCATTATGAGAGGAATTGTGTCCTCCCAAAATTGATATGTTGAATCCCTATACCCCAATGTGACCTATTTGGGGATAGGACATTTTAAGAGGTAATCAAGGTTAACGGAGGTCATGAGGACAGGACCCTAACCCAACTGAACTGGTGTCCTTATAAGAAAAGGAGGAGACACCAAGGATAACATAGACAGAGGAAAGGTCACGTAAGAACAAGGTGAGAAGGTAGCAGCCCACAAGTCCAGGAGAAAAGCCTCAGAAGAAACCAAATCGACCAAGATATTGATCTTAGACATCCAACCTCCAGAACTGTGAGAAAATAAATTATTTTTTTGAGCCACCCAGTCTGTGATGTTTTGTTATGGCAGCTTTAGCAACCTAATGCAGTTACATAAAGAAAATAATTGCTTATTCAGACATGCAATGTTGTCTGTTCGAAATATTTATATTGGCTTGAGGGACTTTGGAAAATGCACGAGGCACTGGAATAAATCCTAGATTCCATTTTTAGTAATGGCTATAGACAACTTGATTCTAAAGCATGTGCATTGGATTTGCTTTAAGTCAAGAACGTGCAGAACAGGTTTAAAATATTGAACTGTCATATCTGTTTCAGTTGCTGAAGTTGTGAATATTAATTATTTGGACTATGCCAATTCAAAGCTGACTCTGTTAACACTTAGCTTACTATAATTAACGCAGAACTGGCTAACAGAAATTTGACCATATACATTTAGAAATGATTTAAATTTAATTAGGTCTAAAGAGCAATTAAAGTATATATGTAGGAAAACTGTTGAAATGATATACCTATGCATATTATATTGGACCTCTATCTGTTATAAGTTAACTTCATCTTCTTGTTGCTGAATCATCAAAAGTATTTACCAAATGAAGTATAAAATCCAGTGTGTACCTAAATACTCTAATAAATTGTCCAATAATGTTGTATTTGTATCTAAAGAAAAATAAGACTATTTGTCAGGTTAATGATATCTTATTTTCCTTTCTATTTATGTTACTTTATTGATTACTCCTGAAATATAATTCAGCTTGTTTTGCATAGTTTTGGTATATGTATGCTTATAAATATATATTCAATAAATACTTTATATAGTCTTATGTGAATATAAAAGCTTTAATTGGTCATAAACTGATGCCAACATAATGAATAAAAGGATATGCTTTCTGTTATTAGCTGAGTGGCTTATCACCAAAAATATATTCCATAAAACACATTGCAAATATTTGTCAGCAGTTGTAAATAATGAGAATTCAAAATAAAGTCTCTATCTTTTAATTCAGTAAACATCCATCCCAAGATAGTACATATCACAGTAAGGAATTTGCCTCTCTGGACATGGAAAAACACTAGCAATATCAGAGTACAAACTACCCTTCCCTCATCCTGCTTTTCTCAGCATCCTGGTCTCTCACAGATCTAGATACTCCTGGAGAATTCAAAGCAGCAGAGACTCTCGAGATTCCCAGGTAGCCCATCACTACCAGCAGATCTCTACATATTCACACATCTCTAAGGCAATGATGACCCTAGGATTCCATCTGGCTGGGGATTTAGTCTGATAGTCAAGCAACTCCTGGCAGATGGCAGAATGCACTGTAGACATTTTGCCAAATACATTTCTAGCCAGTGGCACCCTAGGGCTTCTCTGGTATCTTTTTATGAGAGATTAAAATCCTCCAGAGTCCCTAAAACACGTTTTGAGGGAAGAACAGAAGCCATAGGGC
The DNA here is from genome assembly GCF_963455335.1 of Martes martes. Taxonomy (NCBI): domain Eukaryota; kingdom Metazoa; phylum Chordata; class Mammalia; order Carnivora; family Mustelidae; genus Martes; species Martes martes. Next base: position 162,786,519 of record NC_137889.1, on the reverse strand, counting down.
ATGTGAGTTGGCCTGATCACCTATTTTATTCCATATGAAAATTTTGGTTATATTTTTCTGGGGAACTCAGAGGTCCTAGATTCTCAAAAGTCCTTGGGGAATCTCTCACTGAATTACGCTTTTACAACCAGATGAAACAAAACACTAACTCCTTCCCTGAAACTCATTGCATTATGCAACCCCATTTGAAATCTCTATTTTATTCAACACCTGAACCAGCTCATCCCCATATAAGCTGCATTGATTCTTCCAAAAATCTCACCTCTAACCCACAATCAGGGATTCCCTGAGATCCTGCTCTTACTTAAGGAAAAAAAAATAACTTAAAAATTAAAGAAAATGAAAGACTTTTTTCAAAACTTACTACCTAAATTATACTCTGTAACTATTCAGAATGCAGTAACTGAGAACGCAAATTTTTAAAATATCTTAATCATTAGATAAATTTAGTTCCATTTTTCCTGAAATCTCTGCTAGGCTATATGCTGATACATTATAGTATTTTAATAATAAAATGAAAAACTATTTTATTTACTGAGTACCATTTCATATTTGAATTTATAGAGGAAAAAGAAAACAAGAGAAGAAAAAAGGCTAAACCTTAACAGATTAAGGAAAACTACATTTATATTGATAGCAAAGGGAGAAAGGTGGATTCCTAAAATGTTTTTTTTTTTTTTTTTTAAAGATAACATTGAAGGGGCTCCTGGGTAGCTTAGCTGGTTAAGTGTCTGACTCGATTTTGACTTAGGTCATTATCTCAGGGTCCTTAGGATCCAGCCTTCATCAGGCCCCTCAATCTACAGGGAGTCTGATGGAAGTTCTCTTTCTGCCTCTCCCTCTGTCCCTCTCCCCTCTCTAAAATAAGTAAATAAATATAAAAAAAAATAACATTGAATATGTTTTTTAAAATGTATTTAGAAAAAAACTGATCATGCAGCACCATAAATATATATACCAGTCAACCACAAAACAAAATCTACCAGAAAAATTTGTGAGCCTACACTGAGATATCAATGCAAAATGTATTAATGAAAAGAAACCAGAAGATATTTATACCTTTTTAACTAAAAATCTATGAGTCCCAAACTGCTTTTCTGTGAATACCAAACTGTGGTGAGAGGAGAATACCATGAATCAGACATGGCTTGTATCTACAAGCCAAGGAACACGGGGATTGCTCACAACCTCCTGAATCTAGGAAAGAACCATGGAACAGCTTCTCTCTTACAGTCATCAGAAAGAACCAACGCTACCGACACCTTGATTTCAGTCTTTGGGCATTTAGAACTGTGAGAGAAATTATTTCTGTTGTTTTAAGCCACCCGGTTAGAGGTGCTTTGTTATATCAGCCCTTGGAAACCAATATGGACTTAGACTTGGTTGTTTTTGTTTTGTTTTGATTTGTTTTGTTTTAAGCTCTACCAGAGAGGGGTTGGTGTTTAGGAAGATTTTATGTAATATTACACTTAATCTGAAACTAGTAGTCTAAGTGGGAATCAAATTTAAAAACAATTTTACCTTCTTCCATTCAGATAAAAAAATCATAAAATGAGATCACACAAATAACATTAAAACTGTCTAGATTTGTTAAGAGGAATCCATCCCCTCTTCTTGAATATGAACAGGGGTTATATTTACACTGATGTGGAGTTAGATCTCTTACTCAGATCCTAGTTTCTACTTACATCGTGAAACTGAACTCCCTTGAGGAGGTCACTGATACATTTAAGAAGGCTGCAATTTAGGGAGATAGGGTCAGATGAAGGCGCATAGACAAACAAATGGTAAAAACACAGCTTCTCAGGGTACCTGGGTGGCTCTGTCAGTTAAGCATCTGACTCTTGATTTTGGTTCAGGTCATGTTCTCAGGGTCATGGGATTGAGTCCCATGGAGGGCTCCCCACTTAGCAAATTCTGCTTCTCTCCCTCTCTCTCTCTCTGCCCTTCCCCATGTGCTCTCTCTTTCTTTGTCTCTCTCAAATAAATAAATCATAAAAAAACAAAGAAAAAATACAACAAAAACAAACAAACATGGCCTCTCAACAAGGCAAGGTAAGACAGGTCCTCTGGAGTCCTGTTAGACAATTCGGAAAAGGAAGACTAGGTACAGAGGAGGCTTTCACTTTCCATCTTTCTACCTTACTATTGAATTTCAATGCCATTGGGGTTTTTCACATGCTTAATGTCAGTAGGGGTTCTCTGAATAAATGATGAAATTAGGTGCCATTTTTGTTACTTCCACATTTGTTATGTTAAACTGAACGATACTTTGATTTCTTGAAAGAAATAAAGAAAATGAACTAACACCATGGAAAGAGGAACAGATTCATTGTTTTCTTCTTATCCCCATCAACTGCCCATCCCAGGTACTATTTATAAATGAGTGAATAGTTTGCCTGTTCACTTCTCTTTCAGACATAAAAGGAAAGCACACATACCTAACCTTAGTGACAAGATTTGTGTGGGCTGGGCTGGAGGTCCCAAACCTAGCTGTGTATGGGATTACTATCTTAGTATTGCCTTTGAGGACATAGGAGTTAATGTTCCTAAAAACTTTCCCTGTAATTTGGATTAGCAGCCCACTTAGGCAACCACTGACCAAAGATTCCCAGAGTTCCCTGTTCACATTGTTTATTCTGATGCAAGAACTATTCAAGCAAATTCATAATCATAGTATTAAATGTTGAATAAATAAACCTTAAAAAGAATAAAGGCCTATAAATAACTGTTAATTAACTAAAATATTAATGTATGGGTACACCACTTAGTTTTAAATAACAGTATAATTTATTAAAACTTAACATACTATCTAAAGAAAATAAAAACAAAATAAAATAAAACAACATAATAACTGATACAAGTACCCACACATTGTGTTACAGGTGTCACTGATACATATGTAAACTTATTTAATACTCAGAACAATTCTTTTTTTTTTTTTCTTTAAGTTTTATTTATTGCAGTAATCTTTATACCAATGTAGGGCTTGAACTCACAACCCTGAGATAGAGTTGCAAGCACCTCTGACTGAGCCAGCCAGGTGTCCCAGTACCCAGGAAAATTTGGTTAGGTATTACCATGTCAGTTTAATTTGTTGTTATACTATGTAGTTAATGCAGAGAAGAACTTGGATTTGGCTCTAAATTCAGAATTTTTTTCTATTTGTTATATATTTCATTAAGAATCATACAATTAATAATCAGCAAAGCTGGAGTTGGGATCAAATTCTTTCACTTAAAATTTACCATCCTACTAAATTTGTCTCCAAATTTGACTGCTTTACCCATATTATGCCTTGATAGCAATAACAACAACAAGAAAAGACCTTCCAATAGAAAATAAAAATAAATTTCACCTCTGAACAAAGCAGAACATCTCATTTGCATGGATACTTATGTAATAATGACATAACCTCTGTTCCCTACTTGCTTTGTTAATGATACAGTGAGTCATTATGAATTCCTTTTCAAACCCATAGTTACACACAGCTAGTTTAATGACAGAAATCAGTCTGGAACCTCGTGGAAGCTGTAATTGTACTCTAACTTTCTGTTTTTATAACCAAAAGGAATTGTACTCATTCCAAAAATATACCCAATTTCCCAATTTGACCTAGGACCTCTGCTCTCCTTCACAAAAGATGTAAGACCTAAAAAATATTCTGATTTCACTGTAAAATGTAAAAAAAATAAATCTTCAATAAATACACATTAATGAATACAATACAAATGTCTATAAAGTTTCCCTATGGTATTATCTTATTTACCTCATTGTACATTTAATGTTGTTTAGAGGAAATCAAAGGACAGGTAAATAAGATATTGTCACAGAATTACACAAAAGAACTACTAGCAAGAAGTGTGTTGATGTAAGAACCTCAACCAAGTCCGATTTATACTTTCAATTGTCTACAGTCTTGCACAGTGTTAAATTTCAGAATAACTCTTGTACCACTTCAAGTCCTCCAATCTGTTTTGATTTCAAAGATTAATAATACCGGAATAACATATAAAAGTATTCTCTGCTAAAGTATTGAAGTCTTAATGACATTTTTACCATAAATTTAGGAAATGTCACATTACTTAAAAATATATTAATTACTCATACAGATAATTGTAAACCATACATTTTACATTTTCCCAACCAGATTAATAAACAGAATTTTACTTCTTGAAATGTATATTCCATAAAAATAAAATGAGGAAATTCTTTGCCAGGAGAAAACATTCATAAACAGAATCCTTGATTGCAAAATTAATTTGAAGAGAATCATTAATAATGCAAGCCCAGCAGTAAGTGTCACCTGAAATCTAGCAACAATACATTTGCTTTCACAATACTAGCTTTCTGTATGCTCCTATGATTTTGACCTTGGCATGCAATTATGCCACTATCCAAGGTTTTCTGAAGGGTGGAGCAAATAGATCAAAGATTATGAATGGGAAGGAAGAGAAAAATAGTGCCAAAAAAACCCAAAAACAGAAAACAAAGAGTCTCATAGACAACATAAAATGGGACAAAGAAAATAAGTTGTTCAACATAACAATAACAATAGCAATGAAATCTTACCAGCATGGTAGTCACTTTGCTTTTCGCCTTTTTGCACTCATAGTGACAGGTGTCTTTATTTCTAAAAGAGTTTATTATCTTTATAATGTAATGCTTTATGCTAGGAGGAAAAAAAAAAGAATCCATGTCTCATTACTTTCAATCTCATTTGTTTCTCCACCTTACATTTAAGAAAATGAAAATACATTAAAATGCTCACATATCAGCTTCACCAGTGAGGGAATTTTTAGTTGGATTACGCCTAAGGTAGTGCAACCTATTAAATCAACTGGGACAAAGAAATTTCTTTTACAAATGCAATGAAAAATATTCAGCATGTCTTCTGCATTTATTTCTTATGTTACTCCATAATGAATACAGATGCTTCTTGGAATTATTTTTTAATAAACAAGGTAAGTAATGCAAAAAAAGTAATGATGTACATTACTAACAAAACTATCTTTCTAATTTAGTAATCACAAAATTTCAAACACTCATACGGTTTTGTAATGTTTCGAATTACCAGAACACAAAATTCGCTTTGTAAATTCATCGTGGTGGGTCTTTTTCTCTTCTTTCTTATGCATGTCTGAACTGCATCGTGACATTGTATTTGGATAATAAATTTTAGAGTTCAAGAAACCTAATAAATTACATGCTTGTCTTCACCCAAGTTCAGAATTTCTTGTAATAAATGAATGATGAATGAAACAGATAGATGCTCAATATCAGTTTAAATATATGTAAGGTTAATTTGGAGAATGTTGTGTCATCCTTGGCTACTTTGGGTCCCCCAGTATATCTCTCCTGATTTTAGCTTGCTCAAAAACTGGGTATTTCTTTCTCCAGGGATAGAAGAAGATAGAAGTGCCTGCAAACCTTATCTACAGAGAGAGGAATACATAAGAATCATCTATCCACCTAATAATGGCTTCAGTTCAAAACCTCTCCAGGTTTTGAATATCAAATGTGGTATTAAGTACCTCCTCAGTTTCTCATACTGTAGCCATAAGTGTTACAGTAGTGAAAAAGTCAGGTACTACACATGTTTCAATATAGCTTTCATCCAGGGAAAAAGAGGAAAACAAACAGACAAAGAATTTGCATTTACATAGGAATAGGTCCAGAGCAGAAGATGTAAATGTAATTACCTGGGGAGGGGGATACAGTGGATATATTGAACCCACCCCACCAACTGGGACTATGCCCCCTGAGCCCAACTGAACCCTAGCTAACCTTATGATGTAGAAATGAAACATACATGTTAATTTTTGCATGCCACTGGTTTCATAGTGGTTTGTTACCCATAATTACTGTGGTAATACCTGAGGATTACATATCATATTTAGATCAACATACAAGACACTGTCATGCCCTACAAAACATTATCTATTGTTAGCTATCTTTCCAACATCATCAAATAGGACTACTTTTTGCTCACTATGCTCCAGTCACAATGGTATGTTTGCTGACCCTTGGATATGTGTCCGTTGTACTTTTCTGAACAGAAAGCCTTGATTAATTCTGTGTAAGATGCTTTTTCTCCATGTAGCTTTCTGGCTCTGCCTCATTTCATTCATACAGGAGAATACATCTCACTGCATCAGAGGGAAATTCCCTTACCAAACCATCTAAAAGAGGACACTTCTTATTCTCTCTCTCTCTTTTTTTTTTAAGATTTTATTTATTTACTTGACAGACAGAGATCACAAGTAGGCAGAGAGGCAGGCAGAGAGAGAAGAGGAAGCAGGCTCCCCGCCGAGCAGATAGTCCGATGTGGGGCTCTATCCCAGGAGCCTGGGATCATGACCCGAGCCGAAGGCAGAGGCTTTAACCCACTGAGCCACCCAGGCACCCCACTCTCTATTTTTTTAATGTTAATCTTCATAGTTCTTTTCAAAAACTATCTGATGTTATATTATATTTTTTGTTGTTTGTTTATTCATTATCTCTTCCACTAAAATTTTAACACCATAAGGACAAAGGCTATATTTATTTTTTTTTCTCTACTTCTGCACCACAAAATATTGCCTAGAAATATGGTGGTTTGATACCATTTGTTGAATGAATAGATTAAAAAATTGCATTCTGATGCAATAACCAGTGAATTCTACTGGTGATTTGGGTACTGTTGTTGCTGTCATCCTCATATGGATATATACATATACATATATATATATATATATACATATATATATACACACACACACACACACACACGTACATGTATATGTACATATAGTTCATACATTAAATTTCTATATAAGTTTCCCTTATTTTCTTCAAAATGGTTAAGTACTTAACCATTTTGTTAAGTATTATGTATGATGAACTTATTTTCACTGTCCTGGATTTGAAGGCAACAATTTATGGCTATGCTAGAAATTGAAGGAAAGCAGAAAACAGTCCATGTAAATTATATTTAGACATGTTTGGCGGGAGGACACCTAGAATCTCTGAAATTGTGCAAGGTAAGTTTATTTGTTGTTAAAGACTGACTTTGAAATACTAGTAAGCAAAAACATATATGTACATATAAAAGTCACCTGCTGTGAAAATGTAAGAAATAATTTTGTTAGGGAAAATAGCATATGGTCTGAAAGAGGGTGGTCTTTTTGAATTATTCCAATCTCCATTCTGATATACCACAAAGGTATAACATGTTTATGAACCTGACAGATGTTTTAAGAAGAGAGATCCAGGAGAACACCCAAAGAAACAATGAACAAAAATTATTTTAAAAGAAATATAGCACTGGATGTTAAATGCAACTACTGAATCATTGAACATTATATAAAAAACTAATGATATGCTATATGTTGGCTAATTGAATTAAAAAAAGAGAAAATGATTTACTGATCAAAGTTTGCTAAGTCTCTCTTATTTCAATGTGTATTTTGTTTTGCACACAGTTGTTAACTAAATGCAATTATTCAAGATCTTAAACATTTCAACTTTGTAAAAAATATTTTACTTATCTGTCTATATTTTACCAAATAAAACATCTTACCATGTGAAGAAAAAAAAAAAAAGAATTATAGAGATTTAGAAAATAGTCTAGAAAGAGTAACTGTTATGTCTTTTAAAAACCCTAAATGTTACAGGAAAGACTTTTTAAAGTAAATAACATAATTAAATTTAATGTGTGATTTTTACAGATCCCCAATCATGCTTTATTTACCAATGGAGATATATCACAGCATTTTAGGGCACTATAATTAGATTTTTTTCCAATTTGGACCTGCCTGCTATTTTTAGGTAGTATAGTGTTTTACTCGTAGATCATTAGCTTTTAATTTATATTAAGTTCTAAGGTAAATATTTACAAGTTTTGGAAGAAAGGGTATGGATAGTATAAAATGATGGTTAATAATTAGTTAAGATGAAAAATAAATAAAAGCTCTTTCAAGACCTACTCAACTTTAGACTCTCATAAATGTTGCAGCACTAGGGCTTCATTCCTAGAGCAGTTTGTGATTGGCTGTCTCAATGACTGACCTTCAGTGCATTGGTCTGGAGGCTATTGGGATTCTAAATTAAACAAATGAGGCCAGTGAAATGTATTGACCTCACTGCTATTTCTTCATCCATTTACTTCAGACATATAACCCTAGTTCATGCCTGTATGACCCAAACACTGGATTGTAGTAGGGTCGATTCACTGTTTTCACTCATCGTAATGACTGATTTGCAGTGTCACAAAGTCAATCTAATTGATTATATAAAAGTTGGCCAACAAAACTCAAAGTTGCCTTTCACGTTGGAAATCACTCTGTTCATTCAAACGCAGATTTGCAAAGCAGGTATTTCTCCCCTGATCTACCTCCACCTCTTTCTTTGAGTCACCACTTTCACCACAGTGGTTTAGGGCACTGAATGCCCACAGCTACTGTAAGCCCTCTTATATGACCTTAAGCCCAGGACTCATAAAACTGGCCAGTCTCACCAAGAAATGCTATCCAGACCTTTGCCAACTTTTGGCTGCCTACTTTTCATGTTCCCACAGAATGGTATGACTATGTTTGCAGATAACATTAATTTGATAGTTTGCTATTATTATTTATTCTCTCCACTAATCACAGTCGTCACATTCTAATTCAGGACTCAAGAATAGCTATACTAAATAAAAGAAGAAAAAATAATTCTTAATTATATAAAAGAGATATTAACCACCAGAGCCATTATAGGCAATGATTAACAGTGACTTAGGAAAGGATTTTAAAGAAAATATTTTCAAATTTCAAGATAGAAGTTCCCTAGTTCATATCTGACCAGGTCACTTTTGTTGGGAATTCATAGATCCTTAAGGCATAAAGCCAAAGAGTTCTATTTTCTTTTTCATTTTATTTTTTATGGAAGTGTAAGTATAAAGAATTATATTTTTATCAGACCTCCTAGCTCCCTTCCGATTAAAATGTGAGGCAGATTAAAACAGATCTATACGAAAAGAAAGGATTATGCATTCTTATGTTAATGATACAGCTTCAAGAAATTTATGTGATTTTCATAAGGCAAAGATGAATAACGGGGACTTCTGGGAACCGATATATGCTTTTATTAAAAAAGAGTAATTGTTAAAATTTCATGTTTGGAATTTTTTTTTTACTTTTTTTCAGAACAACTTTATATTTAGAATAAATCTGAAAAAGAGGTACAAAGACTTCTCATATATACCTACCCTTGCACATGCACACATGCATAGACTTCTCCACTATCAACATTATTCACTCTTTTTTTTTTAACCAAGGATGAATCTACACTGACACATTATAATCACCCAAAGTTTATTATTTACTTTAGGATTCACTCTGGTTGTTATAGTCCTTTGGTTTGGGCACTACATAATGATAGATATTCCTCATTATACTATCGTACAGAGTATTTTCACTGCACTAAAAATCATCCGTGCTTTGTCTACTCACGTCCTCCACTCCCCAGAAAAGTGGTTACTTTACATTTCATTATCCCCAGAGTTTTGTTTTTTTTCCAGAATGTCGTATAATTAGAATCATTCAGTTTGTGGGCTTTCTAGATTGGCTTCTTTCATTTAGTAATGTGCATTTAAAATTTCTCAATGTCTTTTCATGCCTTGATAGGTCATTTATTTTTAGCATTAAATAATATTCCATTCTCTAGATACACTATTATTTATCTCTTTACTTTCTGAAGGACATCTTGGATGCTATCAAGTTTTGGCAATTATGAATAAAGCTGCTATAAACATACATATACAGATTTTCATATGGACATAAGATTTCAACTTCTTTGATTAAATAACAAGAAGTACAAATACTGAATCATATGGTACGAGCATGTTTAGTTTGGTAAGAAAGTACCAAACTGTCTTCTAGAGTGACTGTACTGTTTGTATTACTGCTAACAATATATGAGCACTCACACTGTCCCACATCCTAGTCAGAGTTTAATGCTGTCAGTTTCTGATTTTAGCCACCATAATAGGTGTGTAGTGGTATCTTATTTTTTTTAATTTGCATTTCTTTTGTGGCATATGATGCAGCGTATATTTTCATATACTTATTTTCCACTTGTATATTTTTGGTAAGGTGCCTATTACTATATTTGCACCATTTTTTAATTGGGTTGTTTATCTATTGTTGATTTTTAAGAGTTCTCTGTATATTTTGGATAATAAGCTTTTATCCAATGCATATTTCAGAAATAGTTTCTCACGGTCTGTGGCTTATCTTCTCATTCTTCTGACATTATCTTTCATAGAGAATACATTTTTTTTTAAATTTTATTGAAATCTAGCTTTTCAGGTCTTCTTTTAATGAATCATCGCTTTGGTCTTGTATTTAAAAAGGCATTGACATCTAGGTTTTCTCCTATGTTGTCTTCTAAGAGTTTTATATTTCTGACTTTTACATCTAGATCTATATTCCATTTTTAGTTAGGTCTTGTGACAGGTGGTAGGTCTCTCCCCCGATTTGTTTGTTTGTTTTTGCATGTGGATATCCAGTTGTTCAAGTACCATTTCTTCAAAAGACTACCTTTGCTTCAGTGAATACCTTATTCCTTTGTCAAAAATCAGTGGATTATATTCATGGGGGTCAGTTTCTGAGCTCTCAGTTCTGTTCCATTGGTCTATTAGTAAACTCTTTCACCAATATTATACTATCTTGATTATATATATTATCTAGCTTTATAATAAATCTTAAAGTCAGGTAGCATCAATCTTCCAACTTTATTCTTCTCTTTCAATATTATGTTAACTGTTCTGGGTCTTTTTCTCTCTATATAAAATTTGTAGTCACTTTGTTAATATTAATTAAAAACAAACAACCAAAAGCAAACAAAAATTCCACACTTAAACTAGGATGTAATTTATAATGCCTTGAATCCACAGTTCAAGTTAAGAGCTGACATTTGACAATATTGAGTCTTATTATCCATGAACATGGATTATTTCTTCATTTTCTTAGCTCTTCTTCAATTTTGTCCTTAATGAGTTTTGTATTTTTCCTTATATAGATCTTGGACCCTTATTAGAAGTTTTACAGCAAGTATTTCATTTTGTTTTGGGGGTACTATTGTACATCCTGTTTTGTGTTTGTTTAATTTCAAATTCCATGTATTCATTGTTAGAGTACAGGAAAACAATTGGCTTTTATACATGAGCCCTGTATCCTGTTTTGTCATTGTTGTTGTTGTTGTATCATTTATTAGTTTGCTATATTCATTGCTATAATCATTTATTAGTTTCAGAAGTGTTTAGTCATTTTCTTCAGATTTTCTCCATAGATGTCAGTTCATCTTTTAACAAAAACAAGTTTTATATCTTCCTTCCCAGTGTGTGCATTTTTTGCTTCCTTTTCTTGTTTTCTTGTTTTAGCAAGGACTTCCAGTACAATGTTGAAAAAGTGTGCTGAGAGGAGACATCATGGGTTTATGCCTGATCCTAATGGGAATGCTTTAACTTTGTCACCATTAAGTATTAATTCAACTGTATTGTTTTCTTTTTTCTTTTTCTTTTTTAGATAGTCTTTGTCAAGATGAGAAAGTTTCCATTTATTCTTAATTTACGGGGAGTTTTTAAATCACATATGGGTGCTGGGTTTTGTCAAATGCTCTTTCTGTGTCATGTAATTTTGATTACACGATATGATCGCGTAATTTTTCCTTTTTAGTCTGTTAACATAATGGATTAACCTTAATTCTTTTTGAATGTTAAAACCTTGCTTGCCTGGAGTAGGATAAATCCCACTTGGTTGTGGTGTTTAATTATAGATAGAAACATAGATGATAGATAGACAGATGATAGATAGATAGAGGTGGATATTAAATATATTCAGAGAAGTTTCACTGATGTTGAGTGGAGGCTACTTTGTAGCAAACTGAAGAGAAAATTTGAGCTAAAGCTGAGAAGGCACACTGAGAAAATTAGAAGCCTGGCTGCAACTTGAAGGGAAATACTAGTTTAAAAGGGGCATTTTTGGGGATACAGATGCTTTCGTTTGTTTGTTCATGTGTTTGTTTTGTTTTGTTACATTTTGAGTGAAAAAAAATTTGTAAATTCTAATGGTAAGAAACATGTGTAATGGGAAGGTGCAAATATAACAGAGTGCATGAAGGAGATTCCAGAGGAAGCTGTAGTTCATGCTACAACCCAAGACATTTGCGAAAGGGTAGCCCAAAGCAGAATTGACAGTTAGACAGACATTTCATCTGGGAATACATATGGAATGACTGTGACAAGAAAATCAGTTTTTCCAAGATATTTACAGACATCTTAAGCAATTATACTTTTGGCCAAAGTCATCAGTGTCCTCGTTTATTTCTAGTGTTAGGATTGCAAATAGAAACTATTTTGTCTATAAATAATTTATTGATTTTGATCTAAAATTTGACTGAAGAATAAATATAGCAATATTCCAGCATAAATCTTTCTATTAATTGAATATATATCTAGAAATATTGGCTATGCTGTTTACTTCTCAGCTTACCTCTTCTCTAGGCTCTGAATTAAAATCCAGCTGATTCAGGTACCTTAATTCCATAATAAGCGGATAAAATATATTGAGAACTATTGTTCTATTAGTGATTTGGGTCCTTTCAATTTCTGTTGAATTTCAGTATCATAATTTACAAATATTTGCAAAGAAAAATATGTTAGTTTTCCTCTTGTCTTAGCTGTCACATATTAGCTCTATGGGTTTCTAGTATAGACAGTTGAGGTTAGAAAACAATTATGTTTTCTGTTTTGTTTTTATTTTTTCAAACTTGGCATATATATTCACATAATTTCACTTTTTACTTAAAATATTAGCTTGGAATTTGTTTAAACTCTGTAACTGCATTTGTGGTAGGTCAAAAAATGCTATTAGTTAAAATAGAAAGTTCAGTTATTGTATATCATTCTGAAATGATTCTAAGTTTCTCAGATTCTTCATGTCCATAGATGTCTGGATTGACCTTGTTAAAAAAAATTCAACCAACTAAATTTGAAGATCTAATTGGCTTTGCTAAATGATTCACGAATTGGACAGCACCATGTCTAGCAAAGAGAGGGAAGCTCCCAGGAGTTGAACAAAATGGAAGGTTTTCATAAGAAGGAGGATAGAGTAGAAAGTTATTGGCAAAAGAAAATATTTGTTCCAGTCAAGGTCACTTTAATTTAGGTGGAAAACTAGGGAGTTTCACCATGCAAATGACCTCACCTTTCTTTGGGGAATAGAGAGGAATAACATGGCACTGATCAGAAAATTCCTGGCTTGACAGGTTAAGACATCTCTGGGGGAGAGTGCATCTGCAATTACATTAGGTATTAAGCCCTGTTTTTGTTTGTTTGCTTGTTTTGTTTTGTTTTTTAAAGATTTTATTTATTTATTTGACAGACAGAGATCACAAGCAGGCAGAGAGGCAGGCAGGGAGGGAGGGCGGGAAGCAGGCTCCCCACTGAGCAGAGAGCCCAATGCAAGGCTAGATCCCAGGACTCTGAGACCATGACCCCAGCCTAAGGCAGAGGCTTAAACTCCTGAGCCACCCAGGCACCCCTAAGCCCTGGTTTTGTGACATGGCCTAAGTGATATTATTTTGGCCCTGCATTTTTCTTTTTAACAACCTGTAAAAATCTGACTTCTGTTTTTACTATAAACAAAACCTGGTGAAATTATAACAGTGGTGTGGTGTTACTGGTTCATTGAAAATATATATAGATAACATAAATTGTAAATTAAATTTTGACAATAATTTTTAAATTTCTTCATTAATGTCTGTTTAAGGATTCACTTTCCAAAAGGACTAAAAGGTCAATTAAAATAAAATAGACATTTTTGAGTGGTGGTTATTCACCTTTTGTGCTGAGATGAAACAAGAATAAGTTATTTGCTTTCTATCATTGAGCAGTAAAAAAAAATCTTCTGGGTCATGATATACAGTAGCTACTAAAAAGATGAGTGATACTTGAAAGAAATGGACAGTTGGTAGGAGATAGGGAGCTACTTAAGTGTCCTATATATTTATATTGAGTATGATTAGATAATTTGTTTTGACTTGTAGGTATATTGCTTCTGTAAATAAATTGTAGAGTCATTGAGGGCAGTTATATATTTAAGGTTTAATAGCCTACATGATTCTTCTAACATAGTATGATCAAAACAAGTATTTGTTGGCAGTCAGTTAAATATTGAGATATATTTCAAGATGCAATTGTTTTCTTCTAGCCAAGTTTTTCTTCCCCTTTTTCCTTTTAGTGAGATAAGCACCTTTTTGTTTTCCTCTTTTGTAAAGACTTAGACCCATTCACATTTCCTGGAACATTAAATTTTGTACACCCATGTCTATGTTTGAGTTGGGGTTATCGACTAAAAAATAATATTTTTAATTTATATAGAATATTTCTTTCAAGCAAACTAAAATAAAATATATATGTAGATACACAATATACAAACATCAAAATAATTATGAAAGCATAGCCAGGCCATATAAATTATTTAAAACAATGTTTCAAATGTAAGAAATAAGTAATACTTGTTATATATTTAGTGATTTTTCCCACTCTTTCAAGAGAAAACTTGTTTTAAAGATTTTGTTTATTTATTTGAGAGAGAGAAGGAGAGAAAGAGGACAAGCATGGGGGGTTTGGAGAGCAGAGGAAGAGGGAGAAGCAGACTCCTCACTGATCAGGGAGCCAACATAGGGCTGGATCCCAGGATGCTGGGATCATGACCTGAGTCAAAGGCAGGCACGCACTTAACCAACTGAGCCATCCAGGTGCTCCTCAAAAGAAAATTTTTAAAGAGATTAAATAAGTTAGGGTTTAACCAATATTCTCAAATCAATAAGATAAAAATGAATATTTATCTCAAAGATCAGATTAAAATAATTGAAATGAGTGCAACATTTACTTTTGTGTAATAAGTCTGTTATTAGTTATCAGTGTTTATTTCTACTTACTATACAAGAAAAAAGAAGGACTAAAGATGCATAGAATTGGAATGGCTGGTGCCTGAGTGGCTCAGTATGTTAAGCCATTGGCTCAGGTCATGATACCAGGGTCCTGGGATGGAGTCCTGCATTGGGCTTCCTGCTCAGGAGGGAGTCTGCATCTCCCTCTGTCCCCACTCCCTCTTTCTTTCTTGCAAAAATAAATAAATAAAATATTTTTAAAAAAAAATGGAGTGGCTATTGGATGCCATCTTTGTTAAAGGATGAAAATAAAGCAGTCATACTCAAATCTTTTTTTGACAGATGCAGAGTTGTAGGCAAATAGGTGTGTTCTGTCATCTCAGGCAGAGGATACAGAAATACTCAGATATGAGGGAGGGAAAGAGGGCATAAACCAATGTAGAGATATCTAGATACTGAGTAAAACAGAAGAAAACCTTCATTGAATGATCCCTAAGTTTCTGGTCCCCAAAATCCTCCCTCACTGATTATTTTAAATAAACCAAAATGCAACCTAGCCTAAGAAAGTAAAAGCACCCTTGATTAAAATTGCCTAAAACATTTTTTAATAAAATCAACACCATATATGCATAAAGAGCATTCCATGATAAAAAGAACACATAAAGATTGTTAATAAGTCAGCAGCATATTGAAAATTGTACTGTAGAGGGTTTTGTGGAGTACCAAAAAAAATAATAAGGTACTTATCATGCAATAATGAGAGTAGACTATGGATGCAAATATGTAC
Organism: Martes martes; assembly: GCF_963455335.1. Classification (NCBI taxonomy): domain Eukaryota; kingdom Metazoa; phylum Chordata; class Mammalia; order Carnivora; family Mustelidae; genus Martes; species Martes martes. Next base: position 162,770,813 of record NC_137889.1, on the reverse strand, counting down.
CTAAGGAAATATAAAATAAACAAAAAGGATAAGCACATCTCTAGGGGGGGGGAAAAAAAGACAAGAGACTAGCAACCACCTCCTCATCTCTACTTTACTATTTTATTACTAAGGTAGTGGTACTTAAAATTTTTGAGCATGCACTTTCAACATTAGGAAATGTTCTAGGTGTTTCCTTGAATTAATTCATATAAACCACGCAACAAATATATGCAGCTAAGAGACTATGCAATATGATTACACCCAGTTTAAGGTAAAAAAACTGAAGTCTAGAAAGGTTGAGTAATTTACCCAAGGTTTTAGTTTGTAAATCTTACTTCTTGTAAAGAAAACTCCATTAATGTGATTTAAAGAATTAAATAGAATAATTCTAGCTTGTTGACTAGTTTTGTCAAAAGGGATATGGTGAAAAAAATTGACATTTTTAGGATTAATGGGAGAGGCTCTCAAATCAGAACTTTGTCCCTATTTTTCTAAAACCCACACCTATCCTCAACAGTTTTAGCCTCTATACCCCTATCAACTTTGAGTACAATAGGACTGTTTCCAAAGCCCCTTTTAACTTTCCTTTGTCAGTCAAGGTAAGAAGCCCTAGCCTCTCAGGTCAACCATGGTCTTTTGAACAATTAATCACCTCATGTTAAGTATATCTCATTTTGCCCTACACTGTTAGGGGATGCCTCCCACCCCTTCCTATATAGTAGCTGTTCAATTATTTCTTGAATAAGTTAGTGAATAACAGAATGAATAAATGAATGAGAAAGATGTATATCTGTAAATTATGAATAAATTCAGGAACGTTTAGTGTATGAAAATACAAAAAAATGATCTGATCCACATTCATATTAAAAACTACATCAGAGGCACCTGGGTGGTTCAGTTGGCTAAGTATCTGACTTTTGATTTCGGCTCAGGTCATGATCTCAGGGTGTGAGATAGAGCCCCTTATCATGCTCTGTACTCAGCACAGATCCTGGGGGAGATGTTCTCTCCCTCTGCCCCTCCCCTCTCTCTCTCTCCCTCTCTCAAATAAATAAATAAATAAAATCTTTAAAAAAACCCCTAAGAATATAGTAAATATGTTGAAGAAGAAGAAGAAGAAGAAGAAGAAGAAGAAGAAGAAGAAGAAGAAAGAAAATGCTGTTTCCATCCTCTAGATAATTAAGTTAGAGAGACAAAGAGACAGAGGGCCAGGCCAAATAAAGTATTCTGAGACAGAGAGTCTGAAGCAAGATTTCAGGTAAAAATACTTGAAAAGCTAACATTTTCTAATTAATTCATTTATTTAGTTGAAAATTAATTCAAATAACAATTTTTAAAAATTTTATTGCTACTATTATTATTATTCACCATATGTAGTATTTTGACAGTGTTTTTAGAAAATGTAATGTAAAAATAACTCAAGGTGAAATTAATGTTGTATTATAACCCCTCTTTAATCACATTTCATGCCTAAACTTCTTTAATGAAAAACTGGGATGAAGAATAGAGTAAAAATTCACTGTAAATTATTGAAATACTTCACAAACACTGGCAGTATGAATAGTATCAATCATGTAATAATAACAGAAGAACAGACGTCAGAGTCAAGGGCTCTGATTTCAAATTCTAGTTTTACTATGGAAAAAATTACAACTTGACAAGGTTTTGTGATTATTAAATTAGATGATACATATGTGAACTTGCCAAATAAAGAATATTCTTCTAATGATGTTTCACTAACTTTACCACAGAAAAGATTTCTTCCCTTCAGATCACCTGGTTTTACTCTGCATATCATCCTCTATGATGGCAATTTATCTCCCTGATGAGGCTGGTGATAATGATGGAAATCTGTGATTATACCCTTGTAGCGATCATGACAAATGTTGATAATGAAGTTTGGATTTGTTCTATCAACAATGGATTTTATTCTTCAGAGATTTTAAATAACCATTTTATTTTTTAATAATGGGTGGGTGAGAAATGAAAAACAAAATGGAACCATCATACATATAATTATCTTGAAAAATAACAGGGATGATGCTAAAATTAGTAAAGGCATTGTGGTATGTTAATATTTTTTTATGTTCTGCTGCATTAATTTGTACTTAACTTTTATTCAGTGAGCCATTATACATGTAATTACATATTAAAATTAATTTGCATTATTTGCACTCTATTATATAGTTGTGGTTTTATGATCAAAGATAAAGTATTAAAATACAATCTGGTTATACAACAAAAAACATTATGGTAGACTATATAATACTGATCTTTTACATTAAAAACTAGAATGTTTTTCTGTGAAAGATACATTAACTTTGCAAGAAATAAGTTAGTTGAAAAGCAAAAGGAAAGAGATTGTTGACAAAGATTTTCTTAAAGAAAGGGAAATTACATTCATTATACTTCTATATTTGGATCAGTGATTTTGTTTTGATGTAACATTATCCTATTCACTCCTTTTTCCTCAAATGAGGCTGCACATAATTTTAACTTTACTGGTAGTTTGTCTATTTCTTTATAGCTATGACTTTTAAAATTATATATTTCTAATAGGGAGGTGGAGCAAGGAGTTTCCAATGTAACCAAGAGTTGCATTTGTAGATTTGATACACAGTTCTCTAAATATAGCTAATTGTATGTGAGCTTAGTTAAGTTTTCTCTAATAAAAAAAATTATGCATTACTGCTATATACAAATGAAACATTGACACCCAAGAAATTATGATTGAGTTTATATATTTATCTTCTTCTTTGATAATAACCCTTAATAAATTGTCAAGGAACCAAAAAATAAGTAGTTAATAAGAGTTTATAAGTTATTCCCTTGCATACACCATTATATTTATATATTTTAACTTTACATAAAATATCCTTTTAAAAATGCAGAGATGGCTGAATAACAAACATTAAATTAAATTAAAAACTCTCCACTCATTCATGAATACCATTGTACCCATTTATTAAATTATTTTCTTAATTCTGTGAAACAGGAAATTGGGTTGGTAAAACACACACACACACACACAAGTCAGAATTTTCCCTTCTAGTCAAGATGAAATGTTATTTTCTTAATTCTGTGAAACAGGAAATTGGGTTGGTAAAACACACACACACACACACACACACACACACGTCAGAATTTTCCCTTCTAGTCAAGATGAAATGTTAGAGACCAGATTCACGTTACTCCTTGAAAAAAAATAAAAAGAAAGGAAAAAAAAAACAATAAAAAACATATTTTAAAAAGCTCTCAAAATGTCTAAGATCTTTGGACCATAGACAACAAAAAACAACAATCCCTAAAAGATGGAAAGCAAACCTTGTGAACCCTACTGTGTTGATTCATTTTATGAGTCAGCTTGGCTGGGCCATGGTTCCCAGACAGTGGGTAAAACATTATTCTAAACGTGTCCACTTTTTATGTATTCTAGATATGTTATTTTGGATGAGATTGACATTTAAGTTTCAGACTGAGCAAAGCAGATTATCTTCCATAATACAGGGGATCTTACACAATCATTTAAAGGCCTTAGTAGAATACACTCTGATTCCCTGGGGGAGAAGAAATTCTTCCATCAGATTGTCTTTAGATATAAGTTGAGGTCTTCCCTAAGTCTCCAGCCTGCCTTACTACCGTGAAGATTTTGGATTTACCAACCCTTCACAGTGCATAAGCCAATTCCTAAATCTCTCTCTCTCTCTCCATACAAGATGGAGTAATAATAATAAAAGATTTGTCCTCATGCCTAAAATGATCAACTAATGGATGGAAGAACTGTGACAATTTTTTTAAACACTGACACCACAAAACAAAACGTAATAATTACTAGAAATAAGAAAAAGTTGAACCTTTGAATGTCCAAGTTTAGTGCCTTGTGACAATTTATGAGACACAATTTGGAAAGGGCAAGCTGAGGGGGTACCCATTGGACTCCCTTGATGATTTGTTTTTCAGGGGTGAAAGAGGCTGGGTTTGAGGAATAATTTTACTAGTGAGGAGTGAGTAACCTTGAGAGAACCTCATAGATTTGCTACAGATATTGGATATTCATATGAGAATTTACAAGTGCATGCATATCAGAAAATACTTCATTCAAGGAGATATGCACCCTGAACAGATGAGATGGAATAGTATTCTGTCTTCTCACATGAAGTACAGTGCTTATTCTCACCAAACAAAATAGAAAACATCATGATCTACAGGACTTTAGATAAATCTAGTCAAGAAAATATTGCTTAAGTAGTGAGAATTAATTAGCCATAGACTTAGCATTGTCAATGTCGTCAATAAAATATGTATATAATATCTATATATATAAAATTTATTTTTTTCAAATTAAAAAAAAATATATTTGTTTTGAGAAAGAGAGGGCATGCAGAGGGGAGGGGTGCAGAGGGAGAGGAAAATAGAGAGAAACAGACTTCCCACTGAGCCCAGAGCCCAACACAGGGATCAATTTCACAACCCTGAGATCATGACCTGAACTGAAAACAAGAGTAAGGCACACAATTGACTGAGCCACCCAGGTGCCCCTACATATAAAATTTATGTGTATATAAAGGATCAAATTGTTTTCGGGTAACTTCACTGGTTCATGAAAAAAGCTTAAGAATTTTTTATTGGAATACAAAAGTACCTAACACTGAGCAAACAAAATCTATAATGTCTGGCATCAAATTCAAATTACCAGTCACTCAAAGAAGCAAGAAAATAAAATCAGCCATGAGTATATAAGTAAATTAAACTAACTCAAAAATGACTCATGATATGGAGCACCTGGGTGGTTCAGTCATTAAGAGTCTGCCTTTGGCTCAGGTCATGATCTCGGGGTCCTGGGATCGAGTCCTACATTGGGCTCCCTGTTCAGTGGGAAGCCTGCTTCTCCCTCTCCCGCTCCCCCTACTTGTGTTCCCTCTCTTATTGTCTCTATCTCTGTCAAATAAATAAATAAAATCTTTTAAAAAAAGATGATAGAACTAGGAGATACTTACATCCAAACAGTTGGAAACTAAAGAGGCTTCCTATACTTGATGAAGGATATCTATGAAGAAGTATATAACTAATATCCTATGTAATGGTTAATGACTGAAGACTTCCTCTCCTAGATTAGGAAAAAGACATGTATACCTTCTATCACCACTTCTATTAAATATGATCCTGAAAGAGGTAGGCAGCACAATAATTATGGCAAGAATAAAAAAAAAAGATATTTAAATAATAAAGGAATAGTTAGACAGCCTTAATTGCAGACAGCATGGTTGTCTAGGTGAAATATACAATAACATCTATTAAAATATTAGAACTGATAAGTGAATTTCACAAGGCTACAGGGTACAAGATTGATATACAAAAGCCAAATGTATTTGGCTATATTAAAAACAATGATAAAAATTAAAAAATTAAATGCATCATAAATATAAGCACTTAGAGTTATTTATTATTTTAAGATTTTTATTTATTTATTTGAGAGAGAGTGAGAGTGAGAGAGATCACAGAGGGAGAGGGAGAACCAGACCCACTGCTGAGCATGTAGGACTCGATCCCAGAACCCTGAGATCATGACCTGAGCCAAAGGCAGACATTTAACCGACTGAGCCACCCAGGCTCCCCTACACACTTGGATTTAAATGTGATAAAATATAGGTAAGAGTTATTGGAAAACTATAAAACTTTGTTGGAGAACTTAAAAAAGACCTAAATGCAGTGCCATGTTTATAGTTGAGAAGACTCAATATTATTAAGAGTTTTTTTTTTTTTTTTCTCTCCAACTCCTATAGATTCAATACATCCCAATCAAAATCTTGGCATTTTTTTGTATATATTAACAAACTGAACCTGAAATTCATATGGATTTGCAAAGGGCATTGAATAATAAAAAAATTGAAAACATAAAGAAAGTAGAAAGGGCAACATTACATAATTCACAAAGCTACAGAATACAATAGAGTTTGATACTAGCAACAAGGCAAAGAAACACATTAATACCTCAGAATAGAGAGTTGGAAACTATACCTACACATTTTGAAACACTGTTTATGATATTTATGATAAAATTGCTAAGGCCATCCAGTGAAAAAAATACAATCTTTCCAAAAATAGTATTGGATAACTGTTATCCAAAATAAGAACTTTAATTCATACATCATATCATATTAAAAAATGACTTAAATTGGGTTATATGTCTAATATTAAAATCTAAAACTATAAACCTATAGAAGATATAATAGGGGAAAATTTTTATGACCTTAAGTTAGATGGAGATTTCTTAGATATGATGCCAAAAGCAGAATCCATGAAAGAACAAATTGATAAATTGGACTTCGTAAAGATTAAAACCCTCAGATCTTCAAAAGACATTGATAAAAGAATAAAAAGACAAGCCACAGACTCGCTTACCTGCAAAATAACTTGTATTCATAATATATAGAGACGTCTCAAAACTCAATAATAAAAAATACAAACATACCTATCAAAAAGGAGTATGAAATTTGAACCAACACTGTGGAATAGATTATGTAGATATGGAAAAAATGCTCACTATCCTTAGCCATTAGAATGCAATTGAAAACACAGTGAGCTGCTTCCTGCACACCCATTAGAATTGCTAAAATTTAAAAGACTGACCATATCAAGTGCAGATGGGGGTGTATAGAAAGTGCAACTCTCATTCACTAAGTACCAGGAAGTAAAATGAGACAATCCCTTTGAAAAAAGTTTGACAATTTCTTAGATATTAAATGCATACCTTTTATGTGATCTAATTCTACTCATAGGTATTTAATTACCAGAATTGAAAGCATATGTCCATACAAAAACTCATGCTCAAATTCAGATGTTTATAGCAACTTTATCTGTACAGCTTAAAACTGGATATACCTTACATGTCTATCAACAAAAAGAATGGATTCACAAACTCATATGATAATACCTAGCAATAATTGATGGTCTCAACAATGATGATAGTCAAAAATAAGTAGGTTAAGGGAAAACAAAAAGCAGACATAAAAATGCATGACATACGTTTCCTTTTATATAGAATTCTACAAAAACGAAGTAGTCTACAGTAAAAGAAAACAGATCAGTGATTACCTGGGAAGGGAGTTATGAGGAAGTCCTAGTGGCAGGGATAACAAAGGTGCATAAGGGAAGTTATTTTTGGGTGATGGATATGTTCATTATCTTGAGTGTGTTCATTGCATCATATGTGTGTCTATAAAACAAAACTTTAATATCTGTATAACTTGATCATATGAAGATTCAATCATACATAATAAAACTGTCAAGACACAAAACATAACAAAGCAGCCAATAATATATCAAGTTATTGATAGTTCTACTGAAGTATTTAGGTTCTTTTTTTTTTTTTTAATTTTACCATTGCCAATAAAGAGTAGAATTGTGGGGTACCTGGATAGCTTCTGCTTTCAGCTCAGGTTATGATCCCAGTTAAGCATCTGCTTTCAGCTCAAGTCATGATCCCAGTGTCCTGGGATAGAACACCATGTCAGGTTTCCTGCACCAGGAGACTTCTTTCTCTCCTCCTCCCTGCATGTGCTCTCTCCCCCAAAAATAAATAAAATCTAAAAAACAAAACAGCAACAACAACAAAAAAAAAAACTCTAGAAATCCTGCAGGGAAGAAACCTAAAAAAAAAAAAAAAAAAAAAAAAGTAGAATTGTATGTGTTCATTCTTATTTTTGTGTATGTGTTTGAGGGGTACTCAAAACCAAGTACTCATCATGGTAGCTACTTAGTATTTTTTAGGAAAGGGATATAGGTATATGGATTTATTGATTTGTAATAAATAAAGCTGAATAATAATTTGAGATCAAAGGCAAAGTTTTAGGAATTGTTATGTTATACATCACATAAAGTGAAAGGATATAACTGATTTTCTCATTAAGAAAATGGTTGATATTGGGGTGCCTGGGTGGCTCAGTGGGTTAAAGCCTCTGCCTTCGGCTCAGGTCATGATCTCAGGGTCCTGGGATTGAGCCCCGCATCAGGCTCTCTGTTCAGCAGGGAGCCTGCTTCCTCCTCTCTCTCTGCCTGCCTCTCTGCCTACTTGTGATCTCTACCTGTCAAATAAATAAATAAGAATCTTTAAAAAAAACTATAAGAAAATGGTTGATATATAAGTAGATAATCATTCAGCAAATACTCACCTATCGTCAACTGTCCTGCATTGTTCTAGACATAGGTATTGTTCTAGACATTGAGGATAGTGAAACAGAGAGAGCTCCAGAGGTCATCAAGCTTCCATTCCATTTGGGGGACACAGATAACAGCAGGTATATGTTTAAATGTGAGTGTGAACAAGAAAGTATTTGGGTATCTAGATGATGGTAAGAGCACTTTGAGGGAAAATACACAGGATAGGATTATTGAATGGGTGAAGAATGGTTTCTTTGACAAGATGGCATTTGAAGAGACCCAGTCAGCTCTCTAGAAAAAGAATTCAAGAGGGGCATAGATAGAGCAGAAGCTTTGAATTAAGAAGATGCTTTGCCATGTTTACAAATACCTTCAAATATCTTATAATCTTGAGCTTTACTTATCTCATCAAAACTATCCCTTCTCAAAAAACAAAACAAAACAAAACAAAAACAAAAACAAACTATCCCTTCTCGTACAGTTTTCTTCAATGGACATTTTACCCTTAAAGGTACTCTCTGTATATAAAAAGTCATGATAATATGGATAATTTGGAAAGAACTGCAATGTTTCTCAGTTTTTTTCCTATCAGAGTTTAAGCTTTCATAGTATCTAGAACACAGTATGGTGCTGATATTCTACCCAAATGGATGAATAAAGGGCTGATATTCTTCCTTGCCACATGTGTCTTCGGAATTCTTGACCCTATGTCACGGACTCAAAAGTCTACTATTGTGTAAAACACCACAGAATCAACTGAACTTTTGGGATTAAGAGAAAATACAATGATCCTCCTTATCCAAGGGGGATACATTTCAAGACCCCGGTGGATGCCCTGAAACCATGGATAGTAGAGAACCCTATATATACTATGAGAAGCAGAGAACATATACTATGTTCTTTCCTGTATATACACACCTATGGTTAAGTTTAATTTATTAATTAGGCACATTAAAAGATTAACAACTATTAATAAAATGAAACAATTTCTATGATATGCTACAATAAAAGTTATGTGAATATGGTTTCTCTCACTCTTTTTCTCAAAATATCCTATACTGTACTTACCCTTCTTGTTTTGACGTGAGATGATAGAATGCCTATGTGATGAGATGAAGTGAGGGGAATGACAATGATGTAGGCACTCTGACATAACATTAGGCTACTATTGACCCTCTGATGGAATTTCAGGAGGAGAATTATCTGCACCCAGACAGCAACTCACCACAAATAAGTGAAATCATGGAAAGTAAAACCGTGGATAAGGAGAACTACTATATATCCTTTTATTTTTATCATTCTGATAAAATGTTGAAGTGTTCCCTTATTTATTCTAATATCTAATATGCACAGTAAAAAAACAGTAATCACTAGACATTCCCAAACGTTTGGGTTGGGGATTGCAATAGGGGCCTGGGTGTTTAAGTATCTGTATTCTTCAGAATGCCTTCCCCCCTTGTGTATTTTCACCATCACTATTCCTACAAATTGTTTCCCTGTCAGACTGGTCATCTTTAACTTAATCAGAATTATTGCTAGTCACCTTGAAGCCTAACCATAATTCTCCCCTCATTCCTCATACTGGAGTTTAGGAGCATTAGGAGGAATGAGGTTCATGCTAAACATTTATGCATAAAAGAAGGTAAGGTACTTTAAAATTACCTTCAAATCACAGCTGCACACTGATTCCACAGTCAACTACAAAGTCTGTTTGGATTTCATTTAGACTTCAAATGTCTCTCGTCCTCAGAGTAAAATGTATTTTTTTTTCTTCTTGTCTTATGGTCCTGGGTATCAGAAAAGATGGCAATTTCTTAAAAGAAGCTTTATAGTATATATATGTTATGTAAGTGGTATCTAAATAGAAGTAGTTCCTCTATTATGAGCATTTATGAAAAGAATTAAAGCCAAGACTATTTTGCAACATTCTTGCAACTGCAAACAAGGGGAAAAGTGAACAATGGTTTATGTTGTTATTCTGAACTTCCTTCTCAATATTGGCTTCATTAAAATAAACAATACAACTGGCCTGCTTGATCCTCACACAAATGATAAATAGCTAAGCTTCTGCCAAAGCCCTTACATATAGATTTTCTACATTCTGTGCCTTTGGCTAAAGGGAAATAATAGTTAAGCAAATCCAATTGGCAGCAACAGGCAAGTAGTCTACTATTTGAGGACAGTTCTAAGTAGCCGCCGTTGTATAAGTATTGACATACTAAACTTCTGGAAGATCCTTGTGTATCCTTCTTTTTATTTCAAGTGTTAATTGGCAACAACATTCAAATGCATTGATATAGATAATGGTAGTTCTTCTGAAAACCACTGAAGCAAGCTATTAAAACTGCAAGGGGGCCTATAGTTACATATACAGGAGTGGAACATGTGCATTTGTTGATTAAATTAAACCATTTCCACCTCTAAATGTGACTAAAAGCAATGCCAGTTTGATTGATGAACACTTTACCATAAATCTAAGCATGGAATCAGAAAGAGCACTAAAAGAATAAAATACCAAATGACTGATGCTTGGATACCAATGCGTAGATGGCAAATAATCACAGGATACACATGTTGGTACATTTCAAGTAATACATTGCAATAATAGACCACATTAGCTTTGCAACAAACAGAAAATGACCATGGGTTTGCAATTCGGACAGTTAGATTTATATTGGTGACAAAAGCAGTGCTCACATTTTTTTGTCAGGTAAGGATAGAAACAACAGTGTTCTGCTTCAACAAAATTATATTTCTGAAGTCAGTGGATATTATAACTCGTTGAGAAACCATACATCCCATCACTATCAGTAGCAAATAAAATTTCTGTTTCAGCTCAAACTCCTCCTATAGGGATATGAGGAACACCACTTTTTATGTAGCTGGCCAATCTGCCTAAATAATAAAATACAAAAACTAAAATATAACTGTTTTAGACTTATTATTAATTTTCTATTTATTTTTATTTCATTAGGATAAATACTTAAAATTATGGTTTATGCATTTATGAAAAATTCAAGACAAAATAATTATTTTACACGTTTGGTATTTGTTATTTTTGAATTATTTCGATGGCCCAACGGTGGTCAAAACAATGTTTTATTCCTCAATAACATTCTCTATATTTATTAGTTAATAATGAAAATAACCCTTTGATTACTTTATTAGATAAATTATTTAATTAGTAAAATTTCTATAAATATTACATCAATGATGTGTTCTAACCACTAGCAACTTATCAATATAACTACAAATATATCTTTTCATGTTTTCAAATACTTAACTCACATAACATAAATACCAAATATTAAATCATTAAAATGTTTATTTGATTTTTTTCATGCAGATGCCCTTGATATGTCCTCCATTTAGACGAGGATCAGATTAGAAATAATCTGTATGATGAGAAGAAAAAGCACAAAATGAAAATATAGATTATTGGGATTAAAATTAGACTTGTTAGCTTTTCCCCTTAAACAATAGCAAGAAGTATATCCATTTTTTGGAAGGTATAGAGTAGGCTTTGTTAAATGTTGTCAGGAATTAGTTGTTTCTTTAAGGCATATCTTAAATATGGTTTAAGAGAAATCCCAATAACTCTTAAAACCTTTCCTGTTAAATTTTTAGAGGAGATATTGCTGCCAAGTTACGGATTCTATAATTTTGCTTTATTAATGAATATATATTGAATCCAATTCAATACTGCCTAATTCCTATTTAAACATGCTTTTGTGATATTTGCCCATTAAAAAGAAAAATTGGTTTTATCAGTGCATAGTTTTTCACATATTTCAGAGAACTGACTCATAATGATTAGCCTTGATTATTTATTTAAATAAATATATTAATAAGTGAAAATATACTGTGTATACTATTAGAAATAATGTAATCTAATTAATATAAGACATCCCAAAAGCCATGGCCTGTGAACCATATCAGCTAACTAGGTATTTTATAGATATATTTAGATTTTTATTTTTTATTTATTTTTTTAGATTTTTAAAGACTATATTTTTTTAAGTTTATGTTAGTGTTGTGTTGTAAGTTCTCTACATTTTTCCTATCAAAAATCTTAAGCAACTGTAAAATTTGTATTTCAAATATAATCTTCTAAGAATAATTAGATACAGAACAATGAAAAGCAATCTTTAAAAAATGAAAAGAAAAAGCAATCTTGTAAATAGAATCACTGTTATAAACACAAGGTAAATGTATGTAATTAAAAATGTTACCCATGATATTTTCACCGGCTCTTGTAATCACGATACCCATCATCATTTATTTTCTACTTCAGGACATTTGCCTTCCTTTCTTGTCTTACTCCATTCCTTCTTCTTAAGCACTTTGATTCCTATAAAGCAAACAAACAGAAAACTTCTCCAGTTCTTGTGTGCATCCTCTTTAGCTTTCTCTTTTTTTTCTCCCTATATTCATTTTTTTCATTTCACAGGGGAGCCTGTGACCAAATTATTACCCTTTATTGGAAAGACAGCTTGGTTCTATTAATACGTTTGTCCTTCGCTACCTGGAACGATAAATGTCAATAAAGCGAAGAAAGATCCAACAAGGCAGAAGGGGCTTTTCTTTTTTGTTTTGGTGTGTTCCTCCTCACAAGCTTCTACAGTGGCGTGGCTTCTCCAGCACTTGGCCCCTGCTGCGTGGGCAGCTTTTCTGGAGCTGGGCTTCTGAAACAGGCGGGGACTTAGTTCCGGGCGTCTTTCTACAGCACAGGCAGCTGCAGAGAGGCAACCTCATAGTTTTTCGGTTTTGCCGGGGCCAGGCTCCTGCACTCGGAATGTCCTGTGCGGGGCATTCCAAGGACCAAACTTCTGCAGAGCATGCGACCCCTCTCGTGGCTGACTTCTGCGGTACCCGGAAGCTCGCAGCACCCACTGCTCTGTGTCTTTTCTTTCCTTCTGGGACCCTGACTGATACAACAATCAAACTTTCTGAATGTGCAGTATATAACCTACATCTCTTATTTCTATCTCTTCAGCTGCATTTGAGGAAGTTATTACCACCACTTAGCTTATGCTGATGTTTGGTTTCTTAATTCATTCCTCTATTAATTTGTATTTTGTTCGAAGTCTGCAATGCAACAGGCAGTATGCTGGTAGGTGTGTAAACCAATTATATTATATTTCACATAAAGACCAAAAGTTTCAAGAATGAATCACAGATGTTTAAGGAGTATAAACTGGTTCAGAAACCTAACAGAAACATGTTTGATATATTTGTACTAATTAATATTTTACCTATTTGAAAATTCCTTCAAAAAGATATATTCAAATGGACAGAAAGATAGGAAATATTATTATACACAAAACAATAATAATAATAACAAAACTTTGTTATGTATCAAATTGTCATCACTTAATACTCCAGACTCCCTTTAGGGAACAAACTGTGCTACTCACAAAAAGGAGAAAAGCCACATGGAAACCATGGAAACAACACTGAAGGCAGGTGATCACATTAAAACATTAACCTTTGGACTCTGGACTTAGAACACTATTTACTACTTCCAGAATTAACAAAAAACAAAAGATCATTCACATGAAGTCATGTGCATGATTAAAACATATGCTACATAAAATAAGTTTGCCTTGTGATTTATTTTTTCAATATTTTACTTAAACTTTAAATTCTCTAAAACTTGTCAAAGGAGCACCTCTAACGTGGGGAATTGATAGGCATGTTATAGTTATTCTACCTCTAGGCAAGAAATATATAAAAAACAAAATACTGAACACAATGAAAATATTATCTGAGTTCTTCCTAGCTGTACAGATGGTAGCAACCTTTCATCTATTGTATCTTTTGGTCGTCTAGACATCTGTTTTTGAATAAAGTAATTCTTTCCCCATCAATCGTTTCAGCCAACAAGTGTTTATTAAATGCTTATTTTGTATCCTACAATTTATCATATTCTGGGTTGTCATGGATGGGTAATATAAATTCTGTATATTCTCATATCTTAAATAATTTATAGCCTAATAAAGAACTCTAAGTGTATATAGACGGCACTTCTCATAGACAGATCTCCTAAAGAGTTAAAAGGAAATAAAAGACATTTCTGATGGAGCATATAGAGAAAAGAGTGCATGCAAATATTTGAGGTGATGAAAGGCAAGCAAAAAAAGAAAAAAAAAAAAAAAAGCATTTTGCAGAGACAGAGTAGTTTAGTGATCCTCAAGAGATGAGAGACAGCCCAAGGAAAATTCATTTGGAAAAATTAGTGGGAGCAGATTTTGAAAGACTTTATATCATGCCATATTAAAATGGTGGAACATAATCCTGGGACTATAAACTCTAATTTTGTAATCATTAGGCCAATTTGGATAGCCCCATTATTATGCAGTAATCCATTACAGGTAAGTATTGCAATTAATAGAAAAAAAGATTAATTTTATAATTGTTAAATCTTTTTCTGAGAATACAAAGAGTCTGAGTATAATACAAACTGAAAATTACTTATTTGTTTAATCTGTAGTAAATACCCAAGTCTTAAATAATTACATTACTGTAGATGCATATAATGCCTAAATATAATAAAAACTCAAAGAAAAAAAAGGTAAATATATGAGCTACTTCTTGCTTAAAATAGCTTTTAAAAGTCAGATAAAGGAATAAAACAGGTCTTGTGTTATTCTGCAGATTATAAAGTAGTTCTTGAACATCACTTAATCCTCTCTCAATCAGTGCCTTAAATTTAGTAGAACAATTTGAGAAAGTTTATGCTGAGATGTAACCTACATCTAATCACCAGCTCGCCTTATCAAATGCCTTATAAATTACTTCAGTGCCTTTTTGAGACTCCAAGTCTCAGTGCAGTATTGCCAAATGCTAATTATTATTTTGTCCCTATGACACAGGCAAGCATATGTTCTTCAAAAAGAAAAACTTTCGGGAAAGCAGATACGATGCATTTCTAAAGCAGCTGAAGAAGGCTTACACAGCATTTCTTTGCTGGTTGATATTGATTATAAAATGGACAATACAATGTTGTGTTCTTCAAATCAGGCAAGTAAAATATAGCATATTTGATCATAAATAAATCACACAATTTTTCAATGTTATCAAACATTGATAGAGAGCATTAATATGAAAATAACTTTATATAGCTGTAGGAAAGAAATATATTAGATAGTGAATTGTCTGGGCGCTATTGTAAGTGATATTCGAGGGTTAATTACAATGAAAGAGAATAGCAAGATTGTTTTGTGTAGACCTTCCTGGAAGACTTAACATACAAAGCGTGTCTGGAAGTATAGAAAAATAGATGGATGAGAACTGTGTGAGACCTGCCATAGGTGAAGAAAATAAAACTTTTTTTTTTTTTTGTTTTTTTCTGAGATAGTTAAGTATGACTGAAATAGAGACTGGTATTAAAAAAAAAAAAAAAAGACTGGAAGGATGCCTGGGTGATTCAATCTGTTAAGCATCTGCCTTTGGCTCAGATCATGATCCCAGGGTTCCTCATACAGAGGCTAGTGTGGCTCTAGGGACTCTAGTTGGGATCCTGCGTTCAGGATGCTTTGTTTCTATGGTTCCACCCTCTCAACTAAAGCCCTTCCCTGGCACCATCTTGGCAGGGGAGGATGGTACAGGATCCCACAACAGCAATTAAATGCTTCCAAAAGCAAATGACTCATTTCAAGTCCACAGCCCATTTGGAGAACTTGTCTAATAGCCATGCCCTCTAACAAAATACAAAGAAGAGATTGTTCTTTTTGTCACTGAAAGGGGTGGAGCACCAGATTTCATGGAATATAATTAATATTTGCCAAAAATATCATATTGAATAGTACTAAAGAGTCATTCCAACATTCACACTATTCACACTTTGCTCATTCATTTTCTTTCCATGAGCATTATTTATATAAAAATTATTTTTCCCTGAAGATTATCTGTAATATTGTATTTAGAGTTTCTGATCAGAATGAACTTCTTGTAATAAGAATTTCTGCCAAAGTAATGAAATGTAAGGTGTGGAGAGTCTTCAACACCTTATTAACCATTATTTTGGAAATATTAAGAACAGTTTACAGGCCTCTGATAGCACGTTGCACAATTCTTATCTCTGTACGTATTTTGTCAGGAAATTATCTGTATATGTGAAGCATTACTTTTAGTTGTGTGTGTGTGTGTGTGTGTATGTGTATGATCCTTTCACTTTCTTCCTTAGATCAGTTTAATATTTTTCTAGTGGTCTTATGTTACAGTTCATAAAATTTAACAATTCCTTTGATACCCATCATAATCTGGCTCCTACATGCTTTCCATTTTTGCCAATTCTCCCCCACCTTCGTTAGGCTCCAATCACATTAGCCTTCCCTTACTTTCAATGTGCCAGGCACCTTCCATCTTAAGATGTCCATAGTATTTTCTCTTTTTAACAATTCATTTCTCCATAATTTTGCTCAATCAACTCCTATCTAATCTTTACATCTCTGATTCAATGATACTATATTACTTCATTCAAAAGCTGGCTTTTCTTGGGTCTTGATTCTACTTACCTCACCTCAAAATACCTTGATTTTTCTACATGTTGCTATAACAATGGAGATTTTTCCACTATAGCATATTAACTATGTATTTACCTGTTTCATATCTACTTTTCTCCTATATTAAATCTCTATGGAAGTAGGGATATGAAGACTACTATATCTGTAGCATCTATCATAGTAACCATTCTATAAAAATACATCAATTTTTGTTAAATAATAAATGAAAATAGTTAAGTTGCATAATAATTTCTCTAATATATTATATAGGCTTGGTGTTTGAATCATCTAAACGTAATATCAGCATACTATACATTATACATTAGGTACATAGTGCACATTACTATATATTATTATGCAACATAATACACATTATATAATATTATATATGTCTGTAAATATACATACACACACACAAACACACCCCTATACAATATCCAGGGGAAGAGAGGGAGAAGGAGAAGGAGGCAGCAACAAGGGGACATTCTGAAGATAAAGAAGAAGAAACAGCCATCACCAGAGGACTTCATTATCTGTGTTCACTGAAAAGAACATTCAAATCAGAATGGACTCCATTTCATCAAGATTCAGGGAAGGAAGTAAGCTAACAATAGAATGTGCCCACTTACAATATGAGAGCATTCTGCCTGTTTCCTTTGATTGTGGCCACAGTCCAGCCTCCTTTTGGATATCTAGTGTTGGCTGGCCTCCCAGAATTGGCTCCTGGCCCAGGTCTATCTTGTTGTTCCGTGGAATGCTCTGGAGAGATTTTGTTTGGAAACGTGAGCACAATGGCAAGTATCACAGCTCTTCGATTCTCAGGTATGGTCAGCAGTATATGGCTTTATAAAACTGCACTTCCCCTAATCTTTCCAAGTGTGAGAAGGTGACTGACAGAATTTCAAGTGTGTAGGATTTCCAGTTGGAGTGGAAATGTGCAGCACATTTGAACACACTTGCAACTAGATCAAGAAAAACCATAGAAAATAGTAAGAAGGTAGAGTAAATCATTAAGAAATAGACCTGGGCCAACTGATAGAGCAATTTATTATGTTGTGTATTAGTTTTCTATTGGTGCCATAAAAATTACCAGTAATTTAGTATTAAAACAAGAGAAATTTATTATCTCACAGTTCTGAACATCAGAATCTGGTAGGATCTCAGTTTCTATTTTCAGAGAGTCACAAGACCAACATCGAGGTGTTGACAGATCTAAGGCCTTATCTAGAGGATCTGGAGCATAATGCACTTTGACTTATTTAGATAATTGGCTAAATTCAGATTCACACAATTGTAGATCCTGTTCACTTTCTGGTTCTAGGCTTAGCAGTCATTCTTAGTTGTAGGGACTACCAGCATTCCCTGGTACTTGACCTTCCTCATTTTCAAAGCCAGCAACAGCAGATGAGGTCCCGCTTATACTTCAAATCATTCCTGCCTCTTCTTCCACCACATCTTCTTGACTCTAGCTGGAGAAATGTCTCCCTTGTAAGGGTTCATGTAATTAGATTTGGCCAATCTGGTTAATTCAAAATAATCTCCCCATCTCAACATTTGTGATTGTAACCACATCCGTAAAGTCCATTTTGCCGTGTAGCCAAATCATATTCACAGCTGCCGAAGAATAAGATGTGGCTATCTTTGAGAGACCATTATTTGGCCATTATTAATCTACATTAGGCTAATAGAATTGAACAACAATACATTCATTCTCTTGAAATCTGAAATAAAAAAGAGAATCATGAATGTGGACAAAATAAACTTTAATTGAGTAGGGCTGACACTGAAACAGTCTTTCTTTTGCTAATCCACCTGACACCAAGATTAGATGCCCAGAGTCTTAGTGAAACTCTATTGTTTCAGACATCGAGACGTTCCTAAGAAATAAGATGCTTCTGAGAGACAAATGACTGATCAGAAACAAATCTGATTCTCCCTACCTTTCTTGGCTAACATTATTGTATATGGTATGATATGGTTAAAAGCTGGCCTAGACAGAAGACATGTGAAATGTATATTCTGGAATAACTTCCTCAATAATGTTCAGGTTTATTAAGAACTAAGTATGCTATGGGAGACTGGGTGGCTCAGTTGGTTAAGTGTCTGCCTTTGGCTCAGGTCATGATTTCAGGATCCTGGGATTGAGTCCCATGCCTGGCTCCCTCCTCAGCATGGAGTCTGCTTCTTCCTCTACCCTGGGCCTCTCTACCTGCTCATGCTCACTTTCTTTGTATCTGTTTCTTTCTCTCAAATAAGAATAAATAAAATGGTAAAAAAAAAAAAAAGAAAAAAAAAGAACTAAGTAAGCTAGAATGAACTTCTGGAGCCATGTAAAAATGCACTGGAAAAAGCAGTTACTGAATTTTTTTTTTAAACTTTTATTTCTGGAGTTCTCTTTTATCTCAACATAATGGCAATGGTGATATATTTACTTGATCTATTTAGGGACTTGAGAATTTCATGCTAATTTCTAAGCTTCAAGTCAAAAGCCACTCTAGAGTTCCCTAAGGGAAGCACTGACCTAATGGATCTCTTTTTAATGACAGATAATGTGATAAAGCCATGACTTAGCAAGTGCAGGGGTTGTCTTGCTTGGCTTTTTGTGGTACATCTGGTATCCCTCATTACAAAAAGAGATAGTAAAGGAAGATTTCTTTGGCAGTGTGTGCAATGCCCAACTACCTGTAAATCTGCTTTGGCATACTGAGATACTGCTGTATTCTTTCCTTGTCTATTTTAGGCAGTTCATAAACACAGCTTGGCTTGTTTATTAGAGTTCAAAAACCTGGCAAAGTACATCACTACAGCTCTTTTTCATCTGCTGTGTTGACACGAAGATCAGTGACCCTTTTTGAATGATCGAGATTTTGACAGCTTAATTTCTGTGTCATGAGTTGCTAAGGTAACACTATTTTTGTGAATTCCACAGTTAATAAATCCTTAAGAAATGTCTTCCATTTTTAGTATTGAAAGTAATTTAATGTTAAAGTTAAAAGATTTATTTTTTGTTCACTTTTCATTCATTGAATAAACTCAACCGACTTGCTGGTTCTTTTCCTCTTTCATGGAATACTTGATTCAACCAGGACAGAAAAAAGAAATTTAAAACACGATGACATGACCTGGAAAGGAAATAAAACATCTCAAAGAAGAAATGAAGAAAGCACTTTTTTTGATGGCCAGATTATACTTTTGAGATGAGCAGACAAAAGTACACTTTCAGCGTCACCTTTAGATTTGTGGGTTTGCATTTTTATATTCAAATTCTAGTACAACTTTCAAATTATATTTGCGTTCCCAGAGGAAAATAGAGCATTTGTTTTTCAATGCTGTTTAACAAAATACCACCAACCTAGCTACTTGCTACTTAAAACAATACTCATTCATTATCTCACAGTCTCTATACATCAGAAATCCATGCATGGCTGAATTGAGCTCTCTGCTCTAGAAATGACAAGGCTGAAATCAAAGTGTCACCAGAGTTATTCTCCTTTCTGGAGCTCAGGATCTTCTTTCAAATTAAAAAAAAAATTTTGTGGGGGGGGCAGAAACCCCTCTCTTACATTTGTTTACAATACAAGAAGGCTAAGAACCTCATTCTCTGTTGCTGTCTGTTGAACAGGAACCACTTTTAGCTCCTAGAAGCCATCCGCAGTTCTGAACCACTTGGCCCCCAATATAGACCATTTCATCTTCCAATGTCTCGGACTTCAGAAAAAGCCCAGTCTTTTTAAGGGCTCATTTGGTTAAATCAAGCTCACCTTGATAATCTCTTTCGATTAAATCAAAGTTGACTAATTAGCAAAAAAGATCACAGTAGTGATATCCCATCATATTTACAGATTCTGCCAGAACTCATGAGGAGGGGATTATAAAAGGTTTATACAGCAAGGAGCAAAAATTATGGGGGTCATCCTATAATCCTGTTTACCAAAAGTAGAGTGTGTGCTTTCAATACAAAACATTGCCTGTGTATAGTAGCATAAAATGAATAGTTCAAGTCCATTTTAGTGATTTATTGAAGCCATTTTAAAAGATGAAATCCTAGATTTTTTTGCATTTGCAGAAGTTTCTACCGCATTTCCCATCATGCGTCCTTACAGTTATAAAATAGGAAAACATATTCTGGCACATCTGCCTGCCTGTTTGCTAATAATATATACAGACAATTGAACTGTCAGAATTGCATATTAACATTTAAATAACAGTAATAATATCTTTACAACTATATACTATATGCAAATAATTTTGGTATATTTTGAAAAATTACCTCATATAATTCTAGACTTTAGAAATATGAAAATTTTCAATAAAATTTCAATTCCTGGAAAATATTTCAATTACTAGAAAGTATGTGAAACCCAAATACGAAGTGAACATATAGCTTGAGAAATACACACTATGAACAGAAATACGCCATTTTGAGAATTTTATAGAAATTAGATGCCTTGCTAAAGAAAAAAAAATAAAGTAATTGGTTAGACATGTAAATCCAAGGAGATTTATGAGATGACAGTAAACATCATATGAGAAATTAATCAGCTGTTACACAGAGTGAGCAGCATTATCCTGAGGATTCAGAATGGAATCATGTCATTGGATTTCAAATCAGGAAGTCAGTTACCCATCAACACAAAGTACTCAAATGGATTATGAACCTAGTCATAAAAAATATTAAAATTAACAACAACAACAAAAAATCTCTCCTGTAAAAGAAATAAAAACAATATCTTTGATCAAAATATTATGGAAACTCTAATATCATATAAATAAAACTAGTAATGTGTAAGTAATTTTATATAGAAAGTACATATACACTTTTTAAAACTGTGTAAATGTACTTGGATAGTGAAGCATCCATACAATAATTAAACAGATTTATACTTTATTATGCTGATAAAATGCAGCATCTATATATTGAAAACAGAACTTTCTAATCTTCTAAAGATCTTACTCTTCCTGTGTTCTAATATATTCAAATATCATCACTATGTACTTAGCCATAGTCAATAAATTATACCACAACTGTCAGAACATATCATCAAAGTCTTTTGATCCAGTTCAGAAAGATGTCTTGAATCTATTTCTTTTTTCTTTTCCTTATTTTTTTTTAAATTCAATTAGCCAACATATAGCACATCATTAATTTCAGATATAGAGTTCAGTAATTCATCAGTTGCATATAACACCCAGTACTCAACACATCATGTGCCCTCCTTAATGCCCATCAGCCAATTTTCCTATTCCCCCCACCTCCCTTCCAGCAACCAACAGTTAGTTTCCTATAGTTAAGAGTCTCTAATAGTTTGTCTCCCCTCTGATTTCTTTCCATTGGTTTTCCCTCCCTTCCCCTATGAACCTCTGCTCTGTTTCTTATATTCCACATATGAGTGAAACCATATGACAATAGTCTTTCTCTGACTGACTTATTCTGCTTAGCATAACACCCTCCAGTTCCATCCAGGTCGATGTAAACTGTCTTTTTTTCTGCCTTCTGTGTTCACTGCAGTTTTTCATTGGTACTTTAGATTTTTCATCACACAACCCTATGGAAAATTCTGAAATACACATAATCAGGCCTCTCTTAAAATTCTGACGAAGAAAGCCTGGATAGGAGCCCATATATCTATCTTTTCTAAAAGCTTTGCATGTTATGCTAATGAGTCCTTTTGGTGAAAACTAGTATTGGTTTTCTGGATTTCACTATTGATATAAATTCCTATGTGGCGTTCTTGTTAATAATTTATTTCTTCATTATGATACATCATCCACAAGATTCTCAGAATGCCCAACTTTAAAAATCATTGTCCCATTAATTCTCCATTTGCCCATCTCTATATTACCCTTTCCTTAGATGATAGAGTTAGAAATTATAAGAGTGATGCCTAAAATTTATCAAAATGTATTTTTGCTAATCTCATCTTGCACCAATTATATCCTCTCTTCTAGAAGTATTGAATTTTCTGTAGTCACTGGCATGGCATACATTTTCACATTCATGTGACTTTTTGTATACTCCCATTTAAGTTATTTCCATCTCCCAAATTTTATCTACCATTTTTTCTGTCCATGAAAACTTCTACTCATTCTTTAAGAGGTGGTTTAAGTGTTATCTTCTCCATGATATATCACTTACTCAAACAAAATTAATTTATCATTCTTCTGTGACCCACCAAAATTTCCTCATACTGTAATAAATACTTATATTCTTATAAATCTGCTGTATGCCAAATTTTTACTTCTTCAAAAAAAGAAGCTATGTCTTATTTATCTTTGTGCCAGCCATATTCTGTATAATTTTACATGGACCACAGCACACAGACTTTCTTTAATAAATATTTAATAGATAGTTAATGAATAAATGAATGAATGTATGTTTCCATCAGTAGGAAGAGCGAGTTCTTTCCAGAAAACTTTCCCAGATCTATTTCCATAGATTTGAAATGATGGTGATGAAATTATGATAATTTTAAGTATAGAAAATAATATTCACCCCCAACTTAGTTGTGGGAGTACATTTGCTTACCTTTATCAATTTGTCAAATGAGAAATATCAAAGGCTCCAATGTAAAGTAAGAAAGCACACTAGCCAAATGCTTTGACTTGATGCTATCATATCAATTCATCACTATATTTTGTCAAGAACTCAGTTGAGCTGTGAAATATCAGAATAGCCCATTAAAGCAACAAACCAAAAAATGGAAGATATAAGCCTTTGATCATTTACTGCAATACTATAAGCAGGAGCCTAAAACCTGAGAAGACATCAACTCACACCATTTCCTTTTCAACCTTAGAATGGAATGAGAGTGGAGGGTCAGGTAGATCAACAAAGACTGATGTGGAGATCATCTTACCACTGAAGCAGCCCCAAACAGAAGGCTGGGGCAGATGTATATATCCTGAGGTTGGGGTGAAGATAGGATGAAAAGGTTGGGAATGGAAACTATTGAGTTAGTGAATTCAGTGTTTTCCTTGCCCCCTCTTCCTATTATAGAGGCCTCACTAGAGGATTCTGAAGAAGACTCTGAACAAGGTCTCAGATAAAGGGATCTAGGGATTAACTCCCAGAGAGTAGGACTACAAATATGCAAAAGAGCATGACTGGCCAAGAATCCTGAGTCCTTGACTGTAACTGCCTTGAGACTAGGAGATATTGATTGCCTAGGCAAGTGTAGTGTGAGACGGCAGCCCATGAGGTCTGCCTGCAAAGCTTAGGTAATTGCCTAGGGAGGAGTCTGAAAGTCATATAGCATTTTGGCCTGAAGCTGTACTCCACACATTTGGCAGGAAGTCAAGTAACAAATGAGCAGAAGACATGAATAGACATTTCTCCCAAGAAGACATACAGATGCCCACCCAACAGACGCATAAAAAGATGCTCAATATCACTCATCATCGGGGAAATCAAATCAAAACTACAATGAGATATCACCTCACACCTCTCAGAATGGATAAAATAAAAAACACAAGAAATGGCAGCTGTTGGTAAAGAAGTGGAGAAATAGGAACCCTCTTGCACTGTGGTGGGAATGCAAACTGGTACAGACACTGTGGAAAACAGCATGGAGGTTCCCCAAAAAGTTAAAAGTGCAATGACCCTAAAAAAAAAAAAAATTAATTCAAAGGGATTCATGCATCCTGATGTTTATAACAGCAATATATACAATAACAAATTATGGAAGTTCACCCAAGTGTTCATCCACAGATAACTGGATATAAAAGGAAGTGTGTATACACACACACATACACACACACACACACACACACACACACACATATGTATCTATCTATCTATCTATATAATATTATTAATTTATTAAAAATAATTGAGTCTTGCCATTTGCAATGACATGAACGTAGCTAGGGAGTACAATGCTAAGCAAAATAACTCAGAGAAGGATAAATATCATATAATTTCTCTCATATGTGGAAGTTAAGAAACAAAACAATTGAGTAAAATTAAGAGAGAGAGAGTGAGAGAGAGAGACAAAGAAAGAAACAGATTCTTAACTATAGAGAACAAATTGATGATTACCAGTAGAAGGGAGTTGGATGAGGGTATTAAAAAAATAGCACACAGGAACAAACGAATGTTTCATATAAATATGACATTTCATTAGTAATTAATTATGTCCATTTTCGTGGTAATTTCAATAAATCTCCAGCTGGTGCATATCTATGGGAGACTGATAAATGACACAGGATCATTACACTTAGAAACTCCTGACGAAAGCCAGGGATCAGAGCAATGACCAAATAAAAAATATACCGGAATACATTGTTGGAGAATGGCTATATTGGTTTCTAACATTATTATAAAAGTATTAATAAGTGATTTTCCATGTGCCAGAGGCATAGTGTCTGATTTCACAGACTGCAAATGAAAGTCCATGAATACAAGATATTCTATAGTTGGGAATCATTGTAAAACTGAGTTGAAATCTTGATGGGGAAAAGCTGTAGTATAGAGAACAGAGTCCGGACACTTTTAATATTTGCAAATTTTTCTTTTTAAATTTTATGTACAGATAAGAGTACTAAAAACATTGGGGCACCTGGGTGACTCAGCGGGTTAAAGCCTCTGCCTTCAGCTTGGTCATGATCCCAGGGTCCTGGGATTGAGCCCCACATCGGGCTCTCAGCTCAGTAGGGAGCCTGTTTCCTCCTCTCTCTCTCTGCCTTGCCCTCAGCCTACTTGCCTACTTGTGATCGCTACCTATCAAATAAATAAATAAAATCTTTGAAAAAATAAAAGAGTACTAACAACAGCAATAACTTAATCAATTCTATTATATGGGCATTCAAAGAATGTTACCAAAATATACAACTAAGTGGTATAATATTAAGATATTGCCTTACAGAGAGTGTGGGGGCACCAGACTAGATTTCAGATACTCTTTCAAAACAAATATTCTTCAAACTAACTTAAAATACCATATATGATGGTTAATTTTGTGTGTCAACTTGACTAGGTTTTGATACCCAGACATTTGGTCAAAAACCACTCTAGATGACATGGTGAAGGTATTTTTTAGATGAGATTAACTTTAAAACAGTAACTTGGAGCAAAGTGGACTACCCTTCATGGTATGGAGGCCCTTATCCAATTAGTTGAAGGCCTCAGGAGAAAAAATGAAGTCCTCTGAGGAAGAAGGAATTCTGCTTCTGTACTGCCTCTACACCTCAGACTCTAGTTGCAGTATTTTTTTTTTAGATTTTTTTTTTTTTTTTTTTGGACAGACAGAGATCACAAGTAGGCAGAGAGACAGGCAGAGAGACAGGCAGAGAGAGAGGGAAGCAGGCTCCCTGCTGAGCAGAGAGCCCGATGTGGGGCTCGATCCCAGGACCCTGAGATCATGACCTGAGCCGAAGGCAGAGGCTTAACCCACTGAGCCACCCAGGTGCCCCTCTGGTTGTAGTATTAAATCTACCTTGAATCTCCAGCCTGCTGAACTTCCCTGCAAAATTCAGACCTGCCACCCGCCCTGCACATACTGAATTCCTTAAAAATCTCTTTCTCTTTCTCACCCTATCTCATGGTATTGGTTCTGTTTCTCTGGAGAGCCCAGACTAGTACGTCATCCTTTTAAAAGGCTGTTTTTGTTTTGTTTTGTTTTGTTTTCCCTAAAAATGACTGGTCACATTCTCTTTTTCTATTCAATCAAATTATTTACTCTGCTTATGACACACAAGCATATGCTGCTTTGGACATTTCTTGAACTATTACTTAAATGAATGTTAACTTTCTAATCTTCTAACCTCTTTTTATTTACTCATTTCTCCAAGAAAGATAAATGCTTCTTCTAAGTGGGTATTATAACTCATACCGTTCTTTGCAATGTTCCACGGTTTTAAATGTAAAAAACATTCAATAAGTGGATTATAATTTAATTTGATAGCTGTTTAGATGTAAATTTGCTTCTATTTATTTTCCTGATCAGCCTTGCTGTTCCATTTGGCTGCCACATGAAGTTGTATGGGGCTTTATTTATGCCTCCTATATGGTGGCCCTTGTAAACAGAAACATCAATGATAAATTTAAAAATAGGATATGGATAAAAGTCATGATACATCGACTCAGCCAAAAAAAAAGTAAATTAATATATGTTAATAAAATATTAATGTTATACATATAATAGAGAAAGGGAGAGAAAGAGACAAGAGACAGAGAAAAAAACCTAAAGTACACCCAAGTGCATTCAGATATAGAAAATGTTTTCTACAGAAATTCCAGGTTTAGTTTAACAATACTAGCTTTTATAAAAAAATCAAGCTATTAGAATGCATGTTTTGAATTGTGGTTGCCTCAATTTCAATAGAAGGAAAAGAACCCTACAGGTTGAATAATTTTTTCCCCTTTGTCTTTATGGAGGAACATTTCCTTGTATATTTTCATAGCTACAAAATCAGGTAATAAGGCCACTGATTTTCTGAGTTACATACTTAAATCGTAACAAAATCAAGTTCAGTATTTATTAATACAAATACTGTTTATTCCTAATAGTGACTTTGGAAAAGTTTCTAAGGTTCTTGAAAATTTTTACCTCACTCAATATGGAAAGTAAAATAACAACTCACATATTTTCTATTAAAACTTTTAAACAATTCTTATTAGATTTTCCTTCTTTTATACTGTTTTTAATATTTTCATAGGCAATTAGACTTCCAGATACTTGTTGACCATGTAAAAATCCCAATGGAACAAAATAAATCTATTGACCAATTTTGTATTTAAATTATTTTAAACTTAACTCACTTAATTTAAAAGAATTATATAGATTTATATTTATTCAGTCCATGTTAAAATAAATCTAAAACACAATTCATATCTTATTCAACTATATATTACTGTAATTTTAAATTTTTAGTTATAATTTAAAAGATATCATCTTAATTTACTTTTGTATTCTTTAGTTTTTCAAAAGTATTATAATCTTAAGTATATATATGTATATATACATATATATGTGTGTGTGTGTGTGTGTGTGTGTGTGTATATGTGTATGTAATATATATATTACATACACACACATCATAGCCTGAAAAATATGTCAGCCTCATAGTAAAAACTCAAGTTTGGCTTCTATCATAATGACATCACTGTAAATTAGGTTTTCTTATATTTTATCTTTATGAGTGGAATACCATCTTTACTGAATTAGGTCAATTCCATTTCCCTTGACATTCAAGTATTGCCAAAAGCAACTTATATGATTTTAAAAAGAGAAAAAAAGTTTTCTATACACACTTATGAAAAATATATATTTAAGAAATACTGTTTTGGGGGTGTCTGGGTGGCTCAGTGGGTTAAGCCTCTG
Source organism: Martes martes (assembly GCF_963455335.1). Classification (NCBI taxonomy): domain Eukaryota; kingdom Metazoa; phylum Chordata; class Mammalia; order Carnivora; family Mustelidae; genus Martes; species Martes martes. The sequence goes on along the minus strand of NC_137889.1, from coordinate 162,742,843 downwards.
CCTTCCGCTTGAGTCATGATCCCAGGGTCCTGGGATCAAGCCCCCCATCAGGTTCTCTGCTCCATGGGGAGCCTGCTTCCTCCTCTCTCTCTGCCTGCCTCTCTGCCTACTTGTGAGCTCTGTCTGTCAAATAAATAAATAAAATCTTAAAAAAAAATACTGTTTTGAACATAGTAATACTTAAAAACATGTGTATCATATATTACCAAATATCTCTGTTTTATTTATATAAATTTTGCTTTATTTGATTCATGTTTAATTTTCTCTAAGATAAACTCCAGATAGATGTATATTTGGAATATTTTTTTTAAAGATTTTATTTATTTATTTATTTGAGAGAGAAAATGTATGTGCATGAGAGGGAAGAGGGGCAGCTGAGGAAAAAAAGGGAGAAGCAGACTTCCCACTGAGCAGGGAGCTCCACACAGGGCTTAATCCCAGGGCCCTGAGATCATGGCTTGAGCTGAAGCCAGACACTTAACTGACTGAACCACATAGTTACCCTGAAATAATTTGTATTTACATTGTAAGGGAAGAAAAATTTTTCCTCTACTCTTCTATATTCTTTTGGTTGGTCTATTATTTAAATTGACATAAGACGGGGTGCATGGGTAGCTCAGTGGGTTAAGCCTCTGCTTTCGGCTCAGGTCATGATCTCAGGGTCCTGGGATCAAGCCCCACATTGGGATCTCTGCTTCCCCTCTGTCTCTCTCTGCCTGTCTCTCTGCCTACTTGTGATCTCTGTCTGTCAAATAAATAAATAAATAAATCTTTAAAGAAATAAATTGACACAAGACAGATTAAAAGGCAAAAACATAAATTAAAGTTCTCATGTATAGAAGTCCCACAAAGACAATGAAATGCTCCCCCCAAAGTAAGACAATTAAGGCTTATATACTATTCTGAGCTAAGAAGAAGGAAGTGAGGGTCTAGGGCTTCCAAAGAAAGGAAGACAGTTCTCAAAAAGTTGGGAAGAACAAATATTTGGTAAACAAATGTTTGTCATCCAATGAAGAGATAATGGGAAACAAGACTTTTATTTTATTTTATTTTTAATTTAATTTATTTTTTATTTTTTAGAGAGGGAGAGAAGAAAGACTGAAGGAGAGGAAGAGAGAGAATCTCAAGCAGGCTCCACACCTAGCACAGAGCCTGATGTAGGGCTCAATCTCACAACCCTGAGATCATGACTTGAGCTGAAATCAGAGTTGGACTTTTAACTGACTGAGCCACCCAGTCACCCTAGGGAAGAAAGGACTTTGAACAAACAAAACCTGCTGGGCTCCCACAGTTTACCACACCTAGTCTATACTCTATAGTTGTGTCTGGTGATAATTCTCTATTCCCAGACTGGGCCCTCTATCTAAATTCTTAGAGGCAGTTGAGGGGAAGGTAAAAAGCTCTTCCAGAGTCTGTGGGGCCTTAATCACCTTCAGTTCAAAATAATTAGCATGCCAATGTGGCACATTCTGGGGAAACTCATTCTTAACCCCTTCAACATCTTTACCTTCCCTTTTTCCATTTTCTTGATGTTGTGATTTAAAAAGCACTCAAAGTGATCTGTGATTTAATGTGATTTGAAAAGCACTCAAAGAAGCTTCCCCTAACTGACAACTGCCTGGATCATATGTAACTAGACTGAAAAAGGTCTTACAGATCAATGATTGTAAGTCTGGCCAGCAGACTTACATTTCATGGAATCTTAAGAGAATACTAAAGTAGCTTCAAACTTGTGTAAGTGGAAAACTGTGCCTACAGCACATTCTTAGCTATGGCAAATGTTTCTCTAACAAAAAGAGAAAAACACAGATTGAAAATTGGAAAAAAGGGTATTTTATAACAGAAAATTTGTAAAGAGCTGAGGAAGAAAAGGAGACACTTGATACAACTTCACAAAAATCAATCACCCACAAACAGTGGAACTTTTTTATTTTTGAATTTAGCATATATTTATTTCCTTTAGTATTTCCTTTTTCTTAACAAAGCCTCTCTGACATAATAAAATCTTTGGTTTTGGAACTATTGTGCTAGTTTCTCTAATTCTAATTTTATTCCAGCAAAAAATACCTTTTTAATCACATGAAGAATTTAATCAACTAGATCTACACTTAGATTCTAAAGCTCACACAACTTAATGGATTTCTTGTTTGTTTGTTTTAATTTTGATATCCATCCTTTACTTACAATGAACACATTTCTAATTGTTTATATGTCTGTGTTTATTTATTTTACCATAAACTGCTCAAAAGAAATAACTATGTCTTATTCATACTTATATCACCAGTACAGAGTACCATCCCATCCAAAGACTCAGGACCTCATCAGGCTCAGGACCTAGAAAGAATTGATATTTCAGCTCCAGTCTGAAGGGAGGAAAAAGCTGATGATATCTTAATTCAAAGCAGTCAAGCAAGAAGGATTTCTTTTATTCAGGGAAAGTCAGCCATTTTATTCTCTTCATACCTTAAACTAATTGGATGAGGCCCACTCACATTAAGGAGGGCAATCTCTTTTACTAAATCTGTCAATTTAAATGTTAATTTCATGCAAAAACACCCTACCAAATACACCCAGAATAATATTTGACCAAATATCTGGGGACCTTATGAACCAGTGAAGTTGGCACATAAAATTTACCATCACAGTAATGAATAGTTTCTTTTTCTTCTCTGTAGATTAAATTCATAAACTAAGGGTAGATTTTATGGAAGAGCAGTTCAATATGATATGATGGTCCAAATATGACGGTATGAAAGTTTTAAATGGTTGACATATTTGACAGAAAAGCAGTCTTTTTCTTTTTCTTGCTTGCTTGCTTTCTTTCTTTCATAAAATCCAATTAGAACATTCCCATGTAATTTTTAAGTCGAATTACGATTGTGTCAAAAATTATCTGTTTGTCCTAATACATTTATATGCTTTTTTATGTACAGTAATTATATGTATTTGTGTGATAGAGAAATATTAATTGAAAGAAGCAGTTTCTTTCTCTTTTTTTATTAGAAAAGATTATCCTGACCTAAGACATATATTGATTGATTTGATATAGACTTATTTCTTAGCCTCCACCCCAAATCAAATAACGTAAGTAAAACACACACACACACACAACACACACACATGCAAATTCAATGATACTGAACAAGATATCATCAAATAAACATGTAAATTATACAAACACATAAGAAATGAATGAAAAAGAGAGAGAAAGGGAACATAAGAATGAACTGAGGAGATGGGATGGACACATCAGGAAACAAAATGGCATGGGTCAAAAACAACAATGGAAGCTAGAAGACAGTAACACAAGGGGGCTTGAAAATTCTGAAATACTGATTTCCAATAAAGGACTTACAAAGGATTTTCATTTTCTCCAAAATAACATTTAAGTTAGAGAGTGATTTATAGAGGTATTTTAAGGCACATAAGATTTCAAAAATTCACCTCCCACTCATTTATTCTACAAATGTTACTGAAAGATTCAATCCACCCCCCCAAAAAAAATTAAGGGGGGCCATATTTGTGAAATAGGAGATAAAGAATCTAAGATAGAAATATGATTCTAAAGTGAAACAAGATGGGATCGGGAGGGAGACAAACCATAAGTGACTCAATCTCACAAAACAAACTGAGAGTTGCTGGGGGAGGGGGGTCGGGAGACAGGGGTGGGGTTATGGACATTGGGGAGGGTATGTGCTATGGTGAATGCTGTGAAGTGTGTAAACCTGGCGATTCACAGACCTGTACCCCTGGGGATAAAAATACATTATATGTTTATAAAAAAAATTAAATTAAATTAAAAAAAGGAAATATGATTCTATTTTCTGCACTAAATTATAACATCAGGATAAAAATTAAAGGTACATACTTTCGGTACATACTTTTGAATACTAAACTAATTAGCAATTATAAGATGGAATTATTTGTTCTATAATGTTTTAAAAGTATATATATCATTATGTGATGTAATTCTGAAAAGTAATTAAAGGAATATTTATACAGTGAACTTTAAAGTTTTCACACTTTCAGCAATATGAAAAATGGCAAAACAACTTTCATAAAGAATTCATTGAAATTCATGTATGCTGTTCAAATTAAAAAGAGGACTATGAGACTTTACTACATTATATATGTTACTTTAAGTTAATATTAAAGTATTAAGAATTTACCTAGAGAAAATAATGTAGCTGATCACAAATGTAAACTAAATAACAAAGGATGTATTAAATTGTGTGTATTGAAATTGATTTTATTATAGTAAAAATCATGAATATACATATATTCATATTCAGTTATAAATCAAGCAGAAATATAAAGAATATATCCAAATTCACAGAGTGTCCTATTATTTCTCCAACCCCTCCTTAGTCATTGATCCAGCAACTTTTTGTTGTTGTTGTTGTCAACAATTGTATTTAAGGGCACCTGGGTGGCACAGTCGGTTAAGAGTCTGATTTTTGGTTTCAGCTCCAGTTTTGATCTCAAGGTCATGGGATCCAGCCCCACCTCAGCGAGCACAGGGTGTGCTAGAGATTCTCTCTCTCCCTATCCCTCTGACCCTCTCTACTTTCCCCACTCTCTCGCCCTCTCAAACAAATAAATCTTTTAAAAACTATTTATTTATTTATCACACAAGCAGGGAGAGGTGCAAGCTCTCAGCATTGAGCTGGGGATGAGGCAGAGCTTGATCTCACCACCACAAGATCACGAACTGAGCCAAAATCAAAAGTCTAATGCTCAACCAACTGAGCTACCCAGGTGCCGCAATCCAGCATCTTTTTTATTCAATTTTTTTTTTTATTTTTCTCATGGTTTTTAAATAACATTGCTTATCTGTTATTTTTATTTGTTAATTTTAGATGTTATGATTTTTCTATTAAGTAAAATAGGATTTTCAGATTTTTTTTTTCAACCATCTTGACATTTCCTCAGAAATTATTGCATTTGTTTAAGAAAATATGAAATTCTTGGGGCATCTGGGTGGCTCAGTGGGTTAAGCCTCTGCCTTCAGCTCAGGTCATGATCTCAGAGTCCTGGGATCGAGCCCCACATGGGGATCTCTGATCAGCAGGGAGCCTGCTTCCCCCTCTCTCTCGCTGCCTACCTCTTTGCCTACTTGTGATTTCTGCCAAATAAATAAATAAATCTGTGGAAGGCCGTGCAGTAGCTTGAGAGAGAACCAAACCAGCCCCTGACTCACACCTCCTTGAAACCTAAGGGTTAAAGCAATCCTGTGGTTAATAAGTTGAGGTGCTTGAGAATGGGCCTGTGCCATGGGTCTCACGCTCTCCTGCGCGACCACCCTCTGGGGCTTATCTGGAACAGGACATGCAGGCCTAAAGCCGTGAATCAGTAACTTGACTTGCTGTCCCTGCAGGGGCCATAAACCGCACCGGATGCCCTTTGGCCCTTCTCCATCTACTTATCTATAGGGAACTCATCTTTAAGCAGCCCTCTTGGCGCCATGATGTTTGCACATGAGCCTTAAGAAATCTTCTAAGGGGAACCTGTGGAAACTATTCTAAGAATGCAATGGATCACTGCTTCCTTGTGATTGTCTCTGTACGATACTTATACCAGAGCACTCTTCTGAATAAACTGGCATTGCTTGGACATCATCCACTTTGCCCCTCCTGTCCCCATCTCTTTGTGTCTCGTCTTCATTTCACCATCCTCTTACCCTCTCGACCCTGGTCATGTTGTCGTGCCGGCCGTGACATAAATCATTAAAAAAATGGAATTCTTAATTACTCTGTATATGAAAATATTGAATAAGACATATATTATTTTTCCCATTACATATAGGTTTTATTTTCTTTGTAGAGTTAATTATTCATTTTCTATTTCCTTCTTAATTGTCTCCATATCTATCAAATTCTTCAAATGTCTAGAAATCTATGGCTTAATGAGCCCTATAGGTGGTTTTAATATAAGCTGAAGATGGAGATTCATTGATGTAAAGTAATCAGACAATGACTGTTTTTCTAAATTTTTTCCCCATTGAGAATATCTCAATTAGTAACCTCTCATAGTATGTATCTCTGTGGTCTCTCATCAGAATCTGTGAGTATATCATGATACAGACGTAGTAAAAGGAGTTCTCCAATGAGCTAGGGGAAAGGAAGTGATCATCTCTAAATTCAGTATGCAAACTTCTTTTTTTTTTAAGATTTTATTTATTTATCAGATAGAGATCATAAGTAGGCAGAGAGAGAGGGGGAAGCAGGCTCCCCACTGAGCAGAGAGCCCGATGCGGGGCTCGATCCCAGGAGCCTGGGATCATGACCTGAGCTGAAGGCAGGGGCTTTAACCTACTGAGCCACCCAGGTGCCCCAGTATGCAAACTTCTAATTAAATAATATTTCCAGGGGGGCGCCTGGGTGGCTCAGTGGGTCATAGCCTCTGCCTTCAGCTTGGGTCATGATCTCAGGGTCCTGGGATCGAGCACCCCATCGGGCTTTCTGCTCAATGGGGAGCCTTTTTCCTCCTCTCTCTCTGCCTGTCTCTCTGCCTACTTGTGATCTCTGTCAAATAAAATCTTAAAAAAAAAAAAAATATATATATATATATATATATATATTTCCAGTGCAGTGCTTATTTTGCTTCCTTTTTTTTTTTTTTTTTAATTCTAGAGATTTTTTGTTGCCCTGTCTCTGGAAATATGTCTTTTCTTTACCCTTAAAGATGTTCAAGGGAAGGAGCTGGTATAAGGAAGATATGGGGACAACTGTTGTATAAACATTATTTCATATTTCATTCCTGTGCCTTAACTTCTATTTTCTGGAGTACCTAGTGTTGGAAATATGCTTAGGGAAATTTACATATGCAATAATTTCCTTTTCTTTCCTTTGTTCTCCCTTAAATTACAAATAAATAACACAGTAATTGATTTCCCTTTTGCTTTGGGTTAAGATGACAAAATGTTGAAAGTTATTTCTTGGGTAGAGGTTATACACAACTGTTTGTTCCTTTACTAAAATAATTAGTTCTGTCCATTAGTTATCTTCTTCACTTTATGCTAAGATTATTTCTTTTGAGACACTTAGATTTAAGAAGTAAAGATTCAGTTTCCATGCAAATAATTTCTAACTGTATTCTGTGTTCCAATTATTGAGCTAGATGAAGGATAACTTTGTTATCTCCCTTAAGAGATTAAATAGTCAACTTCATGGAAAACTACATATATGAATAGAAGATAAGTAATAAAATACAATTAATATAGACTTATGTTATTTGTGAATAGGTAGGTATTAGTGGGAATTGAAATGACTAAAACGACTTTATTGCAATGGAATAAAGACTTGGGTGAAAAGAAAGAAGCAAGAAGGTTATTCCAGGAAGGTTAAATTATTATCAGATGATCTAAAGAAATTTAAAAGTTCATGTAAATATTTTACTTTCCTTCTCTAATATCTAAAATAGCATTTTGATATAGCTCATATTATGTCTATATTTATGTTTATTTATATATCATTTTATATTTTCTAAAATATATATTTCTATAAATAATATATTTTAATAATCATATTTCCAGTATAATTTATATATACTAAACATATGTTTTCATGCATACATATGTGTATGTGTACATGTTTGAGTATGTATCTGTAGATGTAGAGCACTGATTATACCTTAACTTTTTTTCTCATTTAATCATCAACAGTGTTATCATTGAAGTACTATTATTATTCTCATTTTTCAGATGTAGAAACAAACTTGTCCAAGGTTACACAATTAATTAGTTAATGTAGGAGGAGGGATTCACACCCCACCGGTTCAACATGAATCAAATAATAAACTAGAGTGCTCACCACAATTGCCTCTCATTCCAATTAACCATATTAAATAAATACATATCTTGAATGCTTTATGGCCCAAAGATTCAGAGTGACTTGTATTTTGGAAAACTAGGAAAATTAGGTTTTCTATCAAGTCATAGCTAAGTGAGAAAGTAAAGCATATCTTTTTAAAGAACTTTTGAGCAGGTAGAGAAGTGTGTATTCCAAAAGGCAATTACTTGGGGAGAAGCCAAATTAAAAAGGATAAACCTGGATGAGTCATAAATTGAAAGTGGTAGGCGAAGAGGGAGAATCTGGGTAGGAGCCAAAGAAACAGAGAATAGCAGAGAATAGAAACAGTTGTACTGTGAGGCAAAGACAGGGATGGACAAATCCCCTAGGGGTTTTGCACTCAGCAAAAGCATCTGGAGATTATCTGGAAATTATTCCTTCTGAATAATTGAAAAGGCATGTAATAGAGTCTTTATTACTATAAATTTATTTCAAATTATATAATTTGCTTCCTATAAAATAAATCAACATCATTAATTTTAACCAGGAAAAAGACTGAAATCTGAGATGTTGAATGCCTGTTAAGAATTTACGTCAAGATTATTACTAACTCTTCCCCCACTTTTTAAAAAAACATTATCCCTCAAATACTAATTAAAATGAAGAAATATGACAGAACTACTATTTCTGGCAAAATTACATACTGACTATTCTGAAACCTACCTCAAAATACTGAATACTTTTTAAAAATCTTTAAGTGTATAGCTTAGTTAGCCAGAAAGATTTTAAAAATGAAAATAAGTTAAAATAAGAAATAATTATTTAGAAGAGAGCAAAATTTCAAAGACTCACAAAATTTCAAAACTCACAAAAAAGCTACACTTGCCCTGAGGAAATATGCAAATTACAGGAGGTTTAGTTTACTGTTTTAATTCAAGTGTAAAGAAAAACAAAAAGTCCTTGGACTGAAAGGTAAAAAGTTAGACCAAGAACATTTCAATATAAAGCCATGACTCCAAAATATGAATGCTCGATAAATATCCAACTAGGAGAAACATGGCCCCATACAGGGAGATCATAATTGAACTTGACAAAAGAGGAAGTGGGGTCAGAAAGCTTTCCTTAATGAATCATGATCTTCAGTCTATACTGCAGGGGATTTGAGAGGAGAGACATTACCTACAGAACCCAAAACCTAAAGCACAAAATGTATATAGAACTTCTGAATGTTGTCAATACTCAAATACACTGTAGAAATAAACATAGCCTCATTATAGCAGCAGATGTTAATCATAGCCCTTCAAGTTTTCTAAATAATACAGTAAAGTAGGCATGGACTAATTATAAGCAAATAAAACAACCAAAGAAACAGGCTCCTCCACGCAAGAATTAACAGAATATACAAAAACAAAAGGATCAGAATCAGCTGTAGAGTATTAAAAGTGTGAATGATATGCATTACTAATAAAAGGGAATGTTCAAGTAGATGAAAGAAGAGACTATCAAAATGCTGAATCTGATTTGAAAAATAACAAAAATTTTAGAAATGGAAAAAGAGCTCTTCATATGAGATAACTAGAAATACACAACAAGGAAGAATGGGTGAAATGGAATCTAGATCTTGATAGAATCACTAAGAATTCATTATGGAGAAATAAATGTAGAAACACAAAAGGGAAATTGAGAGGCTAGAGAGCAAAATGAGAGATTTTTAGCACTTATCTACTGAGATGAAGAAGCTAGATATAAAGATATACTGGAAAAGAAAATTTCAGATTTGATTTATGATAAAACTGTACAGATTCTGGGAACTACATGAATCTTAGGCAAGACAAATGAATAGAATCCACACCTAGAGTTATCATCATGTAACTGCAAAATGCTGACAAAGTAAAGATCTTAAATAAATTAGCAAATACATATATATGATCTTCAAAAGGAATAAACATAGGTCTGAGCTCTTCAACCAACACTATTAGGGAATATCAATGTAATCAAATCTCAAAGGATTAACTTCAAGTGGCTTTTATCTAGACTTCCATAAAAATCAAATATGATCAAAATCAAGAACAAGGGGCACCTGGGTGGCTCAGATGGTTAAATGTCTATCTTTAGCTCAGGTCATGATCCCAGGCCATGGTCTGGGGTTTCCTGCTTTGAGGAGAGCCTGCTTCTCCCTTTCCCTCTGGCCGCTGCTCCCCCTGCTTGTGCTTTTTCTCTTTCTGTCAAATAAATAAAATATATATTTTTTTTAAAATCAAGAATGAAAAAAGGTCACTACAGATAAAAGTTGAAATTTATTGCAACACAGCTATATTGGTAAGAATGAGCCAAATACCCTAACTGGAAAGTGAGCCAAAAATATGAGTACATAAATGTTATTGGTTCAAAGCATAGGAAAAGCTAGGAACAAGGCGGGGGGGGGGGGGGACATGAGAATGAGTGTCTAAGAATATGGAGTTCCTCCTTTGGGTGATTAAAATGTTCTGAAACTAGAGATTGGTAATGGTCATACTACATTGAATACCCTAAGTTCCATTCAAGTGTACACGTTGAAATGGTTGGAATGGTCAATTTTATTTTATTTTTATTTTACCACAATAAAAATAATATTTATAAAGATATATTACTAGAACAGTGGTAGTATGTAAGTGCTTAATGTTTACCTGATAAATGATGGTATTTCAAGAGTTTTTGAGTTCAAATCCTGGCTTCATAATCTATTTCCTGTGTATTCTTGTGCAATTTATGAGCCTGCCCTTTGCTTCAGTCTTTATATATGGTAAAATGGAAATGATTAAAGCAGTAACTACACTGTGGAGATTAATACTGTAATAAGGCATAAAGAAGCCTAATATAGTAAGTTCTCGATTAGGTTTATGTATCGTTAACTATAATTTATTATGATCATTAACCTCATCATTGTTACTACTAAGATCTCGCTTCTAATATTTTCACAGCTTGAAGTATTCATACTCAATTTTTGCACCATCCTTCACTACTCAGGGTTTGGATCAACTGTTCCAAAATGCCTTTCCTGAACCCTCAAGTTACATTTATGTTTTCCCTTTCCACCTCCCTGGGTTGCTGTTTATAACACTATAAGACTCATATCACATTGAAATTACTGGTGTATTTGACTGTTTTCTCCACTAAAGAGTCAATTTCACAAAAGAAAGTATCATTTTATTTTGTCTCTTGAGCACGTGCTGTAACATAACACACACAACGCACACACATACACATGTCCTAGACTTCTATTTGCTCAGTTGAACAATATAAGTTATATGATTAACAGATACTTTATTTTGTTTCTTTCAGTATATATTTTTTGTTATTTAATGTATACCAAATTTAAACACTGACAGGTATTAATCTCTCAGGGTTTCCCATATTAAGGTGAAGGAAGAATTTTTTTTAATATATTTTATTTATTAATTTGACACAGAGAGAGAGAGCATAAGCAGGAGAAGCAGCAAAGGGAGAGGAAGAGCAGGCTCCCTGCTGAGCAGGGAACCTGATGCAGGGCTCGATGGCAGAACCCCAGGATCATGACCTGAGCCAAAAACAGACACTTAAGTGACTGAGCCACCCAAGGGTCCTGTGAAGGAAGAATTTAATAATCAGTGTACTCGTTTAGCAATAATATAGTAGCACTAACTGTATGCACAACACTATGGCTATGATAAGTATTTCAAATATTAATTCTTAAACTATTTTTTTTTTAGTTCTGTTATTTGTATCTATGTTTAGATTTAAGTACTTTATGAGTCAAAGTAAGACTTCAGACACTGACTAAAGTTGTGTATTCATTGGGAGTTGTATTGATTTTCAGCCAGTACTTTTTTTCATGAAAAAAAAAAATTTTTCCCCTAAATAATGAAAAAGAAATGGAAAATTAAAAGATTGGGCACACACACATATGCTTTTTGCAAAGGGCTTCATTGTCTAACCACATGCTTGTTTAGTACTTAGAATATGACTCAATAAGCAACTGGCATGATTAGAAATGATAAGAGCTATAGTACAGTCAACCTGAATATCCATAATATTCTCAGTTTGGCACAAAAGACCACAGAAATGCTGAGTTTCATCAGCATGCCATTCATCTGTTAAAAAAGAAAAGCTGAAATACGAAACCACAAGAGGCCACCATCCATACCCTTGTTAATTTGGAGGATGAAAATACAAGTATATTAGCAATTGTTTTTTATCCAGATACTGAAAATTAAAATGGCATATAATACTATGTCTGATTTCATTTTGATTTCTATTTTGAGTAGTGCGCAACAATTTATTTTAGTAGATACCAACTAAATTGTTGTCAACACATTTTAATTGTTATATACATGCACAGCAGTCATTTCACAAAGCTTTAGGGGGTAAGATGCATCCATTAGTGATCTTGGTTTGCCTTTATTTAAACAAATGATTTTCCATATTGAGATACATATAATACATAAATTGTACTCTCTTTCTTGCCATTGCTTTTAGGAGCTTCTTAACTGGCATACAAAACATTTTGTCTTAATATTTTATGATAAAATCAAAGCAATAAAGAACACTGTGATAAAGAGGAATCCCACAAGTTCTTTTAAAACCAAGAGACATTTGTAGTAATCTCCATCAATCTAGTCAGTAAGGAAAGTGATGTATTTACTACTTTAGCCCCAGGCATTAGAAAATTTTGATACAATAAAGAAACCATTTTTATTTGGCAAACTTGAATTAGGGTTTTACAGCCTGACAGAATTTATATTTTTGGGAAGGGCTTACTGATGTACCAAGAAATCAGCTAGATTAGGAACTGCTTTGGGCATCTCAAGGATGCCTAGATGGCTATGTTATGTCTCAGATGTGTCAAGTCCAATTATCCAGTCTTTTGTAGAAATAATATAATTTCCTCTGTGAGGTATTAACCTACACCTTGTGGGAGTCTACAGACCTGCTTGCTGTCTTCTGCACAAAAGAACCAGTAAAATGGGCAACAGGGAACTAAAATCCAATCCCTATTCTGCTATATCCACCAAGAAAAACAGATCTTTCAGTATTTTGTGTGTACTTTCCTCCCTGTTCATCATCATCCTCAAGTGAAGTATATCTGCTCTTGCACACAGACTCTCTCTCTAAAAATAAATAATCTTTTTTTAAAAGATTTTATGTATGTATTTGAGAGACAGCATGAGCAGGGGGAAGAACAGAGGGAGACTGAGAGAGAAACAGACCCCCTGCTGAGTAAGGAGCCTTATGTGGGACTGGATCCCAAGAACCTGAGATAATGACCTGAATCAAAGTCAGACACTTAACCAACCGAACCACCCAGGCACCCCATAAATAAATCTTAAAAAAAATAATAATAAGAAGAAGAAGTCTGGGCTGACTCAACTGGATTCTCTGCCCAGAACCTTATGATACTAAAATCAAGATTTAGGAGACGTTGAGTTCTTATCTGGGAGCTCTGGCTCAGGGAGAACATTTCCAAACTCATTCAGTTTGTTAGCTGAATGTAGTTCCTCAGGTTGGAAGATTGAGTTCTCCATATCCTTGCTGGCTTGTCAAATGGGGGAAGCCCTCAAGTTTTAGAAGCTTCTTGCATTCCTCCTCATGTGATCCTTTCATACTGGAGCATACTAAGCAAAAGTCCTGCTTAGAATCCTTCTAGTGCTCCAAATCTGTGATTTATGTGTTTTTAAAGAGTTTATGTGATTAGGTCACACCCACCCAGATAATCCCCATATTTTAAAGTCAACTGATTTAGGACCTTACATCTGCAAAAATCTCTGTACATAGCACTCTGATTTGTATTTGATAACATTATCAAGGTTGCAAAATCTGAGAGAACCACCTTTAGAATTCTGCCTACCACAGGTAACAAAATTATTATGGTTTTCTAAAATGAGTTAGTTGCCATTTTCTATTTTCTCAAAGAATTAATACATACATATATTAAAAATTGTAAAAATCCATTTGTCAATTGTTGATAGAACTTACTGTTAAAAAGGGCTGTGGTTTCTGTTTTATTTAGTTTACACCCTGTAAGTAGATTCCATTTCTTTAATGGTTGTATTTCTTGTGCAGGTTTGCTATTCTTGTTTTAGTTCTGGCAAAGTTTTAAATTAATTGGCATAAAGTGACTGAATATTCATTGATTTTTAAGTTACTTCCGTGTATGTAATCATGCGCCCTTTCAGTTCTAATAAGGTTTACTCGTGGTCTCTCTCTTTTCTCTCTCCTCTCCTTATCTTGCTTAAAATCTATACGGGCAGGATCTTTCCTATTTTATTATAATTGTCAAATAAAATGCTTTCGGCTTTGTTGATACTCTAAAATTTGTTAAATATTCATTTAATTCTGAGCTTACTTTTGCTATCTCTTTCCTTCCAATTACTTGGATTTATTTTATTTTTATAACTTTTAAGTTGGATGATTAAATCATTCATTTTCAGAATTATTTTTGTTTCCCAAGCAAAAGCATTAAAAGATACATTTCCCCATATTTTAAATACATTGTACATATTTTGCAATATGGTATTTTGATGACAATTGAAATCATGTATAGAAAATACATGTTTTTTCTAATCTCAAAATAAGGTTACTTTTTGATAAATGAGCTATCTCTACATTATTTTGCTTTAATTTCCAAATCTATTTAAATTTTTCTGTTGAAAACTAACCTGTTTGTAATTTGGTCAGAGAAGGTAAATATGATCAAAATTAATTTTATTTTTCTTGCTCAACACTTCTGTACATATGTTAATATTTATTTTATGACCAGATAAACCAGTTTTGAAAATAGTCTACTACATCTTAAGAAGAATGAGCATTTTAGGGTGCATGGCTGGCTTAGTTGGTAAAGTTTGTGACTGTTGATCTCGGGATTATAATTTCAAGACCCTCACTGGGTGTAGAGATTATTTAAAAATTAAAAAAAAAAAGTGAGCATTTTGGCACTTTTAGATGTAGAGTTCAACAAGTATTCACCACATCCAGCTTGTTATTTTTCTTCTATATGTTCCTATTCTTCTTTATTAATCACTAGATTTCTTAACTTTAATTTTTTTTTTTTAGGTGAAAAGGAAGTATTGTACACCTGAAAAAAATAAAATAAATAAAGAGAGAGAGAGAGAGAGAAAAGAAAAAGAAAAAAAAAATAAGAAAACTCGAATGAAAATCCTATAGCAAAAGTTTATAATTCAGTAAATACATAGATTAAATACTTAACCATGACCACTTCCAACAAACATGCACATTTCGAATCATCTAGAAAAGATGATGGTATGTGAAAATCTCACAGTGTCACTGTGGATTTTAATGACTCCTCTTATGTTAATTATTAATTTCCATAATTTTAGTTAGGGACTAATTTATTTTTCCTTTTTGGCCAAAGTCTACTATTTTGTTATTATTTAGGAGCCAATCTTTTGTCCTAACAGTATTTTTTCACAGATAAAGATTTACTGATATTAATATACCTATACTTATTTTTAATTATTTTGATCTTGCCTGGTATAGCCTTATAGCTATTTTTAAAATCCTTTTGTTCCCTATGTTTTAGATATTTCTTCTGTAAGCAGCATATAACTGGATTTTTCATTCAGTTTTAAAACTTTTCTTTTATCAGAACTTCATCCATTTATACTTGTTGTTTTTACTGGTACCTCTTAGATGGTTTTTCCCCCAATAATATATCCTTTCTGTTTAATCCCTTTTTTACTATATTGAAAATTCCCACTAGTTTTCATGTTAGCTGGCTATGCATTTCCATTTATGACCATAATATTTTTCCATAACTTCCAGATGTACTGAGTGGTTAGTTAGCATATCTAATACATGAAATTTTGAATTGTGAATTTTTGCTACTGGATTTTCATTTAAAATGTTTTATGGCATTTTATCTCAACTAAAATTCCAAGAAATATAATTAAAAAAAATATCTAATGTAAAGTAATAATGTTATTTTAGTAAAAAGTCTATCAATTGGGGCACCTAGGTGGCTCAGTGGGTTAAAGCCTCTGCCTTCAGCTCAGGTCATGATTTCAGGGTCCTGAGATCAAGCCCTGTATCGGGCTCTCTGCTCTGCAGGAAGCCTACTTCCTCCTCTCTCTCTGCCTGCCTCTCTGCCTAGTTGTGATTTCTCTCTGTCAAATAAATAAAATATTAAAAAAAAGTCCATCAATTTTATTAATGCATGCACTACAAATAGGTCATCATAACTCAAAAAAGTAAATAAGTTATATAAATAAATGTTGCAACTAATATGCAAATTTATAATATTTATTAAATAAAATACAAACATAAAAATCTAAAATCTATTATTTCAGTTGTAAAACAGTAAAACAGGTATTTTTCTATGTTTGTAAAGAAATTAATGATGAAATCATTCAGATGTCAAAAATAAAAATATGCTTCCTTTAAAAAATATCCATTCTATTTAAACATGTGAGTTATAATGTTTAAATTTTCATTTTTACATGATTTCTCATGTACAATTGACCCTTAAATGACATGAATTTGAGCTGACAGGGACATTTTTATATGCAGATTTTTCCAATAATAGTACAATCTTGTAAATGTGTTTCCTTTTCTTATAATTTTCAAATAACATTTTCTTTTCTCCAGCTTACTTTTTGTAAGAATACAGAACACAATACATATAATATGCAAAATACATGTTAAGTGCCCATGTTATTGGAAAGGTTTCCAGTCAACAGTAGGCTATTAATAATGAAATGGAGACTCAAAATTTATATGTGTACTTTTGACTGCATGGGAGGTCTGCACCTCTAACCCTTGCATTATTCAAGGGTTAACTGTAATATATTTTGCAGCTGCTAAAACTACTTCTGAAAACACTTAAAGTTAGGAAAAATACAATATAATATTAACTAGGAAAAAAAAGAATGACAATTTTAATATATCAAATTATTGCTATCAATCATGTTTGAGATCCAAATGGTACTTTTTTTATAGAGGGGTCATATTAAAATTCTCCTAAAATCTCTTTCAGCATGCCAGTGTTGAAGAGAACCTAACTTACAGGTTACTTTCTGTAGGTAACTTTTCTTCTTATTTTCCTGAAAACTCTGTAGATGTTCCTTGAATTTTCCCCAGGCTGGAAAGGAAATCTTTTTTTTTTTTTTTTATATATATACTAAAAGTTATCAATGGAATATGAAATATTTTGGAGTTAGAAACCTGATAACTTACACTTAGTTTTTTTTTTTTTTTTCTTACAGTTAGTTTTAACATACTGTTACCAAACTTTCTCAAGATATTTTATCAATTTTGGCTACTCTGTCATATGATTGATTTAATGCTGATATGATTATAATTAATTTAAAATAAATTCATATGCTTTGCAATATATACATGGTTCATTCAGTTTCTATCTCTTGGTATCAACAATTATCTGAATTAAGTTATTTTTTGGGGCACCTGGGTGGCTCAGTGGGTTAAGCTGCTGCCTTCGGCCCAGGTCATGATCTCAGGGTCCTGGGATCGAGTCCCGCATCGGGCTCTCTGCTCAGCAGGGGGCCTGCTTCCCTCTCTCTCTCTCTCTCTGTCTGCCTCTCTGCCTACTTGTGATCTCTGTCAAATAAATAAAATCTTAAAAAATATATATATATTTAAATAAAATTTAAAAAAGTGTTTTTTTGTCATAACTCTTCAAAATTTGATGGTAGAGATTGTGCCTATTTATTGTATTTCCATTGTCTCTGCCAATGAATAATTGGCCCCTCGGGAATAAATGTCATCTCACTCTCTTCCTTTCTCCATGAAATAATGCTTGGCCCTGAAAAAAAATTAACAAACAAATATATGTAAATACTTTATGTTGTACTAAATTTGTAAAATGTCTATGGACATGTCTGCAGGTGTATCTAAGAAATGTCTTAAGGAAATTATTTGTCATTGACCATATGAGGGTTTTGAGTGAATCAATGAATTCTCTTCCTCTCTTTTGTTTTCCATTAAGTAGAAATATGTAGGAAATATCATAGCATTCATATGAGAACAATTCTCTTTCAGAATAACTGAATCAATAACTTGTCACTTTTGAGAGTCGGGAGGTCATGATGCTGTTGAATAAAGCAAATATTTCTACTGCCAACTCTAATAAGAGAGTCTGTAAGTTATGACCAATCCAGTTGTTGTGGTTTTTTTTTCAGTCTTCTATATTATTTATAATATAGCAAATGTCAATAGTTATACAATTAAATGTTTATTATATGATTAATTCAAATTGTATCATAAGAGACTGGAAGAACAAATATCGTTAAAATGTCTATACTACCCAAAGCAATCTACACATTTAATATAGTCTCTATCAAAATATCAACAGCATTTTTCATAGAGCTACAAGAAACAATCCTAAAATTTGTATGAAACACGAAAGACTCCAAATAGCTAAAACAACTTTGAAAAAGAAAAGCAAAGCTGGAGGCATCATGATTCTCTATTTCAAGTTATATTACACAGCTGTAGTAAACAAAACAGTATGATACTGGCACAAAAATAGACACCTAGATCAATGAAACATATTAGAAAACCTAGAAATTAATCTACAACTATATAGTCCATTAATCCAACAAAACAGGAAAGAATATCCAATGAGAAAAAAAACAGTGTCTTCATCAAATGATGTTGGGAAAACATGCAAAAGAATGAAATTAGACCACCTTCTTACACCATACAAAAAAAATAAATCAAAATGAAAGACCTAAATGTGAGACCCAAAGCCATAAAAATCCTAGAAAAGAATGCAGGCAGTAACTTCTTTGGCATAGGTTGTAATGACTTTGTAGATTTGTCTCCTGAGGCAAAGGAAACAAATGCAAAAATAAATTATTGGGACTTCATCAAAATAAAAAGCTTCTACACAGTAAAGGAAATAAACAAAACTAAAATACAACCCAGGAAATGGGAGAAGATATTTGCAAGTGACATATCTGATGAAGGGTTAGTATCTGAAGTACATAAAGAACTTACAAAACTCCACATCCAAAAAATGAATAATCCAGTTTAAAAGTGGGAAGAAGGGGAGACTGGGGGCTCACTGAGTTAAAGCCTCTGCCTTCAGCTCAGGTCATGATCCCAGGGTCCAGGGATCTAGCCCTGCATCGGGCTTTCTGCTCAGCGGGGAACCTGCTTCCCCCTCTCTGTATCAGCCTGCTTTTCTGACTACTTGTGATCTCTGTCTGTCAAATTAATAAGTTAGTTAAAAATAAATAAATAAATAAAAGTGGGCAGAAGACATGAATAGAATGAATGAAAATAAATAAAATATGAATAAAAATAAATAAAAGTGGGCAGAAGACATGAATAGACACTTTTTCAAAAATGTCTATTGGCCAACAGACATATGAAAAGATTCTCAACATCACCCATCGTTAGGGAAATGCAAATCAAAACCACAATGAGATATCATCTCACACCTGTCAGAATAGCTAAACTGAACAAAACAATAAACAATAGGTGTTGAAGAGGATGTGGAGAAAGGTTCACTGTTGGTGGGAATGCAAACTGGTGCAGCCCCTGTGGAAAATAGTATGGAGTTTTCTCAAAAAGTTAAAAATAGAACTGCCCTACAGTGCAGCAATTTCACTACAAGGTATTTACCCAAAGAACACAAAGATACTAAATCAAAAGGATGTATGCACCCTGATGTTTATAGCAGCATTATTCACAATTGCCAAATTATGGAAATAGCTCAAGTGTCCATCAGCTGATGAATGGATAAAGTGGATGTGAGAGAGATATATATATATATATGTGTATATATATCCATTCATCACATATACATGTGTGTGTGTATATATATATATATATATATATATATCAGAATACTACTGTTCTAAATGAATTCTAAAATGAATACTATGAATGAATGAATGAAAGAAAATGAATGAAAATGAAGTGAATGAAATCTTGACAATTGCAATGACATGGATGGAGCTAGAGACTATTATGCTACACAAAATATGTCAGTCAGAGAAAGACAAATACCATATGATTTCACTCATATGTGGAATTTAAGAAATTAAACAAATGAGCAAAGTGGAAGGGGAAACAAGAAATTTTCTTGGGGGAAGTTAAGGGGAAACTTAACTATAGAGAACAAACTGATGGTTACCAACAGAGAGTTGAGTGGGTGATGGATTAGATAGGTGATGTGATGAAGGAGTGCACTTGAGAGAGATGAGCACTGGGTGTTGTATGAAAATGTTGAATCACTATATTGTATACCTGCATGTTAACTAATTGGAATTAAAAAAATAGGGGAAAAAACCCCAAATTGTACCATAAGACACTAAACAAATATAATTCTTATACAGATATTTAGAACTATATCCATGTAATGCATGTGATCAAAAGGTCTGAAAAAAGTGTTTGCCACTTAGTATCCAGTTAAAATACAACATTTCTCCCTTTTCCCCTGAACCCACAGATTTTCCCCAAAAAAGAAAAAAAAATATATTAAATGAAATTTTACAGATGATTTAAATCATGTATGTATCTGCTGAAGTAGAAATAGTGTTTATGGAATATATGATTATGAAACAAGCCATGAAGCATATCTTATTTTATTATTTTAAATATATTTGTGTTTCAAAAATTAGTCATGTTTGTGTTCTCAAATGATCATGGTTAAAATGGTCTATTAAAAGTACTTTTTCTCTTCTATGCATAGAAAAAATATATATGCATATTCAGTATAAATATTTTATTTAGTTACAATTATTTTCTCCAGGAAGAAAGTTTAACCAACATGAAAATGAAATGTTTCTGTGACCCAAAGACCTCAAAAATACAGAATAAGATTTTTTATTTTATAAATTGGGAACACAGGTTTGAGAGATTCAGGGAAAGAAACATAAATTAGAGAAGTCAATTTTGTTGGAAGCAGTGCCTTTGACAGATTCATGACAAGATGGAAGAATAATTTTTGTTTTGAACAGTAGGTTGAAAGATTAATAGTAAGAAATAGAAAAATCATTTTTATTGGGAGATGTAGGAGTACAAGATTTGTGATTTAAGAATCTTATTTTTCTTTATTTTAGAAAATGGAGGGTCTAAGAGTTTTATTTTTTAAGAAATATATTTAATTATCCATAGTTTTTCCTAAATACTTCAGCTAATGAATTTGTAAAAGTGAAAGTCAAGTCTGCTGATACTTTTCTCTTGTACTAAATGTATGTTATATATCATAAGAAAATTAGTTTACAGATATATATTTTTATTTTTATATGTTCATCTCTTTATGTCAAGAAAACCATGCAAATATTTGGAATCTTAAGTCCTCAAAAGGTCAGGTTTTGTGAATATTACATTAAATTCTCCATTTTTCAAGTTATGGTGACATATGAAGAAAAAAATTGTGTCTCTGTTGATAGGTAATAAATATATAAATTGTTCAGTGGATTTTTTGGAGACAAATTTTGGTCACTAAAAAAGTATAAAATGTATTCACCATGAGTATCATCTGATATTAATTCTTTAATTACTGGAGGATTATTTTTCTCAAAGGACAGTTGACAAATTATTTTTTCATTCCTGCATTGTTTAAAGATATTAGAGTCTGAAATCATTGGATCATATCAATTTAGAAACAAAAGAGGTTATATTATATTATTCATGGTTTCCTGTTTACAGTGGTGGTCTGGCAAAACAAGCCCTAATACAGTGAATGTGTTCACAATACACCTTAATCCCTATCTTCAGACTCAGTTCAACTGGACTTGAATTCTTCCTCTTTCAAAGTCTTCCTGTGGAATTCAACCATGTTATTTAAACTTATTTTTAAGTCTTTTTTTATCATGTATAAATGGAAATAGCAATAATTCATAACTCATCCTCTTGTTATGAGCTTGAAGTCAGGAATTTCTTTGAAAATGATTATTATGGTGTCTAGCATGGTATAAAAGCTCAATAAGAGAATAAAGTTATTTAGCAGTAACCATTGGCAGTAGTGCTGTAGTGGTGACAAGTAGTTCAGAACACACTTTGGAAAAGAACCCACATTATTTCACCACACAGCTCTCTTTTGGATATATCATTCAGCTGCATCTCAAAAGACATTTTGAACATATTAGTTCCTACTAATATTCTAGAAAGAGGAAACTAATTGAGGATGGTTCTCCATATGGCAAGATTTTTAGCTTAGCTTTTTGTTTTTGTTTTTGTTTTTTTTCCTTTCAATGGCCAACTTTGCCAAATTTGCTTATTGGAACAGTATCCTGGAAATGGTATTTACTTGATCTTGAAATACATAATATTAATATAATTAACAAAATGGTTGTAAATCATCTGAAGTCTGAAATTTATTTTTATACCTGCTGTCTGCCTTCTTTGAGTTTATATTTATAAATCCATAAGAATATCACTGAAAAATGAATGACAACGTTTACTGAATTCTTATTATGTACCAAATAGTATTCTGTGCATTTATTTGTATGTTGTTGAATCACTACAACAATAATAAAACTTAGATAAACTATGATCCCTCTATTAGTTTTCTAGACCTGCCATAATGAAGTGCCACAGTTTTTGTGGCTTAAACATCAGAAATCTACTTCCTTTTTTTTTTTTTTTTAAGATTTTATTTATTTATTTGAGAGAGAGAGAGAATGAAAGAGAGAGAGAGAGAGCATGAGAAGAGAGAGGTCAGCAGGAGAAGCAGACTTCCTGCCCAGCAGGGAGCCTGATGGGGGATTCAATCCTGGGACTCCAGGATCATGACCTGAGACAAAGGCAGTCACTTAACCAACTGAGCCATCCAGGTGCCCAGAAGCCTATTTCCTTATAGTTCTGGAGATTAGAAGTCTACGATCTTAGTATTGGCAGAGTTGCTTTCTTTCCAAAGCCCCTGTGCTTCTTTGATGGGTGGCCCTCTTCTCTCTGTGTCTTCTTATGATCACTCCTCTCTACCTATATCCTCAGCAATTCTTCTTAAAAGGACACCAGTTATATGGGATCAAAGCCTACACTAATGACCTCATTCAACTTTAATTATGTGTTTAAAGACCCTTTCTCCTAATAGAGTCACCCTGAGGTACTACTGAGAGTTATGATTTCAACATATGAATTTTGGGAAGATATAAGTCATCCTAAAATAATTCCTATTTTTAACAGACAAAGCAAGGAAAGGGCAGAGAAATTAATTTGCCTGAAGTTGCATGAATATCTATTTGTACACTTGGGATTTTAACTCTGGTAATCTGACACCAGAGATCAAATTCATAGTGACAGTTATACCACCTCTGATAGAAATAGCTCAGAAAATAGTCATGTCTGTGAAGTATCTAATTGTTTTCTTTTTAATTTAGCTGCCTAATTTTCTAGTCTTTTCATATACTGTTTTGAAAGGTGACAGTTTCCCAGAATATTACAGTGAGTAAACCAGAAATAGAGAAAGTGGACAACTAAAATAGGTTTGAAAATTGTTATCCATAATAAAGAAGTTTATATTGAATAGGGGGTTAATCATGTGGATGAAATGTATGCAAATATATGACATAAATAAAAAGTTGACCTTCATATATCAAAACAGTTTATAGATACAGATGATAAAGTTACTGAACCCGTAATAGATTATTGAGAAAATGATTTCAATAGGCAGTCAAATTTAAACCTAACAAAGGTAAGTTAATGTTCTATCTCAAAAGAAAAAAAAAAAAAAGAGTTACAGTGTCTCTTTTGAATTAACGAGCATTTATTTAGAGGAAATTAGGTGTTGGTTGTCATAAAAAGAAATCTTCCATTAATATCAGGAGAAAGTGTATATTGGTCAAGTGTGAGAGGAAAGAAAATTGGAAATGCAGAGCAAAAAGTTCTGAGCAGATAGGGTGGATAACATGGTCACTGCTTTCTGTGGTGATACACTATAGATTTCACACACCATGCAGGCATGGGTCAGTTTTTCTAGGACAAAGGGCACTAGTCAAAGCACAGTGAGTCTCTAATCAGAGAAGGTAGCAGATCCCAGTGATGCTGGCTCCTTTAAGATCTGGAGTTTTGAATCCCAATCACATGCCAGAGACAAAACACAGGAAAACTGCTCTCAGGGTGTGTTGACAGCCCTCGATTTTCTGTGAGGGCTTCCAGAACACCAAGAAGTGTGAGTTCCCCTGTCCGGAATGAGAGTGGGGTGTTGCCATTTTATCCCATTTATCCATTACTAACACAGTCAGACATCAGAGAGCAACACAGTGGCCCCCAGTTGAGGTAGGAGCCATTTACATCAAACCCCTTGTGCTGGGGCAGGATTGACTCTGATCCAGCACAATAGACCTCTCTCCCAGAGGAGCAACACAGGAAGCATGTCACATGCACAGTCTACTGATTGTCCAGTGCCTCACAGCATCCCCTTCAGTTCTGGTGGAAATAGGACCAAGGTGTTTTTTTGTTTGTTTGTTTGTTGGTTTTTTTTTTTTTTTTTTTTTTAAATTTTCATTTGGAATCAGGCTTACAGTGTTTTGTTTTTTTTTTTTCCTTCCCATTTCCTTTTATTTCATTTTTCTTTTCTTTTTTTCTTTTTTTGGATTGGTCTTCTTCTTCTTTTTTTTTTTTTTTTCTTTTCTTTTCTTTCTTTTTTTTTTTTTTTCTTTTCTTTTCTTTTTCTTTTTCTTTTACGTTTCCTTTTCTTTGGTATCAGGCTTATAGTTTTTTGATTGTCTGTTTAGGGTTTTGTTGTTGTTGTTCCCTTTCCTTTTCTCTCTCTCTCTTTTTTGTTTTTTGAAGCAGGCTATTTTCTTCTTTGCTTTTTTTTTTCTTTCTTTCCTTTTTTTCCCAGACATTTTTCAACAAATAATTCAAAGCACACCTAGATAAAAGTAAAGCACTTCCCACTGCAAGCAAGAAGGAACTCTGCAGAGAACTGACTAGTGGGAAAGAACAGCCCAATTCAAGAGCAGAGTGCACACAACATGCACCAGAAAAACTTCCTGAAGTTCTAGGTCTTGGACAGAGCATGACTACTACTACTACTACTACTACTACTTCTTCTTCTTCTTCTAATCTCATTTTAATATAGCATTACCCTGAGATGCAGGAAATGTTACAAGCTTTCATAACATGCAAATCATAGAAACTTAGCCAAAATGACAAGACAAAGAAATTCTCCCCAGAAGAAAGGCCAGGAATATATCACAGCAAAGGACTTGCTGAAAAGAGATATAAGCAATATATCTGAACAAAAATTTAGATCAACAGTCATAAGATAAGAAGATAAGACTATGCTTTTGGGGGGGGGTAACAAAAAAAATAAAAAACAAAAAACAATAACAATAAAAACATAGAGACCAGAAAAACCCTTGCTGCAGAGATAAAAGACCTAAAAACTAGTCGGGTTGAAATAGAAAATGCTAGGGATGCCTGGGGTGGCTCAGTGGGTTAAAGCCTCTGCCTCAGTTCAGGTCATGATCCCAGGGTCCTGGGATTGAGCCACGCATCAGGCTCTCTGCTCCATGGGAATCCTGCTTCTCCTCTCTCTGTCTGCCTCTCTGCCTACTTATGATCTTTCTCTGTCAAATAAATAAATAAAATCTTAAAAAAAAAAGAAATAGAAAAATGCTATAATTGAGATGCAAAATAGATTGAATATAATCACAATGAGTATTAAAGAAGCAGAGGAGAAAATAGGTCATAGAGAAGATAAAATTATGGAAAATAATGAAGCTGAGAAGAAGAGGAACAGAAAACTATTAGGAAAATTTAGTGAACTCAAGGATTCCATGAAGGGAAATAAGAAATAAGACCTGTATCATAGGATTCTCAGAAGACAAAGAGTGGGGAAAAAGGGACAGAACATTTCTTTGAACAAATTATGACTGAGAATTTCCCTAACCTGGGGAAGAAAAACAGGCATTCAAGGCACAGAGAATTCCCCTCAAAATCAATAAAAACAGATCAACACCAGAACATATCAACGATAAAGAGGGAATTCTGAAAGCATCTAGGGAAAAAAGGTTCTTAACCTACAAAGGTAGACATAAGGTTAGCAGCAGACCTGTCCACAGAGACCTGGCAGGCCAGGAAGGAGTAGCATGATATAGTCAATGTGCTAAGTGGGAAAAAATATGCAGTCAAGAATACTTTATCCAGCAAAGCTCTCTTTTGGAATAGGAGAGACAAAGAGTTTCCTGGACAAACCAAAACTAAAGGGGTTCATGAACACTAAACCAAGAAATATTAAAGGGGACCCTTGAGCCCGAGAGACCAAAAGTAACAAAGATTAGGAAGGAAAAGAAACAATTTATAGGAACATAGATAATACAATGACACTAAATTTGTATCTTTCAATAATTACTCTGAATGTAAATAGATTAAATGCTCCAATCAAAAGACACAGGGTATCAGAATGAATAAAAAACAAGATCCTCTATATGCCACTTACAGGAGACTCATTTTAGGCCAAAGACATCTCCAGATTGAAAGTGAAGGGGTGGAGAACCATTTATCATACTAATGGACATTAAAAGAAGCTTGTTAAAAACATGGTGGCATGAAAGTTGTAAGGTAACTGTAGAGGGGAAAACTAAACAAAGCACTCAAAATGTAAACACATATTTCTTTTTTGTGGAAAATATTAATAACTTTAAAATTTAATTTACTTTAAATTTTTTAAATGTTTTTAAAATTTATTTATTTAGGAGAGAGAGAGAGCTCCATAACAATTACTTGTGAAGAATTAAGCCTTGAAGAGTACTATTTATTAATTTCACATTAAAGTACTTGTTCTCTTTATTTAAAAACATTTATGGTGAAATGCCTCTCATATGATACAAATGCATCCCCAATTTATCTCCAATTTGAATGTATAAATGTTAACAGTAAATAAATACCCACTTAGCCATTTAAAAAATAAAATTATATCATTAAGTATACCTTAATATTTTAATAATTTATATCACTTATATACCATGACTTCCTTACCAAAGTTAAAGTAATAGAAACCATATAATGTCTGTTCTATGTTGGAATAAGAATAGAAACCAACAACAGAAGGACAACTAAACCCCCCCCATATGAAGATCAAACAATGCATGTCTAAATAACACATGGGTCAAAGAAGAAATCTCAATAAAATTGAAAAATTCTTTAGCCCATAAATGAAACAAAACAAAACAAAAACAAAAACAAAAACAAAAACCCTCACAACTTAACAAAATTTGTGGGATGCAGCAAAAGCAGTGCTTGAGGGAATTTTGTAAAAGAAGAAAGTTCTAAAATCAATCGTCTAAGTTTCCATCTTGGGAAACTAGGAAAAAAAAAGAGAGAGAGAGAGAGAGAAAATTGAAAAAGTGATTGAGCTCCAGCTTCAAAGAAAATGATAATTTTACGAAATTTTGTTTAATTAAATACTTAACTATGATATATGTAAAGCTCCTAAGTGTGGCAACAAATGAAACTGAAAGTTTTTTTTTTTTTTAAAGATTTTATTTATTTGACAGAGATCACAATTATGCAGAGAGGCAGTCAGAGAGAGAGGAAGGGAAGCAGACTCCCTGTTGAGAAGAGAGCCCAATGTGGGGCTTGATCCCAGAATCCTGGGATCATGACCTGAGCCGAAGGCAGAGGCTTAACCCACTGAGCCACCCAAGTGCCCCGAAACTGAAAGTTTTTGTGCAAAATTTAAATTCTTAAAGAGAAGAAAAAATTTGTATGTCTTGCATAGGAAATTAATAAATTACTAATTATTACTAAGAACATGAAGAAAAAATAAAATAGAAGTAAGAGAGGTAGAATTTATTGGTAAATAAATAAACACTTTAATTAAATAGTTAATAAATTAAAAATGAAGTAATGATCCCTCAACTTTAATTTAGAGTTGATAAATATAATAAAAGCAACAAAACAAAACAAAACAAAAACACACATACCCAAAAGGAGAAATATAACTACCAGTTGGCCAAACACCCCCAAAAGATCATTTATCAAAACTAAATCATAAGTTTCCTACCACTTGCAAAAGGAAAGTTATAAGCCTGGCATTATTCTTGGCACTTATTTTGGCAAGAATTTGTCTAACTTTACACATCTGTCTACATAAAACTGCTTGAGTCAAACCATTATAATTCTAATAACATTCTACTAATTCTGCATGCTATGTTTGTTATGTTACTGCAAATATTCCTGTGATTTTTCTTCTTCTTCTATTGAAGTAAAGTTACTTATCTTTGGGAGTCTCCATTAGTTCTAACTTTTTCATTTATGTTTCACTGGAACCTTAGTTTCTATTAATCCCCATACCTGTGAAGTTGTTTAGAAAATTTCTTGTATTGTCCAACCACTTGATGTATTATCTCTCATCTTGAATGATAAAAACTGGTCATTTGTTTCAGCATAAGTGCTTTTCTTTGAAGGACCTAAACTTTAAACTGATTTAGGCAAACCTGGATGATAGCTGAATGAGGCAGATTTAAATTTGGAGTAGAGAGTTTATAGATCAGTGTAGAGAATTTGTTCATTTACATTTTTGTTAGAGAATATACACTTATGGATTCTTATTTTATTTTAAAGGGGAATAGTTACACATTTCAATTCCTTTTTACATGTTGGAAATGCAACAGAAACCAGGTCTAGAAAAGTATCTGCTCTCATGAGGCTTAGGCCTAAGTAGAAACATAGGCAATATGTCTGTGACAAAAAAATAAATTTAAAGATTACATATAGTGATTTATGTGATAAAAAAGAAAAGAAGATAAAAAAGAAAAGAAAAACTTCTGTGAAAGATAATGCCTAGAAGCCAATGAAGAGATACTCCTTAAGTGCACCCCTCTTTTTATTCCCTAAGGAATAAAATAAGTATAATACTTGGTCTCTATACTTTTTGAAAAATGATCAAATGAATGGAAGATCCAAGAGAATATTTAGAGTGGACAGCAATGTCACTGCCTCGTACATACCAATTTAGGAAATCTTAAAAAATTTACATGACATCTTTATATCTTTATATATTATCTATCTAAAGTGGGTTAGAAAAACTATATACAAAAAATGTTAGACAAGGAAGATTAATTACTATAAATAAGAATTTTGAATTATAGAAATCAAAGCTTAGAAGTTGGTATAATTGCAAATGATATTGTAGGTTACATGGGGTATGTTTATCACTGAACTTATGTTAATACTATATTCACCTGGGTGGCTCAGTCATTTAAGCATTTGCCTTCAGCTCAGATCATCATCCCAAAGTCCTAGGATGGAGTACTGCATTGGGCTCCTTGCTCAGTGGGGAGCCCCTTCTCCCTCTGCCTGTTATGCCTTAAGCTCTCCCTACTTGTGCACTTTCTCTCTCTCCCTCTGACAAATTAAATCTTTAAAAAAAAAATCTAAATTACAATGTCTATAGCCACTCATTTAAGATCACCACTCCTGAGATTATGCTTTCTTAAAAGAAGTTGAGACCAACATCTCATTTCTGAGGCCCTGATAAACTGGAAACATCAGTTCCACCTTGGTATCACCCCCTAAAATCTAATGAGAAGGTGGTAAGAGATTTTGACCTGTGTCCCTTCGAATTTGCTGCCATATGAGAAAATAGAGACTGATAATTATTTTGTTTTGTTTTCCTATCTCATTCTGATATCAGGAGTTTGTGGAAACATCCTTTACCATCAAGGTAAGTAAGAACTGTGGTGTTGGAGGCCAGAAAGATATGGAAAGGGGTTTTAACTTTCATTCTTCTGATGATATAGACTTTGCCTCAGTGATTCCTGAAACTCATATGAAGGAGCATCAAGAATAAAGAAGAAAGAAACAGCTGCTCGGGTGTCAACTAATCAATGGATAAAAGGACATTTGAAGGCCTGAATATTTTGATGGCAAAGGGTCATGTACCTGAAGGGTGAGAGGGTTATGTGCTCTAAGCAGTCATCAGTGAGAGAGGCTTGAAGTGAGACCATCTAATATTCCCAAAGGAATCTCCATTGCCTGCTGTCTTTGTGCAATCACATCCCTAAAACCAGCGTAAAGAATGAAACCCAGATGCTTGAGAGAGTGACTAAAGAGATATGGAAACACTGTCAGATAATACATGAAACTACTCAAAATTCAGACATTACACCATAGAATAATCAGATGTTTGGAGTTTTTCAAGAATATCTGACAAGAGTCATGCCCATTGGCAGGACAGGATTCACAATGGGTTCAGAACCACACCAAAAAACACTGAGCTCTGATCCATTCCCCAAAGTACTTCTGAGGCTACACACATTTCCTTCAAAAGTATTTGCTGAAGAAATACTGAATAGGATGAAAGAGCGTCAATAGATTAGTGCAACTCATTACATTATTAGAAAAACAACCCACATGTTTGAAAGTGGCTCCATCGATAATCACAAGATGTTAAAAATAATTCCTAGAAAAGCACACATATCTTAATTAAATTAGAACTTCTCTAAGCAATCGCTAAGATTATTTACTTTAATTCATATTCAATTTGGGTTTTGAATTCAACTTCATATGGCCCAGCTGCCTTCCAGGATTTTAAAAACTGTTTTCAGGACACTAGTGTCACAGTGTAAAGAGAACTGAATTCACATTTCACTTTTTTTTTCTTTTTTTTTATCCCATTTATATTACAATTACAAAAAAAATAAGCTCCACTAACTTATGTGTTCATCATCTAGTATATAAGGAGAATGTTTGAGTTGCAAAATAGTATATGGTTTTTGAGATATAATGCAGTCCCTTTTGCTTTTCAAAGAAGTTTACTGTCGTCCTAAAGTAGCTCTCGTTATTTCTCTATTGGAAAAAGAAAAGTGATCTTGGTAAAGTCTTACTTTACAATAATCGGAAAGATACATATGTAGAGATAAATTCACAACTACATTGTTAAAATATCTTGGCACGTTACACAAAAATGCCTAGAGTTCATTATACATGTATGGTAATCAAATATGGTAGCCTGCCTATCCAAACTAGACCTCTCGTCAAGGCAAGGTAAATAAGAACCACAGTGGGATCCTTTCACCTGCAGAGTCATGTTAAGTTTCTAACAAATCAGTGATTTTTTACCTTGTTTGCACAGTAGTTCATGACTAAAAGGATTATTATTTTGGAATAGTTTAATGTGATGCTTCCACTTCAGTGGAAGAACTAAGCAGTAATAATGAGCAATTAGAAGACTCACGTTGGTATTGCAGCAAACTAAAACATTTTACAGGGAATGTAATGACTTAATTTGGACTCCAGAGAATAGAGAATTAAGATCTGCCAGACTTCAGTAGGTTTATCTTTCAATGTCTAAATTATCATCATGTGCTCTTTCTTAAATGTGGTAATTTTAGGTCTCTAACATATGTGCTCTAGAGGAAAAAAAAAAAAAAAAGCTTGTTCTATTTGGAGAATACGTAGATATTCTGAAGCAAAAGCAAGAATTTTTTCCGTAAGAAAACAGTTACAATAGAGATGCCGGAATGTAAGGAGGAATGGGACTTCTTTCTCCCTTGTAAGTGTAAATGCAATCTGGAAGAAAACTGGATTAGCACGCGAATTCTTGGAACCTTAGCTGCTGTGCCTTCCCTCTCAGGATGTTTGTTCCACAACATCATCACTTATCAAATGGAAGCAATGACCAAGGAGATCTCAAGCAGATGATGTGTGTGCTCATAAATAAAAAATAGATTCATCCCAAATGTGACAAGACAGAATAAATACATTTGAAGTGTATCTTAGTAATTAAAAAAAAAAAAAAAAAAGGCACTGAAGAATAAGAAGCTAAGGGAGACTGCTCAGAAAACAAAGGTAAATTTTTTTACTAGACTGTAAAGAATTATAGATAAATCAAGTAAATTTAGAACCACATTTGTTAATTCATAAGCTGCAACTTACATAGTGACTAAAAAATTCATTGGGAAAATAGGCTTTTCCCTTGAGATAGAAAGAGTCAAGAAAAGGCTAGAAAAGTTTCTGCCTTAAGTGTACCCTCAAAAAAATTTTTTTAAAGATTTTATTTATTTATTTGACAGAGATCACAAGTAGGCAGAGAGGCAGGCAGAGAGATAGAGAGGGGGAAGCAGGCTCCCTGCTGAGCAGAGAGCCCAATGTGGAGCTCAATCCCAGGACCCTGGGATCATGACCAGAGCCGAAGGCAAAGGCTTTAACCCACTGAGCCACCCAGGTGCCCCGTACCCTCAAACCTTTGACATGTTCTGAAAAATACTATGATTACCTCAGTCATGTTATGAATACTGATAGAGAAATATCTACTCATTTAGTTTATTTCAACATAACTCAGTTTATATCTCATCTGTTTATTCCTAAAAGTGTACATTGTCCTGAAATCCTTGTTGTTTAATGTCTAAAAATATTTGTTTTGCATATTTATTTGAATTTCTAGTTGTTTACAGTAGAAAGATAATTTTAGTCTCAATTCATTATCTGTGGAAACAGAAATCCTCTTTAAAAAAAGTTAGATAATCAATGTTATTTTCCTTTAACATATAGTGATATATTCTATTTTCTTAGAAATCATTTATTTTTGAAAATTATTTTTAAATATAGCCACTTTATAATTCCATCAATATAATAAAACTACCACAAAATTTGCATTTCAAAAATATACATAACAATTATTTTAATATCTCATTCCACTCTCAAGAACGTCTCTATGTAAATAGTATGTTCTATTTTAAGTTGCAAAATAGTATATGATTTATATAAGTAAGTAATATATATAAGTAATATATAAGTAATAGTATGTGATTTATATAAGTAAGATAACTTCTACTCTATTAAAAGTAGCTCCACATCTCATGTATTCCCATGTAACAGCTACAAATACAGACTGTGGACACAAAACTGGCAATTCAAATATAAGAGAGTCAGACATGCTTTATGTGGTGAATAATAATTTTATGTGAATAATAATTTTATGTGAAGTTCTGATGGAAGTAAGGTACAACTTCTTTTTCAGTAAATTATATAGTTGCAGGAAAATTAATAATATATAAAACATTAAAATATTTAGTCTTCATGTGTTAAAATCAGATTCTAGGCTCTGTACATTATGAATATTTCTGGTGTTTTTTGTTTGTTTGCTTCGTATTGTTGTGCTTGCCTGATTATCTATTAAGATTATTGCAATGGGAATTCAAAAGTTTTGGTATGCAGGACAATTTTATACTCTGTTATAATGCTTATGCATAAGGGAACTTTTAGAACCCTGGTCCCACCTACTGAGTGTCACAGACTCTCCTAATTATTAGGAAAGATTAAAACACACACATACACACACACACACACACACACACACACACACACACACAGCAGTTTCTGAAAGCAAACTGCCCTTTGGAAAACCACTGCATGGATTTTGTGGATTTTGTGTTACCTTCAAGTAGATAGACTTGTTACAGTTAGTAACTCCTGGAAGTAGAAATATGGTAGGATGTGATATAAAAAGTATGTATTTCAGTGGTAGTGTGTTGATTAGAAATGAGAATTTGGTAGAATAATGGCCATGGAGAAAAGAAGTAGATCAATTTAGAAGTTACTACAGAAATTTAACTATGAAGTTATGAATATCTATGTAACTTGTCTAGTATATCACCATTGAGCAGAAGATAAAAATGAAAATAAAAGATCTGTTTTCTAGACTGAGATTCAGAACTTCAGGAAGAAAAGTGAAGGTAATAGAGGGAAGTAGAAGTTTGAAATGGAAGACAAGGGTAAGAAAATAGACTGATATTTTATGCGGATGTTACAGGAAAACTTCCTATATTCACTTATAAAGTAGGAAGGTAAATGTGATATTTTGAAAATAAAAAAATGATGTTCAGAGAATATAGTACATTCTAAGAGAGCAATGTTGTAGAAAGATCTAAATAAATGTACAAAAGTAATTTATACATTTAAATAGAGGCAGCATTTGAATAGGGTATAAAAAGGGTTATTGGTGCTTTGTGATTATTGATAGCTGATGTGCTTTCCACTTTCTTGTCAGTGATACTAAGAAAAGTAAATGGAATGATTCAAAATTAATTAACAGATTTTTCAGTTCCAAACCAAATGTTCATGTTTTTAGAAAGAAAAATATAATAAAAACCTTGGGATTCATGTTAAACATTATTATGTAATATATATTGAATCCCAAATAATCCTAGGAAGAATTTAACCCATTTCTTAGCTTTTGTGCATGCCAAGTGTCTAGGTTAAGTTTAACATTCTACTAAGATTTGGCAATTCCATGGGGTGAGAAAGATGTGGCAACAGAGCTGAATACACAAACATCTACTTATTAAAAGTAAGTGGGTGGGAAAATACTGCTGAACAATTATGGGTACCAGATTTCAAGTCTTTACTGATCAAGTTTCAATTAAGAATTGAAAAGAATCTGAAGTTCTAGGGGAACCGGTGTGGCTCAGTCGGTTAACCATCTGCCTTCGGCTCAGGTCATGATCCATGAGCCCTGGGATCAAGCACTGTACCAGGATCCCTGCTCAGCAGGGAGTCTGCTTCTCCCTCTGCCCTTCACCCCATTCATGTTCTCTCTCACCTGCTCTCACTCAAGTAAATTAAAAAAAAAAAAAAAAAAACCTGAAGTCTGAGAAAAAGAGAAGAGTTGAAAGTATAAGAGATGGAAGAAAAATTAAAGAAAAACAGGAGAAGGAAGGGCTCAGATATTAAAATTAATGATAACATATGGGATACAGAAGCTGACACTATGGGAAATTGACCTTTTATAATATTGTGTCTGCATAATTTCAGCAATGTATCTCTCAAAAAGACTCACATCTACATCTGAAAAAAAAATTAACTGAGATAATACCAACATTGTAAAATAAAACAATAATGACTAACATTCATAAAGTATTTGCTATGTCCTAGGCATTATTTAATAATCTTTCCAAATGTTAACACATTGATTATTTAAAGCTTTGAGGACTTTTTCTTTCTCTCTCTCTCTCTCTCTTTTTTTTTTTTTTTTGCTATCTATACACAGGAAAACTGGGTACATAGATGGTGTTTTCATTGGTTGTCATTGAATATCTGTGGAGGTACTTAGCAATTTTTAGCAATGCATTTTGGGGTAATTTTTTAGTGTCTATAAAAGCCTACATATGTTCAAGTTTATTGATTCATTATTGATGGGTTTTATAATGTTTAAACATCCACTATATTAAATTTGAAGTCATATAGACTCAGATTCAAATTGTATCTTTTAAAATCTCACAAGAATTTACTAGTACTCTCCTAATTTACTTTTGGCTTTTATAAAATTAGAATAACAACATCTGTCTCATATAATTTTTAAGGATCAAATGTGATATTTGTTACATAATTGAACTTGCTTATCCATTCATGATATTTTAAAATTCTATTTAATCTAACATGCAATGCACAAAACTGCAAATTATTGAAAAACATATTGAAAATATTACTTCTTTGAGATAGACTAAAAATAAAGAAATTGATTTCAAAATAATGAGAACTACTTTGAAAAGTAGATAAAAAACTATTACAATATTTGATTAAAATATTTTAAGTCCCATTTACTTATATTTATGTTGTTTATTTCTGGCTTAGTTAATTTGGGCTCCTATAACAAAACATCATTGATTGAGTGACAAATAAACAACAGAAATGTATTTCTCACAGTTCAGGAGAATGGGAAGTCCAAAGTCAAAACACTGGCAGATTCTGAGTGTGGTGACTTTCTGGCTTAAAGATAGGGATCTTCTCTCTGTGTCCTTACTTGGCTGAAAGGGCAAGGGAGTTCCCTAGATCTCTTTTATCATGGTGCTAGTCCAGTTCATCAAGGGGTCTGCCCTCATGTTCTAATCACCTCCCAAAAGGCTTATCTCCAAATTTCGTCACGTGGGGAATTAAGTTTCAACATATAAATTTTAGGGAGATACAAATATTCAAGCAATAGCATTGTCTAATAATTTACGTCATGTAGTGTCTTACTAAAACTAAAGCAAATATTTAAGATTTTTTAATTTATGTAATAACACTATCAAATAAATTGAATGTATGAATGAAAAAGGGATGAAATACATCTCCAGTTCAGAGATACATGAGTCAAAATATGCTCTGAGTAATGACACAGCATCTTGCTTTGTCAATATTCTGGACTTTTGATTCTCAGGGTTTTTTTGTTTTGTTTTGTTTTCAATTTCAATAATGATTTTATTCATAAGTTCAAAAGATATTTTTGTGCTTGCTCCTTTTATTGCTTTTTAAAGTGGTTTTTTCTTCATCTATATCTCTAACTCCATAAAATAGTATATTATGAGTAATGGCTTACAGCCAAACTCTACATCCTATTCCATTTCATTTTATTCTATTACATTCCATTGCTT
The DNA here is from genome assembly GCF_963455335.1 of Martes martes. NCBI lineage: Eukaryota > Metazoa > Chordata > Mammalia > Carnivora > Mustelidae > Martes > Martes martes. Next base: position 162,706,743 of record NC_137889.1, on the reverse strand, counting down.
CTCTTTAGTGTCGTAACATTTTGAGAAATACTATTTAAAAGCTAAGTTAAGGGGCACCTGGGTGGCTCAGTGGGTTAAAGCCTCTGCCTTCGGCTCCGGTCATGATCCCAGAGTCCTGGGATCGAGTCCTGCATCGGGCTTTCTGCTCAGCAGGGAGCCTGCTTCTCTCTCTCTCTCTGCCTGCCTCTTTCCCTACTTGTGATCTCTCTGTCCAATAAATAAATAAAATCTTAAAAATAAAATAAAATAAAATAAAGCTAAGTTAAAGATTTTTATTATGATAAATAGTGATGTGTATGTAGAGGTGCACTTATTAAAGTAATAAAAGTAGGCTCTGTTTCTAAATATACTAGATATAATTGAATTTTTCATTTTTGTTTTTAAAAAGTATGATCCCATATTATAGAATTATTTGTAGTCCCCTCCTCAGTGATATCTTTCACTTCTCTACTTTATGACATAAATATAGCTTTAATTGTTAATTATTTTTGTGTGTGCGCTTGTTCTAATGACTTTCCTCAACTAGATTGTCAGGTCTTAAAAGGAAAGAGTTAGTTTTGGTTTGTTCTCTAACTACACAAACATTAAGAAAGCTACTTGCCCAGAGAAGAGATAAGTATGCGGCAATGCTTTGGATTACTTTTCATTAGGAAAGGCTAGATACATAATCTAGACACCTAGAATCAAACTGGTACACTGGTCACACACAGAAATCAAGAACTTTCTTTATTATCTAAAACGATTTAGAAATAATTTTCTGTAGAAAATAATTTATATAACAATTTTACCAGTAAATAGACCATAATCCATTCCATACATTGAAAAATCAAGGTAAATACTTACAGTTATCAGTATAAGTGATGAAAATAACTTTCATCTGTCTCTAAACCAACATCTAAATGATTGCTAGCTTTTTCAGGGTTTTCTGAATTAATATTGTAGCCATGCTTTCTTCTGGTTTAGAACATGTCTAAGTACACCAATTCTACATTTCACACTTCTCCATAGCTAGTCATGGATTATCTTGTTTAGTCTTCTTCCACAGCGTATCCCTTCTGTGTGTTCTTCTCTCTGTTGCCATGTCCTTTGCCATGCTACATCACCATGGCATACATATACCCATCGTTCAAGACCCACATTAATTAATGCATCTCTAAAATTTTAAATCCTAAAGTCAAGATGTTCTTTCCTTTCTATGATCTCCCCCAGAATTATGTATAGTTATTATACTATGAAATTGTTGTTCTTTTAATGCCCCTTGGGTCTTTGAGGGCAGAGTTCAAGTCCTATTAATCATTTATTTCCATGATGTGGAGTTGTGCCTGACATGAAGCAGGTTCTTAACAAATGTATGTTAAAAAACAATGAATAAATAAAGTAGTAACCACAGTGTGTTAGAATGACTAACAAGCTTCCTATGGGCAATAAGTAAAATAAAATAATTGTTTTTAAAATAAGAATTAAGCAATTTTTGACCCATAATATATACACTTCTCTCTCAGCAAAACATGAGGTAAATAGAAAGAGATTGTTTAATAGGGATTACATTTTTTTTAAAAGATTTTATTTATTTATTTCACAGACAGAGATCACGAGTAGGCAGAGAAGCAGGCAGAGAGAGAGGGAGAAGCAGGCTTCCTGCCGAGCAGAGAGCTCGATGCGGGGCTCGATCCCAGGACCCTGGGATCATGACCTGAGCCGAAGGCAGAGGCTTTAACCCACTGAGCCACCCAGGCACCCCGGGATTACATTTTTTTAAGTATATAAGACATGTGGGGGACATGTATGATAGAAGAAGGATCAGATATGTAAATAATAAATGTGCAATGTTATTATTCCTCTTAGGGGAGATATTCTAGTAAATTGACTCAAAACCAAAAGATATAGAATAACTGGAGGAAATTTAAAATATGAGAAAATCAATACATTCATCAGTGAAATAAATCTATCTTTAAATCACCTATCAAAATTGTTCTAGAAATTCTAACTTAAAAGAAAATTTGAAGAATATGGTTGTTAACAATTCAGAAGAAAGTAAAATAAATTACTATTATTATTATTATTATTATTATTTTTAAAGATTTTATTTCTGTATTTGTCAGAGAGAAACCACACAAGCAGGGAGAGCTGCAGGCAGAGGGAGAAACAGACTTCCCATTGAGCAGGAAGCCTGATGCAGGACTCAATCCCAGGCCACTGAAATCATGACCGGAGCCAATACAGACACTTCACTGACTGAGCCACCCAGACACCCCTAAACTAAATTATTTGTAGAGACAATACAATGTTTTAACTGCTTTTTATTTACATACAGGAAGTCTTAATCTCTTTGATGAATTTTTTTTTTTTAGTTAAAGCACATGCAGGAAATTTAGTAAATACCACCACAATTAAAATAAAGAATAGTTCTATCCCCAGATTTCCTTATGATGCCCTCTGGAAATCCATACCTTCCTTTTAAATCAATCCCTAGAAGTTGTTGATCTGTTTTTTTGTGCCTACATGTTTTCCTTTTATAAAACATCATGGAAGTGGATTATTAATATGTAGTCTTTGGGGATTGTCATCCTTCACTTAGAATGATGCCTTTTAGATTTTTCCATATGTAGCATATACAAGTAGTTCTGTGTATTGCTGAGCATTATATAGATGTTGTACTGCTGTTTGTGCACCCATTCATCAAGAATCATCTTACCTTAAAAAAAAAAAAAAAAAAGAATCATCTTACCTTAATGGACTGGACAAATCCTACTAGCACAAATAATGTGATAGAAAGATTCATACTAAAATTGTTTCCAGCAGCTACATTTCAGGTCCTAATGTTAAGTTATTTCTAGTATAAAGAAAAAGCTGAAAATATCTAGAACTTACAACATATAAAGTGGGATTTATTTTATAGTTTTAATTTATATAAATATTTGATGACCAGATCTAATTTAACAATTTAAAACATATATTTGAAGTCATTTCAGTGCATTTAAATAACATCAAAGTATTATACAAAGTATTATACAAAAAAGTATACAAAAAAAGTATATACAAAAAAAAGTATTATACAAAGTATTATACAAAAAAAAGTATTATACAAAGTATTATACAAAAAAGCTAAATAGATGATAGATAGATGGAAAGACAGATAAACGCATAGATAGATGCTTAGATAGAAGTAGATTTATTTTACTTCCTAAGACAGCAATATATATATATAATACACACACACACATATATACACAGCAATATATATATACACACACAGCAATATATATATGTATATGTATATATGTACATATATACATATATACATATACATATGTATATATGTACATACATATACATATATATGTAAGATATATACATATATATCTATATATGTATATATCTTACATATATATAAATATATAAAATATCTATGTAAAATATGTATTATCCTAGATATGGATATATGAAACCATTATTCTTACTAGCTAGATATAAATATCACCATCATTCTTGCCCATTAATTTCATCAATTTTAAATCATAAACTTTGTTGTTTATTTTCTTTCTTTAGCACACATTTCATCCAGTTTTGCTAAAAGTACAAGACATAATTATTGAAGATTTATTGATATTATACATGTAGCATTGTAGTATTTTAATCTGCCTTATTAAACTAGCTGATAGTCTTTGCAACTTAAGTGCATTCAATTTAATGCACACTAGTTAACAGAATTTCCTCAAAACCATTATTGGGGACCATTTAAAAATGGCAGGTAACATACTCAACCAGTAACATACTCATAGCCAGTAACATACTCAACCAAGTTGTTTTTTAAATTAATCTGTCCATCTCTCAAATTAGATTAGACAAGTTATGCAATAATACAGTACTGCTGCCTGCAGAATTTGAGTTTCTTTAGAGAAATGCATGTGGATGGAAATTTAAACATCTAATTTTAAACTTTTTTTTCCATGATATATTATCCCAAATATATACTTTATTTAAATGTCTTTGTCACATTCATACTTTTATCTTCTTTATATATAAAATACATAAGCATATCATAAAATAGTTTTCATTCTCAATTCTTAAAAGTAAATTACAATCAGTTAATCAGATAGATCAACTTTCTGAACATTCATCATCTACAAGATAAATGTCAAATAAATAACCATATATAATATAATCATATTAAAAAGAAAACATGTCAACTTTTAATGGAATTAAATACTGGATCATAACAGTCACAGCTGGTTCCTAAGATTAATCATAATGCATAAGAGAAGAGGAAACAAAGTAGCACTACACAAGGATATTAACAAAATTTATTTAGGGCAAAGCACCTACTAAGTAAAAATGAGAGCGAATTTCTAAATATATTCCAACTACATTATTCCAAGTATAATTTTACCAAAACAAAACAAACCAACACTGATAGAATGGAATGGAGTATGGCTAAGAAAATATTAACAGGAGTGATTACTCATGAAGAAAGAGCAGTTACTAAAGTTGTAACACCTAAACCTTTTTTTTTTTTAAAGATTTTATTATTTGCCAGAGAGAGCACAAGCAGGCAGAGAGGCAGGCAGAGGCAGAGGGAGAAGCAGGCTCCCTGCTGGACAAGGAGCCCGAAGCGGGACTCGATCATGACCTGACCCGAAGGCAATGGCTTAACCAACCGAGCCACCCAGGCGCCCCATAACACTTAAACTTTTATGTGAACACAAAATTATGGACGTATAACTTATTGTATTGACTCCTATTGGCTCCATGTATTTTCTGTATGTGTCAGGCTCTGTTTTAGGAAATTAATCTCATAGAGGAAAAATAAAGATTAGCAAAATTTTGACATGGGTATAATGGGTGCTTGGGAGTTAGGAGAACACAACAGAAGTGTAGGAACATATGGAGGGTTGAGGGGGGAGACAGAACTTATTCCCAAGGGAGGCTGGATATGAAACAAGAACTTAGTTAATAGCAAAGGAGGGAGAAAGTCATTCCAGAAAAAGCAAAAAGGACATGAAAGTTATGGCAATATAAGAAAGGCAGAGTGACTTCAAGAATTTCAGTGGATTCACAGGGAATCTGCTTCTCCTTCTCCCTGTGCTGCTCCCCCTGCTCGTGCTCTCCTTCTCTCAAATATATAAATAAAATCTTAAAAAAAAAAAAAAACAAATAAAAAGAATTTCAGTGGATTCAGTATGAGTGAAGGTCACCATGTTTTTGGTTTTTTTTTTTTAATTTCTATTTATTTATTTTTTATTTATTTATTTGACAGAGAGAGAGAGAGAGATCACAAGTAGGCAGAGAGGCAGGCAGAGAGAGGGGAAGCAAGTTCCCCACTGAGCAGAGAGCCTGATGCGGGGCTCCATTCCAGGACCCTGAGATCATGACCTGAGTTGAAGGCAGAGGCTTAACCCACTGAGCCACCCAGGCACCCCAAGGTAACCATGTTTAAGAAAGAGTCATGGGAATTAAAATAAGATGCATGAACAAAGTCCAAATCACGTAGAATTTTTGAATTTATCCTAAAAACTATAAGGAGCCATTTGAGTGGTTTAAGTATAAGAAGTGAACAATCATTATTACACATTAGAGTCAAAACTTATTAGGATGTTTTAGAGGAAGTCAGTTTGAAGAGAGAGCAAATCTGAGGCTATTGCACTAAATCCTGCCCTTTAGAGTTCACAAAGTGCTCTCCAGAGAATAATTTACCTGTGAGGTTCTCAGCAAGAAACATTCTGTTAAATATTCCATATTTATAGCACTTTTGGAAATTCTCAAAATATTCTGCAGTATCCTACAAGTAGAGAATGTATCTAACATTTCTTTCTTTCTTTTCTTTCTTTCTTTCTTTCTTTTTCTTTCTTTCTTTCTTTCTTTCTTTCTTTCTTTCTTTCTTTCTTTCCTTCCTTCCTTCTTTTTCTCTCTCTCCCTTTTCTTCTTTCTTTCTTTCTTTCTTTCTTTCTTTCTTTCTTTCTCTCTTTCTTTCTTTCTTTCTTTCTTCCTTTCTTTCTTTCTTTCGCCAATCAGACAGAGCTCTGATTTGTCCCTGAGTCAAACAGAGCCATTCCTCTAAATGCCAAAGTTCTTAGCCCATGGACAAAGTCAATAAGATCCTAAAACCCTATACCTTTTTTACTTCAACTTCTAGTAGTTTTTTCCCTCTCCTCTAAGCTTTCTGCTCTCATACTCAATTCACTTCAGCCATCCTAAGTGTATAGCTGTACTCTCTCTCCACTAGGCTCAGAAACTTTCCAGTTGCTGTGCATCCTCTCTATAATGCTCTGGACACCTGTTATCACTACATGGCTCAAACGTATTTCACTGGATTTGTATGCAGTTGCCACTGTACCATGTAGTTTTTGTTTTTGTTTCTATCAATGATTCTATCATGAACTGGTATTTCTCCCTCCACATCCAGAAACTCTCTATGTTAAAATTATTTTCCCTAAGGACCATCAGAGACCTTATATGCTGTATTTTTTTTTTTTTTAATGAACTTTCTCCTCTTAACTGATTGTAAGTTCATTGACAGCAGTTTTGTCTCTTGGTTCAGTATGTTAATCTTAGCACCTAGAACTGTGTCTGACTTAAGAAAAGCGTGCAAAACATTTGTTGATTCAATTAATATGTAAATATAATAAAAGAAAAAGACAAAGATTTCAATCCAATAAATATGAGACAGTTTAATTCTTTAAGAAATTTACTGGAAAGAGGGAGACTGAGTGACTCCATTGATTAAGCATCTGCCTTCAGCTCAAGTAATGATCCCGGGATCCTGGGATGGAGCCCCATGTTGATCTTGCTTCCCCTCTCCCTCTGTCCCTTCCCTTGCTTGTGCTCTCTCTCTTCTCACTCTTTCTCTCAAATAAATAAATAAATAAGTTTTTTTTAAATGGAATTTACTAGAAAGAGAAAAATACTCGAGTGTATCTTAGCAATAAGGAACTCAGAATAAAGAATAAAATTTAAAGATGTGATGCAAGAAGTGACTGCAAATGAAAACATTTGTGAACCTATTGATGAATCTCAAAAATCATTTATCTAAAAAAATATGAGATGAAAATTCATTATGGTTGCTGTCAAAACACAGGTAAAATTAAAATAGTAAAGTTATGTGAAGAGGGTAATTCAAGTTCCTTTGATATGTGGCAGAATAATAGAGATACTGGTTACCTTCAAGTTAAAATGGAATATCTAACTTCCCAAGAAGAAAACTAAATAAATTTAAAATATCAATGCATGGGGATTCAGCAGATAATAAAATAAGATTAATAAATAAATGATGGGTTCAAAGATAACTTGTTTGAAAAAAGCAGCTCTAATATGTTAATAATCATAACCTATTTACTATACAATGTTATCCTAAAAGTCCTAGGCAATAGAGTAGGTGAAGAGAAAAGGATTATAAGATTTGGAATCAAAGAGATAAAATTATTGTCATCTACAGATAATACAATTGTGCATATAGAAAATTCAAATACCTCTGAGCAACTATTTAAAAATCTACAGAGTTTTATAAAGCTGATTGAATGAAAAAAAAAATCCATAAAAATAAGACACAAGTTTAAAATGGGCTACAAATTGGGGTGCCTGCCTATGGCTCAGGTCACAATTTCAGGGTCTTGGGACTGAGCCCATGTTGGTCTTCCTGGTCAGTGCGGAGCCTGCTTCTCCTTCTACCTCTCTGCACCTCCCCCCATGCTCTCTTTCTCTCTCTCTGTCTCAAATGAATAAAAAAAATCTTTAGGGACACCTGGGTGGCTCAGTTGGTTAAGCGGCTGCATTCACCTCGGGTCATGATCCCAGGGTCCTGGGATTGAGTCCCACATCAGCCTCCTTGCTCAGTGGGGAGCCTGCTTCTCCCTCTTCCTCTGCCTGTGCTCACTCTCTCTGACAAATAAATAAATAAAATCTTTAAAAAAAATCTTTAAAAAAGGAGTTACTCATTTAATACAGAACTAACACATGTGTATACAAACTACTCTAAATAATAGGCAACCATTGCCTTTGGGTATCCAGACGCAAAAATGCTCTTACAGTGATCATTAGAGTAAAAATCGTACAACTTTTGAAATCAATTTGGCAGCATCTACTGAAGTTGAAACATTATTATAATTTATGAATCAGCAATTAGGCTTTAAGATATCCACCCCAGAGAAGTACTTGCTCATATGCAAAAAGAAGGCCAATACAAAATGATCTTGTCTTATTATTTGTGAAATAAAAATTGGATATATCCTCAATAACTAGCAAAAGCAAAAAAAAAAATGTAAATATGATTATCTATTTATGTTATGGAACACTATGTAGGAATTAAAATTTAAAACCTAGATCTATTGGTAGTGATATTAATAAACCAAAAAGTTAATATATTGAAAGTGAAATTACATTGAAAAATCATAATTATAACTCTAAGATAAAATATGTACAAAGCAACAATATATGTTGCTTTAGACAATACTTATCTAATAATAATATCAAAACTTGGAATTCGGGTTTTATATTGGTTGCCTCTGTAGAGAAGGGAAGGAAAACATGACCTCATATGTGTAATATCTTGTTTCTTTAACTTAAAAAATATATGGATGCCAAGTGTTTTTGTTATTCTCTATGCTTTTTAAAATTTGTAATATTTTAAAATAAAACAAAAAAGACAATGAATCAACCAAATACAGATTCAAAATATAAAAACAAACATATAAGCAACCTTAAAGCCCTCCATGATTTATTCCAGACCCCTCTTTTTTTTTCCATTTTATTTTCATTATAAGGTTATCTTTCCTCATCTGTTCCGGAAATAATTTCAACAATGCTTTTTTCCACTAGCATTTTTCGACTATTTACCATTTCACTCCCACATTCCATATCATTCCACTAATTCCGTTTACCTGGGGAGCGTGTGTGTATGTGTGTGTGTACGTATGTGTACATGTATGTGTATATTTGTGTGTGTACACACATGCACACACACATATATATATACATAATTTTCAGAAAGCTAAGCTAATAAAAATGATTCTCACGTAAAGATAAAAGATTATATGTAACTCAGAGGCCTGGGTGGTGCAGTTGGTTAAGTGTTTGAGTCTTGGTTTTGACTCAGGTCATGAGATAGAGCCCCATATCAGGCTCCACTCTGAGTGTAGTATCTGCCTAAGACTCTCTCTTCTTTTCTTTCTGCCCAACCGCTCAGTGCACACTCTCTCTAAAATAAGAAAACAAATCTTTAAAAAAAGTTATATGTAACTCATTAATTAATAAATATAGTGACCAGTGCAGTTCTATGAATAGTTCAAAGAGGATTGGAGAAGACATTGTTTGGGATAAATTAAGTAAAATATTAGGAGGAGGTTGTTGCATTAGGTACAAAATTGGTTATTTTTTCAGGGTAATAATCTTTTGGTGTTATCTGTAGCGTAATTATTTGCATGCCTAATGAACAGAAATTTATGTCAACAGGTAATTTCACTATGTCTGAAGTATTTAATCACAGTAAACAGTAAACTCATCTAAGTATATTCTTCTAGTTCATCCCTGGGTAGCCATCACCACCACACCATTGACAAGAATTGATGCCAACTTTTTTGTCTTATTTCAATCACGCATAATGATTCTTGTAATATATCCCTTAATTTGAATGTGCACACACATTATCCTATTCATAAACACCCTAAATTGTGCTCATACTTCATTCCTCTTAAGTAGAGTTCATTGCTGAAACATATTAACCCTTAAAGCATTATCTTTGTTCATATTTATACTGTTTTTTCTTGCATTTTCCTTATTTAAATTTATATTTCCTCTTTCTTTCTCTCTAACATAAATTTCTCAAAAGGAAAAACAGAGACAAATCATTAATGGCCCATTTCTTCAAGCATGACACAACGTATGTATTTTATATTCAGTGAATGAAATTACTTTGCTATCATTTAAAAAGATTTTTTGAACATGATATAATTTTTTAATCATCTATTAAAAATTAAAAATCTTATCAATGCAGCTTTATAGGTTCAGAAGAAAATTGGCAAAGATCACTATACCAACTATAATTTGTTTCAATATATTCTAATACACAAATCCTACTATTTAGTCTCTGATTTTTAGTTTATCAGAAAATTTGGGATTCAAAACAGATTCTTAATATCTTCTATAGATCAAATAAACCAGAAAATAGTATTATAAACCAGATAATAATAAACAAACCAGATAATGACTATTTTAGAACTTGGCATTATGGCCATACCTTTTTGGGTCTACAGAAGAAATCAGAGACTCCACATAAAAGCTCTGAGTACTTGTCTAAATGTATCGGCTTATCATTCACTTACTACTAGAATTTGTGTTTAACAAAGAAACTCTCGTCAGCAGACTCCATAGGCCTTTCTAAATCGCTTAAAGGAGAGCTTCTGTTGCTGTATGTTAGGAAATTAATTCTGATTGCAAATCGACATGCTTAGATAAGAAGACTTTATTGGCACTCCTGCAAAATGGGAGAAGAGTAGATCAGACTTAATGAAAGTCAGCATATTAAGAAAATCAATTGTTCAGCTTTAAAATGTTTAAAATGCTGGAAGAAATAAATCAACTGACTGCAAATATTTCATCATCAAACTAAAATAATGTAATAACAGATTCTTACACACATTAAAATGAGTCAAATGAAAATATATTTATATGTAACAGCATATAGGTGAAAAGCATATCATACATACATACACATATAAAATCTACATAGTGTCAAAAGATTTACAACAATAATAGGAATGGAATAAAAGACATTAGAGGTTAATTAATTTCAAATTAGAGGGATGCATTTAATCCAGGGAAACAAAATTAAAATATAAAAAGTATGAAGATGACATTGTTTAGAAAATCGTGCATTAAGAAAAGGCATTTTGTTCTACTCTCTCTTTTAAACATTAACCAAATACAAAACAAGCCCCAAAATCTGTCATGTTGACATCAGCATTGACAAAGAAATAATCCTTCACTTTTTTTTTTTTTAAATAAAAATAAGCTGAAAAATTCCTAGGAGCACAATTTTGAATAGATTTCAGATTGTTCAGTCCCCCCAATTAAAAAACATTGCTTAAAATAATTGTTATGGTAATTTTTATGTATATTAGATAATAGGTAAATAAATATAGCCAAATTTCAACAGTGGTTATATGTTTGCCTTGGACTCATCCATCATTGTCTTTTTTCTGCTTGTCTGTATTTTCTATTTTTTCTGTAATTGCTGTGATCATTATACTATCTTTTCTTTATCTGATTTATAGGCAGGAAAAGTATTCAACTAAAACAAGTTAGACAATCCAGTACAGTTATCTATGTAACTGATACAACAATTTTATTTGGATTCTTAAAAAATATTTTTCAAAATTTTAAGGCAATAATGAGTAATGTCCATAATTCCAGTCAGATAATTGACAATAATACCTATTTTGCACTATTACTATTATTTAAAATCACACCCACACATACTACTCTTGAGACTGAGTCACAAACAGGGCTCCCATTTTTAAGTGAAAACCTTTATTTTACTGATCACACTTAGAACCAAAGACACCTTTTATGATTCTCACCCCAAAAGGTTTCTCACATCCCATGACATTCCTTATAACATACATATAAAGCTATCTCACCATCACATTATCTGAATAACTCAGTCATCCAATAAATACCTAGTAAATATTTATTGGGCCGGACCTGGAGGTCCACACAAAGATGAGCAAAACAGACAGTTGTGATTGTTCTCATGGAGGTAACTAAAGTCACAAGAAAGACACACATTGAAGAAGTAATCATCTGCCACTTACTATCCTTGTCACCTTGGACAAGCAACCACAACCAGTATCTAATACTTAGTTTGAAATGGGGGATAATAATATGGTGGTATCTCCCTTATAAAGTTGATTTAACTACCAGAAGAGTTTCTGGGAGCCTGATACATAGGGGGAACTTGGTCAATATTAGCCTCCAAGTTCTCATCCTTGTTTCCCTTCCCCTTAAAAAGGCTTTGGAATCCTAAAACAAAACACAAATAAACTGAGATTAAGGGAAGACTTCCTGAAGAAACCACACTGAAGTTGGGACTTAAAGGGAAAAAAGGAGTCAGTCACTCTAGCATACCACAGGATGAAGGACGCTGTTGTTTGAAGGCCCTGGGATATGAGAGAAAATGACAAAATCAGAGAGAACCTCAAGAATCCAGTGACAAATGAGAGACAAGGTAGTGAACTGAGTTCACTGCAATGTTAGGCAGGAAAATGTCCATTCAAACCCTTGACTCCATGTATGCTAAGTAAAGCCCTTGTATTTTATCCAAGAGAAAATAAGATTCTGGGACAAGATTTTGTTAAAGGGAAGTGACATGAATTGCATCTTTGCGTCTAAAAAAAACTGCCTTGCCATCACTTCTATGACTTGTAAGCACAGGTCACTTCAAATCCAGTGTACTTTTGTCAATAGTTTGTTAGCACTGGAACTCTAGAAGTGTTGTGGGGCACTGCCCCTTTAACCTCTTTTCTGAGGAACATTAAAATTAAAATTACTTTACTCTAAGGAGTCTGGAAATTCTTTAAACCTGGCCTCTTTTCAAGACACTTTTCTTTGGCAGCTACTTTTAGTGGGTAAGTAGCCCAGGCAACTTACCTTATTTTGGCAATAACTCTGCTCCCTGGCATCCTCCTAGGACTGTCTATAATCTGATTAAGAATGGCTGATGTGAAGGCCATTTCCAGGTTGGGAGGGGGTATACTAAAAACAACTATGATTATAAATATGGACAATTAGAGTAAAACATATAGTCCCATGCCCAAGATGAAATAATTTCTAAAAACAGATGTTAATTTTATAGTCCCCTATTTCTTTTAATTATAGTGAAAGTTGAAAGAGTATGGGATGGAGATATACATGTTGCAGATAAACAAAAAGTACATATAAGTAATATAAGTAATATAAGTAATATAATGTGTATATATAAGTATATACATATATGTAAGTCCATGAATCTTTATTGTTGTTTTTTATCTCACACCTTTCTTCTGCTTTCCTCTGAGATATGCTTTGGGTTCTGAGCTCTAAGTCCTTCATACCTTGCATAGGGATTCTGTGAATTCTGAGTTCTGGCTCCAGATTAATTGCTTACTATGGTGTCATCTCATTTGGGTTATCATGTTTTCCTCACCTTCTAAACTTACCAATATCCTGAAGAGCTGCATTCCAGGAAAGATGAAGTGGGAAACAGTATCGCCTAAGTTTCGGGGCCCTTCATTTTTTTAGACCTCACTTGTCTAAGCTCGAGGAGAAGCTTTAGTAACTTCCATATTCAAAGTGTTGTATTATTTTCCGTAATAAAGGCTTCAAAGATTGTATGAGGGTCAGACTTCACAAAACCTGAATCTGTTCCTGCTTGTGCTTGGCCTAATGCTCCCACACCATTCTTCTGACTGGCACTTACCCAAATTTGAAACAGATTTTATTTTTGTAATGCATTTTTCGAATCTTCATTATGACTTCTTGATGAAAGGTGATTCCATGAAGTTACAGAAGAAGCTGGGAAATGAAATAAAAAAGAAATGGATACAAATGTCACGAGCCCCAAGATCCAGTCCTCATATTCTCTTGAAATTGCACATCCTTAATTAAACAACAGGGCCTTTGTTTTTAATAAAGAAAAACAAGAAGAAGAAAAGATGTGCTCTTGTTTCTTCCCGGTCAAACACATTCTGGAGAAAGAGAGTCACTGGGATCCTTTTGTGACATGTTTTCTTTTAGCAATTTCAACAATACAAAATAATGTCGAAGAAAAATTGCACTAAACGGCATTAAACAAGCAAAGAAGGCTTTACTCAGGACTGTTGCAACAGGGGAAGAGCTTGAACCCAATTTTGTTAAAGTAAAAGGCAGGGAAGTTTTTAATTACTTCAGTGAGCAAGTGGAAAAGTAACAGAGGGCAGTAAGGGAAGGGTTGGTCAATGTCACTAGACCCTGTGTGTTTGCGAAACTGCACTTATCTCAGGCTCTTAACCATCCCACAGAGACTGGGCGATTGCAGCCTTATCTTTTATTTTTTTTAATTTTTATTTATTATTTATTTGACAGTCAGAGATCACAAGTAGGCAGAGAGGCAGGCAGAGAGAGAGGAGGAAGCAGGCTCCCCGCTGAGCAGAGAGCCCGATGCGCGGGGCTCGATCCCAGGACCCTGAGATCATGACCAGAGCCAAAGGCAGAGGCTTTAACCCTCTGAGCCACCCATGTGCCCCAACAGCCTTATCTTTTTGATGGCAACATTTCCAAGGGATGACTTTTAGTTCCTGGAGAACAAAGGCAGTGGGGTGGGAGAAGATTGACATCTCAAAGAGCAGAGAAAGAAGTTACAAGTTGCAGGTTTTCTAAAGTAAATGCTCTAAGAAAAGGGAGGTCCGGGGAATTATAGTCAACCAAAACCTGTACAAAGCTTAGTCCTAAATTGAGAGAAATGTTAGACTGTCCTGGTAAGCAGCTTTGAAAATACACATACAATATTTGGAGTTTCACCTTCAATAATAAAAAGCGTAGTAATAAGTATTGACATATGTTCTTGCAAGAGGCTTAATTAGAGACTTAAAAATAAATTTGGATATGGCTATGTAGAGTTGAAATCATTTGTGATTTATTATATGTTGCTAAAAAAAGAATTACATTAAATGAATTATTGTGGGACTTGGTTAGGGTGAGTAAGAAATAGGTAAGTATCTCAAGATCATCAGAAAAGACCAGCTTTTCATACAACAGACAGTGAAGAAAAAAGGAGAAAAAAAAGTTCAGTTAATGATCATTCTAAACTCAAAACTTAAGCAGAGTTTCAGTACTACAATATTTAAACATGACAATCTCTTTCCCTTATATCGATGGTATATTAATTAGAAATACTCGGGTGCTGCCTTTGTTAGAGCTGGAGTCAAAACTCTTGAGCTAATGGACAGTTTTTAAGATTCAGCCTCACTTTGGCACATGTGAACCCACACATGCAGTTCTTTGAAATGAATCATGATCATTGTATTAATAGAAAGGTACATCCACAGGTCTTCAAGATCTGTCTACAGTGAGATTCATATGTGACTAATAAAATAAAGGAGAAGTGTTAGAGAAGAGTGTTTAAAAGATGCACTCAGAGTGTGTGATATTTGACATTATCTTGGGCCATTTATTTTCTTAAATTATTTTTTAAAAGAAACAATTCAGCAATCAAAATTAAAATATTTATCGGAGAACTGTTAATATTGAATACAGTTTTACTCTTAAAGATAAAAATTGCACCCAATAGCTTTTGACTATCATGAAAATAAATACTAAAGTGTATAGTGAAATACTTGATGAAGCACTGCCATCTTTTGGTTGTATAAATTAAGGATATAGAAACTACTCAAAAGTTAAATATCCAAGAAAGTGGTGTGTGTGTGTGTGTGTGTGTGTGTGTGTGTGTGTATACACACAGATATATCTTGACTATTCATAATTAAAATGTTTATAAATGGCAAGGAAAATAGATGATAAAAATCATGTTTTAGCCAAATTAAGCACAAATCTCAGCAATGGAATTCTCAGAGGAAAATTGTCCTATTAACAAATTTCAGGCCTGTGGACACACAAAATTAGATAGCGGGGCACCTAGGTGGTTCAGATGGTGAAGTGTCTGCCTTCCGCTCTGGTCATGGTCCCAGGGTCCTGGGATTGAGCCCCACATCAGATCTCTGCTCTGCGGGAGTCTGCTTCTACCTCTCCTGCCTCTCCCACTGATTGCACTCTCTCTCTCTGTCCTTCAAATGAATAAATAAAATTAAAAATAAGAAAAAAAGAAGATAGACTTAATGTTATTTGGAACTCTTTTTACTTGATTCCTGTGTACCATAAGAGGTAAATTTCTTACAACTGAAAAATCGTTTTTTAAATAACCTATTTATTAAAAATTTGGAAGTAGATGTATGATACAATGTGTATAGCAAGATAGTCATTTTCCAATTATCAAGTTTTTCAAGTCAATTTAATGTTATTAAATTAACCAATAATAGTATTTTTCAAAGACAATCATTAAATTCAAACTATAATTGCAATACAGGTCATAATTGAACCAAAAAAACTTGAAATTTCATATTTTCATTTTTTTCCAATGGGTGGTATAGAATATTGAAGCATTCACAGTCACTCCAATGTTTGCCTTTGTTTTCAGTATTTCAATTAAGCTTTTATGAGAACAATGGAACATGCTTAAATTCCTTGCTCACAATGGTAGACATATGGTAAGATCACATCTATATTTGAGAAATCAAGGTATCTTTCTAATAAAGCTAATATATTTACAAGAAAGTCAACCTAAGCAGATTGCCTCATTCTAGTTTAACTGAGCCTTTCCTACACAGATTAATTAGCTGTGTAAGTTGTGACAATCAAATACTTGATATTATGCATTTAATTGGTTGTTAAATTACATAAAGAGAGGGCTTGTTGAAAAATTATCTAGAATATAGCATTGTTGGTATATACAGAAGTCATGTTTCTAAACCATTTATATACTATTTGCGATTTCAATATGTTTAAGGAGAATATAAATTAAAATGTCTATAACATAGATGTTTGTAAAGTAGAATAAAATCTAAATGATAATTTTTCCTTAGAGTAGGTAAATCTACTCCAATCTAAAACCAAAACTTAGTTTTGTGATGTTTTTATATTACATTCAGTAGTTTAGAAAACTATTCATTTTTTAATTTTTGCATTTATAAATTTATTTTTTCTCTTAAAAGCCTTTTTCACCTTAAGATTATAACTAACAAAACCTCACCATATTTATTCAAATACTCATGTTTCTACACTCTATTCCTAAAACAAAAGATTCAGGCATAATATTCTTAAAATATCTGTTGCCCATTTTAGTTCAGAATCTGAAATTTCCCATTTTCATATTATTACATTTCTGTTTTGTAATTCATATAGCAGTGATAGACCATTCCAAATTATAGACATTGTTGAATTTTTGTCCAGGAGTTGTACTAGTTTTACTAGTTTGATGCCTTGAGTATATGTATGTCTTTTAAAATAAAAATAAGTTTTTTTCCTCATTTTTTGTCTCCCCTCCCTTTTATTTGCTGTTTTTTTTTTAATTTTAAAAAGTCCTTAAGACAAATCTTCCCTGAAACATTATATATTTAATTTGTTAATAGTTAGAATTTTTCAACTTTTTAAGCATTAATTGGGTGCCAAATGAGATTATTTGCATATTTGTTTTTCAGGTAAGTTTATAAAAATAGTTAAAATTGCCCTACATGCATGTATGAAAGTAAATAATAAATAATAACCAGTGATTTTATTTATTTCAAGGAATGTAAATATTTGAAAATACTTACATCCTCCCTGTGTACTTAAAATTTATTAAATATATTTAACCATTTGAATTGGGTACAGAGGTTAAGGAATTCTAGTTCAAGTTCCTAAAGACAAAGCATAGAGTCAGCTTTCTTTTAAGATGTTCTATGACTCTAAATGAATGGGGCTTTTACGTGATAACAAGTAGTACAAATAAATATTAAGTCCTGCTTCCAGAATTTGTTTTTCCCTGTTGGTTTAAACAGTCATTACTAGTGTTGGGTTTCTTTAGTCATGTAACTCACTTGTGTCATATAAATAGGAGTGGAAATATTCAAGGCATTTTCTGAAAAAAAAATTGATTTATTTTATTAAGGAATAGAACACAAGGAAGATGCAATGTATTGGCTTGTTAAGCTGTGTTACTAGGTGCTATTCTGTCTCTCTTGGTACCATGAGAAGAACTGGCCTACACTGTTAAGAATATCGGGGCAATCTCTCTGTCTCTGTCTATCTCTCTGTCTGTCTGTCTCTCTTCTCTATTTCACCTTCTCTGCTTTACTACTTTTTTATCTAGTGTCTTAAAATATCTGCTATTGATATATCTTGTATGTTTTCTGCTTCCTCAGCGAGAATGTAAGCTCCGTAAGTACAGAATATTTGTTATTCAGTACATGTTATTTGGTTATGGCAACATGATCTAGAACTGCATAATTTAGTTAAGTAAAAAACAGAGAGAGGTAGGGGTGTGTGAGTGTGTGTGTGTGTGTGTGTGTGTGTGTAGCTATCTCTCAGTTTTATGTGCTGCCTGGGCTTAAATGGTTGATTTTCTTTTTTTTTTTTTTAATTTTTTTTTTTAAGATTTTATTTATTTGCTAGAGAGAGAGAGAGAGAGAGTACACACAAGCAGGCAGAGAGGCAGGCAGAGGCAGCGAGAGAAGCAGGCTCCCCGCCGACCAAGGAATCCTATCCCAGGACTCTGGGACCATGACCTGGGCCGAAGGCAGCGGCTTAACCAACTGAGCCCCCCAGGCGTCCCTAAATGGTTGATTTTCAATTGGGATCTCATATGGTTGTAGTCAAAGATAGCTGGGTTTAGAGTCCAGTAAAAACTCATGTTGCTGGAAGTTCTCTGCCTTTTTAGTATGAACTACTAAATGGAATATCTTAATGCAGCCTCTACATGACTTGGGCTTCTCTCAGTGTGTAGTAAAGGACACTGGGCTCTAAGATAACTGTGCTGAAAATGAGCACTACAAGCACAGGAGGTGGAAGCCTCACGGATTCTTACAACATTTTCTTTGTGGTCCCAAAACATCATCCCTGACCTTTGTGTGGCTGAGCAAGTTGGTAGAGACAGACAAGATTCAGGTTTAGGATAACTAGACTCCATCTCTATTTGAATGGAATGTCAAAGATTTACAGCCACTTTTAGCATACCGTACTGCAGGGCCTGAAATATATACAGGGCCTGAAATATATTTGGTGTTTAATAAAAGTTTGTTGAATGAATGAATAACAACTCAGGTCCATGATGTTATCTTTATTTTTATTTTTATTTTTTAGTGAGTAATATGATAGAAGTTTATTAAGTGAAGATACAGAAAAAGCTCTCAAGAGTGAGAGGGGTCCCAACAGGATTGCTCCCATGATGTCATCTTTAATCAGAAGAATTGACTAAATCTAGAACCATCTTCCCTCTTGTCTTCCTGCTATGAACTACTACATTTCTTCCTTTGTTAGCTGTTTGAAACTGGTTTTCTCATACCTATAATTAAGCAGCCTAACTTGTGAATGGATTATCAAGAGCCTATGAATCTCAGGTGAATTCAAAACACATTGAATGTATTGTGTATACTCACTGAACTTGCCTAAACCCCTTAGCTCTCTCCTTTCAGTAAGATATTTTCTTATTTAAATCTGAATTATATACCAAAAGTTTGTCATAATAATTGTCTCTTTTACCTGAATCATAGAATACCCAAATGATGAGCACGACGTTAATTTTATAGTGCTTTATTTCTTTTATCTTAACTGTAGTAGAAAAAGTATGTTGAAAAAGTATGGTATGGAGATACATACATGGCAGGGGTTATCTGTAGTAGGGTAAATTTACACTCAAGATTATAAATAGTATTCCATGTATAATCCCTGTGAACAAATAATACCTTGTTCTGGACAGTTCTGTATTATTCACTAATTTTTCATTGTTCTGTTCTATTGCAGACAACATGCATGACATCAATTCGGTGAATTTATCACTTCTGTAAATGAGAACCTTTCATACTATGTGCAGAATATTTTCTGCTTTATATATACTGGTTTCATCAACCACCTCTATAGCTCTAAATAATCTCATCCAGACTTCCTACTTCAAGAAATGTGTTACGCTGTAAATCCAGGACCTTTTTCCTCCAATATCTGCCATGTAAAATACCTTCTACATGTACCAAATACTTGTGACAGATGTCTTTAAGACGTTCAGAGACGAATGATACCTGGACTTTCATACAAATAATAAAAGGAAAGTTTCCACATTAAATGGCATTAGAGGAAATATATTAAAGCCCTCAATCTTGGTTTGTCCCCTTCGAAAATCTCCTAGGCTAAAGTCCCTTGAGATCCTGTAATTTTAGCTTAAGTGTCCATATAAAGGGACTCCTCATAGATATTGAAATAAATAAATAAATAAATAAAGGATTTATAAACTGTTCTGTAAAAAATTATTTTCAGATCACTGAGGGTATTTTCTGAAATATGCTTAAGGATGATAATTTGTAGGATGCATTTGACTTGGGGAAGTGAGCAAAAGTTAATCTGAATAAAGTGCATTGGTTGTTTTACCTGTTTTTTTAAAAGAATTATGCAATGCAACTTCATATAATTGATTATTACTACTATTTTCAAATAATTACCATAAACCATTTCAACTAAGTATATTCACTGGGACTGAAAAAAAAAAATAACACATGCAATCCCCTGGGCTCCTGGAAAATATTGCTGGTCTCCACTGTTTTTTTCCTATGACAAAATAAACAACATAAAAATAAATAAATAAGTATGTTTTCAGATTCTAAATATAGACAATGAAAACAAAGAAAATAGAAGAATAAGAGTTCTGTTTAGTCCTGTTACTCTTTTCATTGAACTTCATGCTAGAGAGACAGAGAAATTTGTCTTTAGACAACAGGTAACAAGTAGGTATAGTTGTGATTTGCAAAGAACTCATGGTAGCAGATCTTTTTTAACACCTTTGGTTAGTAAGAATTTTGACAAAGGTGGAAATAAGAAAATAAATTATACTAAATGTGAGGAGGTAAATTCAAAGAAATCATGCTACAGTTAAAGGTGTGTTATGGGTAAAATGGAAAGAGATTACTTTCAAGAAAGAGAAAAAGAGTACTTTCAACTACTAACTGAAATATTTGAAGGTGAAAGTTTTCAACAGTACACTTTGGAAGAAAAAAATATTATTATCTACCACATATTCTCTGAAATTCAAATAATTTTATCAATTTGCTTCATCCATGCTTAATTCAATGTTTAAAATATTTTCTTCAAAGTCTCTAGACTTTCTACTTTTTTATAAAAGTCTTTAATATCTCTAGGGTTTGAAAATCACTTATCATAAACTATGTGTTTCACTGAAAGGTAATTTTAAATGGACCAAGAATATTTAAGAGATGCTTTTAAGGTTAAAATGGACTAAGATCTATCTAAGGAGCAAAGGGCTAGACATGGCAATATGTATAAATGATGTAATTTATAGGTTGCAAAGGTGGACTGGGGTCTGATTTCCAATACAACTGCTGTTTTAGAGTATGGTTCCTTAGGGTCCTAGGGCATTTTTAAAACATTATGTTAACTATCCTTCAGTACCATCATGAGGGAGACTGAACCTATTATATCCAATTTGCAGGTAATAAAAATAAGTCAATGAGAGGTTAAGTAGCTTGTTCAAGGTCACCAAGCAAGTTCTAGTGGAACTAAAAATGAAAGTCACATCTCATCCACTTGAAATGATGTCATCTGACCAGGGGCCCTTATTCAGAACTCATTATGCTAAACAGAAGACCTGATTAAATCACTGACTTCATTGAAGATAGGACCTAAGAAGGTAAAAACACAAATATATTTCTCATGCAGAAAAATTTTAATTTGGCACATTCCTGCTTAAAATTCCTAATTCCAAAGCACCTCATTTCCACAAAGAAGAAAATCATGATAGATTCAAATTATGAAGAAGTTAATATTATCACACAGCAGTATTAGTTTGCAGACATCTAGAATATTTGGGTCTATGATTGCTTGCTCTGTGAATGTATTGTAGGGCACCAGTAGTTGTCTAATCTATGTAGATAAATTATTAGTCTTTGGGAAATTAAGGTATGATTATTCGAACTGGGCCCAGAAAATGAGATTGCACTGTTCTGCTATCGTATGAAGAGAATCACTGAAAGACACTCTAGCTGTTCAAGCAGCAACAAGACATACAAACAAATGAAAGTGCCTTGTGGTTTCTCATGCCAATGTCTAAAATGGCCAATTATTGACAGTTTTCAAAGCACAAAGATCATTGCAAAACAGCTAATTGATTTTGTGTGCCTCCTTTATTCACCAAAATAAATTACTTCCCACTGAAATCATATTGACCACTTGGGAAAAAACAAAAGAATAACACACAAAAGAATAACACAAGTTCAGTATTGTTTGCTTTTTAGTAGATAAAAGGTTTATTTCTTACTTTTCTTCTATAAAAACTCAAATGTCCTTTCTAAGAATTAAGTTACAGTGGATGATTTTGAAGATGTAAAATATGTTAAATGTTATGAGACTTGTAAGAAGGGATATTTTAACACATAAACAATAACAAATGAGAGACTTACTGAGAAAAACTAAAATTGGTAACACCTGCACACCTTGGGTGCTTTCACAAGCTAACTGATCTATTTCTCCAAATATAATGATAAACTGCATATATATTTAAAGCAAAAAATAACCATAAGTGTTTTCGTCACTTCTCAGCCATAATCATAACTTTAATGGATTTTTTTTAATATAAGCACCTCCTGAGAGCCAATAAATTCTCTTTTATGCCTATCTGAATTGGTAATGAAATTCTCATTTCATGCTAAACACCATGAGGTTAGCGGATTTGAGACCCAGTGTTTCGGACAACATTCAGTTTCACAATAAAGCAGGTTCTCTTGTGACTGCTGTGCACAATTGGCATGTACATGTACCACATGGCTGGAGGTGATATATTTATGTCCCTTGATAAGCTAAGATGCCATGAAGACACTTAATTTCTCCTCACCCTTTGGTGTTTCAAATACTTGTTTTTTCCCCCTCTATGGTAACATGTAGAATCCATTTATAACAATGCAAAACAGAGACTTTATACAACCTGATTGATGTATTTTATTTCTAAAGGTTTACCTGCTTGCCATATTACCATTTTTTTATACTAAAGAACAATGCCACAGGCTTTATACACCAGATATGTAAAACTTCTAATTTGCTTTTTTCTCAAACTAAAATTGTCAGAATTCTTTGTGAATCAACCAAAAAATAGCATATCTAAAGTGACGAAGCCAGAGTTAGGCATGTATATTTTCCTGCCCTACTCCTGAAATAACATATATGAAAGCTACTTTCAAGTTCAGCTGGTAAGCAAAATCACTCAGAGGAAAATAAGAAAGATCCTTTAATAGTTTTTCATGGCTTACAAAACAAAATGCATATTCCTAATCTGTTATTCAGTGATTTTAATAGTCTAAATATCATGCACTTCCCAGAATTAACCTCATATCACTCGTTTGTGAATTCCTCACTTGAAAAAACAAGGATAATCTTAAAAGTCCATAAAATCATGTTCTTCTACCCTTTTGTTCATGCTTTTCCTTTTTCTTTCCCCTCCATTGATCTAATCCTCGATAAAGTTTTCCTGAAATCTTTCACCATCTACTTATCGTGTATCTCTTGTTCTTTTTCACTAAAGAAGAAGTAATGACAGAATCTCCTAGGGTATTTTTCAAGTAACATGATAGTAATATTTTTAAATAACTTGGCATGGCTCCTACCTAATATTACGTTACATTCTTCTTCATATTTTAAGTGATATGTGTTGGGATTTAGTCATAATGGAGTAACTAAAACCAAACTGGCATTAAAAACAAAGAAGCAGGGACGCCTGGGTGGCTCAGTGGATTAAAGCCTCTGCCTTCGGCTCAGGTCATGATCCCAGGGTCCTGGGATCGAGCCCCACATTGTCTCTCTGCTCAGCGGGGAGCCTGCTTCTCCCTCTCTCTCTGCCTGTCTCTCTGCCTACTTGTGATCTCTCTCTGTCAAATAAATAAATAAAATCTTAAAAAAAAATACAAAGAAGCATGTAAGACTAGAAAGTTGGGCAAAATATATAGAACTCTTTAAGAAATTGGGGGAAAAGCACAGCAGAACTGTGGTGCTAAGAGGACAAAATCAAGCAAGGTGAACCATACAATCAACTTGACCTTATGTCTGGAGGATCTTTCAAGAATGAAGTATAGTCAAGAAGGAGCTAAGCCGATCCCACAGCCTTGCTTAGGCAAGAACAGATCGTACTTCAGTGGGAAGCGAATCAGGAGGCTGGAATTTGCAGCACATGTGAACATATGAAAAGAGTTTGGGTTTTGTTTTTTTTTGAATTTAAGAAACAAAACAGAGGATCGTAGGGGAAGAGATGAAAAAGTAAACCAAGATGAAATCAGAGAGGGAGACAAACCATAAGAGATTCTTAATCATAGGAAACAAACTGAGGGTTACTGGAGGGGGGGGGATTTGGGGGGATGTAGTAATTGAGTGATGGATATTACTGTCATGTGATATAATGAGCACTGGGTAATTATTATATAAAACTGATGAATGACTGACCTGTCCCTCTGAAACCAATAATACATTATATGTTAATTAACTGAATTTAATTTAAAAAAAGAAAGAAAAAACAAAAAAAGTTGAAAAAATGAGGAAGAAGATATCTTACAATATTTTTAACCCACAAACTATTTTTTGTTAATTACCAAAAGTATTGTGGCAGACGAAGAGGGAGAAAGAGAGAGGGAGAGAGAATGAGAACAGAGAGCCATCAAAGCAAACAGTGCTGACTGCTGATGTTCTCCTGAGTACCTACATCTAAGAAGAAATCCCTTGAAGAGTATGCCTAATGAAGTACTCTTGTGGTCCGAGGGGGTATTTTAAATCACTCTCAGTGTCTCTTCAGGTCTTTTCCTCAAATTGCAATATTAGAGTTCAAACTGCTACAGCAGAAGTGATTAAAAACCTCACATTTACAAGAAAGAAAAGAGCTTTAGCTGTAGTTTCAGAGAGAGAGCTCCAGAAAGATGCCTAAGCATCACTTTGAACCCTTGCTTGATTATGAAGCTGTGCGTGCTTAGGGAGAGAATCCAATAAGATGACAAGAGAAAAACTAGGAAATTAGTAACTGCAAAGCAGCTGTAAGCTGAAGGTCTACAGAGCTCATACAAGACAGAGATGTTCAGATTTTAACCACTTAGAATAGAAAGATCTCATTGAACAGTTAGTGTTTCAACAAGAACACTAAAGAGAGCATTTCTTGGTAGTAGGGCTATAAAACTCTGGCATAAATTCCGCATTAGTATTAAATTAAGAATATTTTAAAACAACTCTCAAAAAGATAAAGATGATCTACCACTAAATGAATTGTCTGGATAAACAAAACTCAACGTGTTTAAAGAAAGACAAGAAAATCTATGTGCTCAATAATATAGTATTCACAATATCCATTACCCATTTAAAAATTATTAGTATTAGGCATTCCAGGAAGGAAAATTAGATAAAAAATGAGAAGATAGTGACTTAAAAAATAGACTCAAAATTGGCAAATATCAAATTAACATACAAGGACTTTAAAATAACTGTTATGAATACACTCAAAAATAGTAATAACATGAATACAATGAAAAGAGAAATTAAAGAAACAATTTGAAATTTGAGAACTGAAAAATAAAATATCTGAAAGCCACATTAATTGTGTTTAACAGATTAGACCCTATAAAACTAAAGGAAGTTTCAGTGGAAGTCAAAATAAAAGAAAACATTTGAAATGAAGTGCAGAAAAAAAAAAATAATAAAGCTTGAGTGACTTTTGAAAAAATAAAAAGGTAGTTTACCGACACATAATTTTACTGAGGGAAAAGGGTGGAACAGGAAAATATTTCAATGCATAACAGCTAAAATTAGCCCAATTTTAATAAAAAATATAAACTTAAAGATCTTAAGAAGCTCAAATAATGAATGTATGATAAATGTAAAGGATCACATCAAGACTTATCATTATCAAGCTATTTAAAACCATTGATAATAAGAAGAAAATTAATAGGAGATATAAACAAATAAAGCTAGATTAGACTAGAGTGAAGACAGTCACAAGACAATGGAATGAAATTGTGAAAGTCTTGAAAGAGAAATGTGAACATAAAAGCATTCTATATTTGATGAAAATAAACCTAAAAAACAAAGAGAAACAAACAGCAAGTGATCTGTAGCTAGGGGACTACAACTTAAAAAAAAGAGAATTTTAATAAGAAAATAAAAAAACAAACAAACTAAAAGTTAATAATACGAAAAATATTCAAATTGCTAAATTATAGCTACATTAATTAAAAATAAGCAAAAACAGAGCTTAGTAGAACATGAAATAAATAAGCATTATTATACATCTTTCATACATTAGAAATGATAGTTAAAAAGACTTCACAAAGTTAGGCTGATAAGTTTAAACCAAGCTGAAATGTACCAATTCCTTGAGTGATACAAGTTACCAAAATGAACACAAGGAAAAATTTAAAAATCTCAACAACCTTAAATTTATTAAATAAATTATATTTGTAATTAAATCTTCCTACAAAGAAAATCCCAACTACACATTTCTTTGCAGGTAAATTCTACCACAACCTTAGAAGGTCAATAATTATAGTCTTTTATATAAACTTTCAGGAACTAGAGAAAGTACAGTAATACTGGCCAACTGATTTTACAGCTCAACATAACATTAATATTTAAACCGCATAAGAGTAACCTCCCTCCCTCCCCAAGAAAAGAAAATCATATATGTGTGCATATTTATATATATAACATAAAACCAAAAATCCTTAACATATTGATGGAGTTTTGGAATATAGGTGAAATTTGGTGGGGTGAAGTCTGGAGCTGAGACCAAAAAAGAATTCTTGAGACATCTTTTGTGCAAAAAGGTAGTTTTCTTAAAGCATGGGGACTGAACCCATGGGCAGAAAAGTCTGCCCTTAAAAAAAAAAAAAAAAAAAAGAAAAGTCTGCCCTGGGTTTGTGAAGTGTGGCTGATTGTATACTTGGGAATTGGGGGAAAAGGAAGGTTTCCAAAAGGATTTTGAATGTTAAAGAAGACTCACAGGGTACCTGAGGCCTTGCCACTGTCAAGTTAAGTTTGTCCTTCCTTCTAGTAAGTCATTAATATTAGGATAGTTGGGAGCTTCTTGGAAGAACATTATACTTTGTCCACTTCAAGTATCTATCAATGGGCTGCAGATTGTAAGAACATTTAATTGTATTTACATTCCCTTCTGGAAGATAGACCATTTATAGCAATGCTTTGTTCTTGTAATTTGCTAAAATTTTGTAAACTGAGGGAGACTCCTTTCTTGCAGAATTGTAATCTCTGTAAATTAACTATCTATTTTTCCTTTAGGGCAACCAGGAGAGCCCGAGAAGTGTCACATATATCCTATTGGGGGGGCAGAGGTTGTGGGGTGTCAGCTTCTGCCTGTCCTCAGTGAACCTTCTGCTTCCTTGTCATTATTAGCAAACCTAATGTGACAGTATATCAAAAGATAAAATATCATTATAAAACAAGGTTTACTCAAGGAAGTTAAGGTTTCGTTTAATATTTAAGAAAAGTCCTTAATAAAATTTAAAATTTACTTATCATTAGTAATAAAAAAACAACAAAGAAAAGAAAGAAATTAAACAAATCTAATAAAGGTCATGTAATGTAAAAGCTATAACTACCCTCATATCTAAGTGGAAAATGGAAAAGTTTTCTCAGTTGGGCCTGTAGAAGATAAGTTTGGCCACTCTCCTCATTGCCCTGAAAATTTTAGTGCAATAAGATGGGGGGAAGTAGAGGGCACCTGGGTGACTCAGTGGGTTAGGACCTCTGCCTTCCGCTCGTGTTACGATCCCTGGGTTCTGGGATCGAGCCCCACATTGGGCTCTCTGCTCAGCAGGGAGCCTGCTTCCCTTCCTCCCTCTCTGCCTGCCTCTCTGCCTATTTATGATCTCTGTCTGTTGGATGAATGGATAGAATCTTAAAAAAAAAAAAAAGATGGGAGAAGCGATAAAAAGGATATAGCTTTTTAAGGATAGAGCAAAATTGTGTTCTACAGACAATATGATTTATTATGCAGAAAATCATATGTCTTTTAGAAAGTTGACTAAAAGTAATATTCAATTTAGAATGGCATAAGTTTGATATAAATAATTTTATTTCTTTATTTCAGCAATAAATAATTCTAAAATAAGCTTTAAAACCCAATATATTTATAATAATATTATAATACAGAAAAAAATAATAAAAACTAAATCAATAAAAAAAAAGACCTGTCCATATACATATTAGTAGAATACCAAAATAAATGTACTTCTATTACTGGTCGAAAAACTCAAGATTTTCAAGATGACACTATTACCAAAGATTGATCAATAAATTCAGCAAATTCCCAATCAAATTCCTAGTGTTTTTTTTATATAGATAATGACAAAGTTGTTCTAAAATGTATATGAAAATGCCAAAGATGAGACTAGCCAACCATATTTTTAAAAATCTGATTAAATAAATTAAAAGAGACCCATATAAATGGAAAGACATCCCACATCTATGGGTGGGAAGAATTAATATTGTTAAAATGTCCATACTACCTAAAGTGATCTACAGAGTCAATGCACTCACTATCAAAATCGCAATGGTAATCGTCACAGAAACTGATAAAACAATACCAAATTATGTATGGATGCACAAAAGACCTTGAGTAGCCAAAATAAATTTAAGCAAAAAACAAACTTGAAACCATTACATTTTCTGTTATCAAAATATATCACAAAGCATGTAATAAAAATATATTATACATTTCTTGATATCAAATATATGATATATTACAAAATGCCAAAATATTTTTTCAGTAATCCAAATAATATGATACTGGCATAAAAACAGATATATAGACCAATTGAAAGAGAATAAAGAGCCTAGAAATAAACCTATGTTTATGGGATCAACTGACCTTCAAAAAGTATGTCAGAATACACAATAGGGGAAGGAGAGCCTCTTCAACAAATGTGCTGGGAAATCTGGAGAGCCATATGCAAAACAAAGAAAATTATCTTACATCATGCACAAAAATTACTGCAAAATGGATTAAGGACTTAAACATAAGATTTGACACCATAAGTATCCTACAAACACTTCTTGACATTGCTCTTGGCAGTGACTTTTTGCAAATGACACCAAAAGCACAGGCAACAAAGGCAAAGACAGAAGGTGGGTCTACATCAAGTTTAAAAGTTACTGCAAAGTAAAGGGAGCAACAAAATAAAAGAGTCAAGCACTGGTTATTGAATGTAAGTGCTGATTCACTAAATTCTATACTTGAAACTAATATTACACTGTATGCTAACTAACTAGAATTTAAATAAAAATTTGGAAGAAAAAAAGGGAAAAAAGTCAATGTACAGATTAGAAGAAAATATTCACAAACCCTGTAACTAATAAAAATTAATTTCCAAAATATAGAAGAGACTCTTAGAACTCAAAAGCAAAAATAAACAAAAAAGAAAAAAACAGAAAATCCAAATAGCCAATTGTAAGAAGGGCAAAGGATTGGAATAGACAATTTATCTAAAGAAGATCTACAAATGATAAATAGACATATAAGGCACTCAATATCATTAATCATCATGGAAATGCAAATCAAAACCACAATGCAATATCACCTTGCACCTACTAGGATGGCTATTACTAAAAGTAAATAAACAAACAAACAAACAAATGCATAAATAAATAAAAATCACAAGTATTGTTAAGGATGTGAAGAAAAGGAAATGCTTGTACATTGTTGATATGGAGATATGGAGGTAAACTGGCGCAGCCACTATGGAAAACAGGATGGAAGTTTTTTTTAAATAATTAAAAATGGAACTACCATATGACCCAGGAATATCATTTCTGGGTATATATCCAAAGGAATTAAAATCAGGATCTTTAAGAGATATCTGCACTTCTATGTTTATTGCAACATTATCCACAAGAGTTAAGAAAAGAAAGCAATTTAAATACCCATTGACAGACAAATGGATAAAGAAAATGTATTATATGCAAACATTGGGATATAGTCAACCTTCAAGAAGAAAGGAATGCTGCCATTTGCAACAACATAGGTGAGCCTGAAAGAAATTATGCTAGATGAAATGAGCCAAACACTACATGGTACTGTTTGTCAGAATAATCTAAAATAATCAAACTCATAGAAGTACGGAGTAGAATGGTGGTTGCCAGGGTCTAAATGGAATTGATAGTATTAGTCAAAGGCTATAAAGTGTCAGTTATGCAAGATAAATAAATCTTAAATATGCACTGTACAGCATACTGCTGATGGTTAATACTGTAATTTATACTTAATTTTTTTGTAAAGAGGGTAGATCTTACATTAAGTGTTCTTGTCACACACATACACAAATAAGAGGGCTAGTGGAAACTTTTGGAGTTGACAGAAATATTTATGGAATAAATTATGGTGATGATTTAGTAGATATAGATTTATCTCTAAACTCATCAAGTTATATATATTATCTATATATGACTTTTATATGCCAATCATAGGTCGGTAAAGTGGTTTATTTTTTTTAATTTTACAATTTAGTCTCTCATTTATAATTTCATTTTCAATACTCTATCATGACAGTATGAAATTCTTATAAGAATAAACATATAAGTAAATGAAGAAAAAGAGAAAATTCAACATTTGATATAGGTGTCCAACAAAGACTTGATGAAGAATGTTAAACACTATTTTTGGAACAATATGAAATCTGTATTAAGACATGCTAATTTGGGGGAGCCTGGGTGGGTCAGTCAGTTGATCATCTGGCTCTTGATTTTGGCTCAGGTCATGATCTCTTGAGTCATGGAATTGAATCCCACCTTGGGCTCCTTGTTCAGCAAGGAGTCTGCTTGAAGATTCTCTCTCTCTGCTCCTCCCCCAACTCTCTCTCTCTCTTTCCCTCTCTCTAAAATAAACAAATATTAAAAAAATAATAATAAAGAAAAAGTAATTTTGACTACTATCTCAAACCATATACAGAAATGTTCAAGTAGGTCATGGACATGAAGTTAAATTTGAAATGATAAAACTTCTAGAAGTAAACATCGAACTACTTGATGACCTGGGGTAGGCAAGAATTTATTAAGACATCCAAAACACTAACTGAAAGAAAAAAAAAGAAGACAAATTGAATGCCATTAATATTAAACTCTTCTGCTTTAAAAAAGACATCATTAAGGATAAGAAAAGACAAGTTACATGCTGGAAAAATATATTTCCCTCATGTATATCTGAGAAAGAATGTATATTAAGGCCATATAAAATATAGTAAGTGCTTAACAATTACTAATAAAAAATTAAAATGGAAAAAAGTTGAACATATATTTTATAGAAAAAATATGAATGACTTACAAGCACTGGAAAAGATGTTCAAATCATTAGGGGAAAGCAAATTAAAACCACAATGCAATATCACTACACACTCATTAGTATGACTAATACTGAACCTGGAAAGGATACAGAGCAAGAGCTCTCATATATTGCTGGTGGAAGGCAAAATTCTACAGCCACTTTGGTAAACAATTGATAGTTTTTTTTTAATCAAGTTAAACACACACTTACTATAGACATAGCAATTCCATTTCTAGATATTTCCTAAAAAGAAATGAAAAGATGTGCCCATGTAAATACAATGTATAGGAATGTCTGCTGTATCTTTATTCTTCAGCCAAAAATAAAAAAAAAAAACCCTAAATTTTGCATTAATAGGAGAATTGATAGACAAATTGTGATATACAATGAGCTAATGTTCACAATAAAATGCAACGTACTATTTGTACCCATATAAACATCAGTGCAGCTCACTTGCATACTGAGTGAATAAAGGCAGACAGGAAAGATCACATTTCATGTTATTGTTAAATGCAATGGCTCTGAGAACTACTTATGCAGTCCATTTACCTGAATCACCATTTTCTTCACATGCAAAATATTTCCAGCTGGCTCCTAGCAAGGACTTATAAAACATGTACCTTAAATTGGTGATTAAGCTTCATATAAATCAAATCTAAGTATATATTTAATGGAAAATAAAATATTGTATGATATAGTTTCTAAAGAAAACTCTGGAAAAAAGTAGAAATCAACTGAGTGGAGTAGATGCTTTTTCATTTGCAGACGAAAATGAGGTATTCTGGGACATTGTTGAACTATTTAGCTATATTAGTAGATAAAATGTTTAGGGCATGGTTTTTCAACCTCGGAGTTACTGGCATTGATCATTCCTTGTTGGGGGGGGGGGGGGCGGGTATTGTCCTGCTCACTGTAGGATGCTCAGCTCTACTCCTGACCTCTACCCACCAGATGCCAGTAGCATCTCCCACCTGCGGTTATGACAACCAAAAAGTTCTGCAGACACTGTTCAGTTGTCCCTGCTTGAGAACCAGATTTAGAGGGGTTCACGTACCAACCCAGCAGAATTAAGAAAACATACATGTACAAGAATAGAGAGAAAACGCCACAGACTTTTATACCCAGGGTCACTCTGGTTTTAATTCAAGGGGAGCTCTATTTCCAGGTCTACTTCAATTCCTAGAATCCCAATTGAATAATTATGCAATGCTTCCATCTGTAGTTCATGTTGTCCAATATTTCTCTAAGTGCTTGGATCCTAGTATTGATTTGTGAGGCCTTTTTATTCCTCCTGAAAGTGTGCCTTTCCATTTTAGCTGCTCACGAACCTGTCTCTGGTTTTGTTCTTACTGGAAAACATTAGTAACTGATATTCTTTTTTCTCAAGGTACTAGGAATCAATCATTCTTGTTTATAAATTTCAGCAAGTGAATTGTAACAACATTTTCTCAAGTGCATACAGAAATAAATATGTGCTTTCACAGACAGAATGCTACATTTTAAGTGCCACGTGAGTATATTACCAAATATTCTACATCTTTAAAATTATTTTCCGTGGGTAAATTTATATTGAACAAATAAGGCAAGTAAGTCACTTAATCATATTTATTAAAATCACCCTACCAAAAGTTCAGGGGAAATAGTAAATTAATACTATAAAGTTAACTAACTCTTTAGTACTGTGACTCACCTGGAATTAAAATTTAAATTATGCAATCCAAAAGGGAAAACTTTTCACCAGACTTGCCAAAAAACTTTATAACAGAAGTCCTCAACTGGAGGAATTTTGGCGCATGAAAGTCACATACAGATACATTCCTAATTCATATGATTCTTCTATATCACATATTTGAGAACCATTGCTTTATGAGACTAAAATGGTATCCTTAATATTAGATGTTTATGTCACTTAAAATGGCTTTATATAATAAACTATTATACTATTTTGTTATAATAATTCAGAAGCAGCAATCTAAAGATCTAGTTAAATGAGTTTATGGATCAGGTACAGAAAAGTTTTGGCTAAGTAAATTAGTTCTATTGGTGTAATTAGTTGATAAAAATTGAAAGATGAGAAAAAATGTGGGACTTATGAATATATATTTTGGACAAATTTATATTTCTATAGAAGATTAAGCAGGGGATAAAAAAATAAGGATTAGGACAATGGCAGAAACAACATATTTATTGGAAAAAAGTATTTTACATAGTGGTTTCACTTACATTACAAAAAATATTTCCCGAACATCAGTCATAGGGCAAAGTTGATACATGACATAGGACCAAGGACTGAGAACAAATATAAAAAACTGATTTGGTCAACTGTGTGTGAGTAGGAAACTTGTTTATTTTGATATTATTTTTTAATATGGCAGTGTTAAATATTTTTTCTTTTTTGAATTTTAATATGAGTATATTAGCAGTTTTTGTTTCTGGTGTATTAGAGAGGTTATTTATTATGTCTCCTTTTTAATAATTAAAAATACTATTCTATTTTGGTAACTATAAATTATTATTGAAAGTTTGGTCTTTTAGAAAATCCAAAAGTTTGAAAATAATTCATTTTAAAACTTTTATTGAAAATATATACGGAAAAAAAAAGTGCATACCACTTTCTTTTAGAAGTCACCTTCCCACTTTAAGAAACCAATGAAGAAGGACTTGTGGGGGAAAAGATTTGCTTCACAGTCAGTTTTTCTGAGATGCATCTATTCCCTAAGGTGAGGGATAATGACCCTTGAAAGTACTTGAAAACTAAAGAGATTTAAGAATATTAATAGAAGAAAGGAAAGCTAAGCTGTTATAAATTGCTGTAGGGATCACCTTTCTGGATATCACTCTTGGCAGGCTTCTGAAGTCATTAATATTTCTTTTGAAAATGTTTAAAAATGTGAATTAGAATAATAGTCCATAATTAGACAATACACCACTATGTTTCTAGAGCAATTTGTATAATATATTGAGACCAAAAAAACCCAAAAAACAAAAAACCCTGAAAAACAAAACAAAACAAAAAACATTAACATTAAGGCTCAATTTTAGAGTAATTTAATCAGAATATTAGGGATTTATTTGGTGAATCAAGTGAATAGAATGGATGTAATTATGACCAAGATTTGATTTAAATATGTAAATTACAACAATGCAAAAGTAAAATTTGTACATTTATTCTCATTTCAGTTAATGATACTTTTTGGCTATATATATTTGTTCTATCATAGAAGTAGTAAATCATAGTGTTAGGAAACCATGATATAGGGGTGCCCGGGTGGCTCAGTTGGTTAAGCGGCTGCCTTCGGCTCAGGTCATGATCCCAGGGTCCTGGGATCAAGTCCTGCATCTGGCTCCTTGCTCAGTGGGGAGCTACTTCTCCCCTGCCTGCCACTCCCCCTGCTTGTGCTTGCTCTCTCCCTCTCTCTATGTCTGTGTCAAATAAATAAATAAATAATATTTAAGAAACCATGATACAGTGTTAACTCTCTAGTTTGAATTCTGCCTCTTCAAAATTTTATAGCTGAATGAACTTGAGTAAATTTCCATTTCTTTCTGTCTTAGTTTTTCCAGTGGAAATTATCACAGTAGTTGTTACTTCACAGAAGTGTTAGGATGGCAATCAGTTCAAAGTACTAAGCATATTGCCTGGCTCATTATTAAGTGTCCAATACATATATGTCTGTTTCACTTTGTTTTTGTAATCATCTTCAAGACATTTGGTGCTATTTAGGGAAATTGCTGAATGCAGAATTTTTAAAAATATTTTCAGAAAAATTTTTTTTGCCAATAACAGAATAATTAACTAGTCACAAAAGTGTTGAGGAACTTAAGGCTTACACAGGCAATGTGGCATATGAAGGATCATGCAAACACAGAAAGAGATTAGAGGTTTACTGTATCCAGAAGTCGGTCTATGCTATCCATGTTAGAAAGAAGGCATCTGAGTTTTGTGTGCTCCTGAAAGGAAAACTATTACTTTTAACCACAGTTCACTGTCTTACCACCTCTATTACCTTGAAACAAGTAGGACTCATAGCAGTATGCCTTGTATCTCTATCTCTAACAGTCACCCACAATGAACAGCATATGCGTTCAGATCTTTATGCACTTCCCCCCCCAACTTTTTGGTACCGTATTCTATCCTACTCTCAATCTCAATCAATGAAATGCTCCCACAGATCTTGGGAAATTCATGGTGCCTCACCAGCAAAATTCTTCATATATTCAAATTCCATTCTTACTTCTGCTTATTCAGAAACAGTCTCTTGAGGATACTGTTCTTCCTACAAATCTCTCAAATCGTAATTGTTTTTCTTTCATACTGTTTGAGCAGTAGGTATGGAGCTGACTTTCCGACTCCTCATTGAGGCTTCCATACCATTCTCCATTTTTTTCTTTATTTCTCTACCTAGAATCTCAATGAATTAGATTCTACACTCCTTATCATAGCATTTTATTCACAAAAATATGTTTTTTTCATGATCATTCTGCAACATCATTTTATTTTTACCATTCCTAGTATTCCTTTTTATGTAGTCTTGACTTCAGATGAAATGGACTTTTTATATGTCCATCTTCAACATCCAGATCATTTCAGATCCTTTTTTTTTAATAATTAAAAAAACTAGTTGGCTATCCATTCAATTACTTATTCAATATATCTTTATCCATTTGCTTTCATGGAGACAGAGATCACACATTTCAGCATGTCAAAATCCTGACTAGATTAAGGTGATGTTTGGGTAGGAATGGGTGTTTAGAACACAAGGCAAAGTTTTCTGGAGGCTTCACCAGAGTCTGGAAATAGGTTTAGTTGTCCTTTTGGTGAAAATGGCAGATATTTATTCTAGACAAAAATGAGAATATGAACAGAGAGTATTGTACCTTCAGGAAACCATTGCAAATAAAGATCAAAATGGTTCAAATAGGTTAAATTGAGGAAAGAAAGTGAAGATATATATAGAGGATAGGATAGAATTGACTAATAAACAATCAAACAACATGCTAATGAGCTTAGTTTTTCTCATTAGACATGTTAACCTTAAAAAAAAACAAACAAAAACAAACAACAACAACAAAAAACTTGCCAGTTATTTTACCAGCAAAATGGGCTTATTTGGGAACAACAGAGAATTCCATTCTGGAACAAGCAAGCTATGTCAAAACAAAAGAGAGGAATGCTCTTTTACAGAGGAAGGGAAAGTGGGGATGATAGCTATGAACAAAAAATCCATTGGTATAACCTGGGAATTTGAAGTATAGTGGGTTTTTTTGGCCAAGTTGTGATAGTCTCTCGTTGGCTAGCCTGTTTCTTTTCTGGCCTTAATATGATAGTCAGTGAGTTAAATACAAGTAGAGGTGGTAAGCAGATATTCTTTGTCCTTCATATTAAAAAGTATATTTCTAGCATTTCAGCTTTAGAATTCCCTCTTTTCGATTAAGGGAACACTTATTTTTGTGTGAAATAACAAAGGTTTTTGTTTGCTTGTTTGTTTTATTTTACTTTTTAATCATTAATGAAAATATACTTTAAAATTTATTCAGATGGCATATATTAAAATTATCATGTGATTTTTATCCTCTAAAAAATTAACTTGTCAAATTGCAATGACCTATTTTCTAATGTAAAAACCAACGTATTATTCTTTGTATAAATAGCAACTTGGCTTTTTGGAAGGTTTTGTTTTGTTTTGTTTTTGGTAGATTTTTAGTCACATTGCAGTATATCTTTTTTCATCTTATTATCAAACTAGTTGCATTGCAGTAAAAAATACTGTCAGTTCAAACCCAATCTTAATATTTGATAAAAGTAGATTTTCCTAGGAAATACTTTCTTTTCATATATATTTAATGTATATTCTCCAATTATTGGGTGCAATATTTTATATGTGTTCCTATGTTCAATCCAGTTTTGTGCACAGTCCAATTCATATGTATCCTTATTGATGTTGAACTGCTTCTTCAATTAATTATCTAGAAAATGTGCTAAAATCTCCACATTGATGGTGCTTTGTCAGTTTCCTTTGAAGATTTATTTTTACCTTGTCTATCTTGAGGCTAGATAAGTGCATACAATTGTAAATTTTTATAGTTCCTGGAGAATTAAAGTTGTTATTAGGATGGAGTAAACCTGGTTATTTCTAGAAATGCTTTTGGCTATAAGGTCTATTTTGTCTGATTATTATAGATACATGATCTCTTTTTGGGTATTTACTTATTATATCTTTTCCCAAAGGCAA
Source organism: Martes martes (assembly GCF_963455335.1). Taxonomy (NCBI): domain Eukaryota; kingdom Metazoa; phylum Chordata; class Mammalia; order Carnivora; family Mustelidae; genus Martes; species Martes martes. The sequence goes on along the minus strand of NC_137889.1, from coordinate 162,669,396 downwards.
CATCTCATGTCTTTAACTTTCAAAGGTGTCTACTGCATACATAATGCAGATTGAAGGTCTTAAAATGGAGGCAGGACTTGGGTTGGTCATGTGGGGCATGAAGGGGCTACCAGGTGGTAGCTGGTAGGAGGGAAAGCTGGCCAGGTGCATTGTGGACATCCTGGTGGTAGAAACCAGCTGACTTCTAAGAGTGAGAATTGCAGTTCCAAGCTTTGCATTTCAGAGATAATAATAAACCAGGTTGCTGGACAGAGTAGAAGTGGTCACAAGCAGGGTCTAAGATGAGGGTGCTTTCTGTGTTTATTAAATAACGGTCGTTTAGATTAAAGTGAGAAAATTGTATGACACAAATACCCACAGACTGTTGAAAAACTTTCTTGATTTACCCAAAACAAAAGCATGGGGTTTCACTTACGACTTTCCTGTTCTCCTTAACCGTCCAGTTTACTTTGGAGTGTATTCAACTGTTTCAATAAAATAGTTTTGTGCGTGTGTGTGTGTCTGTGTCTGTGTGTGTTTTCTTTGGTTTTTATCCTGACTCCGGAACCAGTTAGAGAGATCTATTTCCAGGGAGAGATTGCAGAGTCAAAGTTCACTAAGACTGCAGTGTAAAAGTAAAGAATCTGTTTCTCTTGCCCAGCTATGCAAATGGTCTAGTGTTTTGAACAGAAATGTCCTAGATGCCCTTGTTTAGTCCACAATTATCATTGGTTGTGGTAAATGAGATATTCTTTTCCTGGGCAACAGAAATTGGAAAGACATACTTCATGTCTTTACATCTTATAAAAAACTTGTGTCAGCTCTTTGTCATAGAGATTAAAATTTAAAAAAAAATATTAAAAAGTATTATAGACTGATTTGTGTTCCTCCAAAATTCATGTTGAAGTACTAACTCCCAATGTGATTGTATGTGGAGATAGGGCCTTTCAAAGAAGTAATTATGGTTAAATGAGGTCAAAATGGTAGTGCCCTAATCCAGTGGTGTCTTCGTGAGAAGAGGAAGAGGCATCATGATGTGCAAGCGCAGAGGAAATATCATGTGAGTACACAGCGAGAAGGTAGCCGTCTTTAAGCCAAGGAGAGAGGCCTTGGAAACACCAAATCTGCTGGCATCTTAATCTTGAACTTCAAGCCTCCAGAACTGTGATAAAATACATTTCTGAAGTTTAATCCACCAAGAAGCAGCCTCAGTAAATTAATACAGAAACCAAATGTATTCAGAGAACTAACTAAAGAAAAAATGTACTATTATTTATCCTCTTTGGGTGTTCTTCATGTGTCTTTTAGGAAAAATGAGGCTGATAGTCCCATATCATGCAGCAGCTTGCACACATGTGCATGGTTTTAATATTGCCATTTGTCTACAAATGAATAAGAGCCCTTTCTGTGCTATGTAAATTGGTTCTTGTGGAAATTCCCAGTGAGTTTTCATACATTGATATGATTAAATTCCAAAAACGTTTTTCTCATGGTGTTCAATGAAACTGAAGTTTAAAGCTATGAGTATAGCCAACCAATAATACACAAGTATAGACAATTCAAGCTTTCTCAACTAATCTTGTTCCATGGATAATGAGGTAAAGAAAAAGAAAGTGAATGTTACTAGTCTAACATTAGAAAACTCTTCTGATAGAGTAGGATTCTCCTGACCAAAAAAAAAAAAAAAAAGCATCTTTATGTTGGAAACACAAAGTGTTCCTACTTGAAGGGTTTTGTATACCCACCATCTTTTCTAAGGATACCTTGTGGGGATTCAGTTTCTGTTGATATTATTCCAGATTTGTTGAAAAATAACTTGGCATCATTCCATTATACTCTAATATTTATCGTGTCCCGAGACTTACCAGGTTTGGAATTTTTTCCCTTTATTCTCTTTGATCCCCAACAATATTGTTATCCTATGGTTTTAGATAATTTCACCTCACCCTCAAGAGCAGACATTACATCTCTCACAACTACCAGGCCCTGTGTAAGCATTTCTCATGTCAGTTCATCCAGCAGCAGGAGTAAGGCAGGCATCAAAGACAGCAAAGGAAGTAACATTTTTGACACAATTCATTGGATGAAAAAGAATTCACTGGACTCCAGAAATCAGCCAAAGTGGTTTTTCATTGACTCTCTGATCTATGAAAACTATTTTATTTCCAGTAACAATGAAACACAAAGGTCAAACAGATATTTTTGCTTTTAATTGTTAGTCATACCACATTTGGCATGAAATACATTCAGCCATATCTGCATTTCCAAATAAATGGGTATAATTTGATATGTTACTTGACGGTTTCTATAAATGTGCTTAAATATTTTGGTGGTAATACATATCAATAAATCATTTAAATGTTCAATCATTTAAATGTTCAATCAATATTTTCTAATAAGGTAGTTAATAATTCTAGAAAAATAAGTAAGACATTTAAAAAAATTAAATTTAACTGGACATTTAAAAAAATTGACACAAAGGACTTTTGCCTTTTCATCTTTTCCTCCATCCTCCATCTTGGGTGGATAATCTTTATGAAGTCCACAAAAAGTCTCCCTTGACCACTGGTTTCTAGTTGGGTCAACCACTGGGGAGCCCAAGTTGATCACAGAGGGGTGAAGAGAATGAAGTCAAGATATTTATTCCCTTGGCTTCCTTCTTTTAAAAGATGACCCTGAATTGTACTCAAGAGGGTCTCCCCAATATAACATTTCCCCTACCCTAACTGTCCCTATTCCTAAAACTTTGGATCTAGAGGTAAAGTAATAATTCTTCCAATGATACTAATTCAAAGTAACTGCTCTGTTCCTTTGCTTCCCTATATTAGTAAACAATGTGTTAAATTATCCACTTATAAACAAACCCTCCTGAAATTTTCATGAGTTGAGATACCATTAAGTCATAAAATTGGAAAAGTTATTACATTTGCATTAACTGCAATTTCTATATCATTCAGTTTTATTTCTACTATTTTCTTAAGTGCTTTCCATTGTCCACTTTCTCTTCTTTTTTATCTTTTACTTTTACAAATTGAGGGACCCCTCTCTCTTTTTTTCTCATTCCATCTATCCTTCTCACTTTTTTAGAAGTTAAATATGCTGAACCTAATATTCTCCTGATAACCCTATTTTAACATGAATATTTAACTTTAAAATTGCCAATATTTTTACTTATCTTGTTGATAGTAAAAATAACTTAGAATAATTTTATCCTGTCAACTTTAAATAATTTTATTGAATTATTGTCTAGTATTTTGTTCTGTATCCTGCCCCCTCACTGCCAAAAAAAGTCTGATATTATTATGTTTTATATTATCATTCCTTGAGTACTTCTGTGGATATATTTAGCATTATCAATATGTTCACTGATCCTATTTGCATATCAGGTTTCCATCTGGAATCATTTTTCATGTGCTCAAAGGATACAATTTAAGATTTTCTCTTAGCTCCATAAACTCTGTTTTTATTTTCTGAAAATATTTATTTTTGCCTGTATATATGAGACATAGTTTTGCTGTTTATGGAAATCTAGTTTGAAAATTTCTTTTCCCTCAATGTGACAAGAATATTCTTCCTCTGTGTTCTGGCCTCTATTTCTGCAATTGAGACTCTCCATTAGGCCACCATTCATTTGTAAATAATCTAATAATCTATCTGCCTTTTCTTTTTGGTAGCTTTTAGTTTAATTAATTGATTTTTCATTTGTTCATTCATTCACTCATTTATAATCCCTGGTATTCTGCAGTTCTCCTAAGCCATGCATAGCTCTGTTGGTTTATTGTTTGTTTGACTATCCTGTTTGTTATTTGTTGGATTTCCTGGATTAAACAATTGATTACTGCAATATCTCTGGAAGTTTCATTAGTCTTCATTGCTTAAATTTATACTTCTTTGTCAGGTTATGTATTATATCCTTCTGGATCATCTTCTTCTTCTGTCCTTCATGTTTAATCATCCCCCCCCACCATGATTCCATTTTTTTCTCTTTCAATTTTATGGGTAATGTATTTGGATCTAACTTTCAGATTTCTAAGTCCATCTAGATACATCTGCTAATTAATCTACCTTCTTTTATTTCCAGGATTCTTTCTGTTTTTTTTTTTTTTTTTAAAGAATTCAGTCATTTTGTATATTTACCCTTATTAATGTATTCCAGTATCTGTTTTATTTCTTAAGCACATTAGACATCTGACCTTGATTATTCAATTAGAAAAAAAATTGTATACAAAATTTTATTTGTTATGTATATTTTTCTCCAATACTTTCTCCTTTTGTATTCTCTATCATATGGAATTACCTCTCTACATAAATTCCTAAGCAAAATCTAAGATTCCATCTTTGTCTTTTACTTTTAACTCTTCCCCCCTCAATAAAGCCAAAACAATTCTGAAGTCTTACTATTACTTGAGCTTGTCTAATTTTCTCCAGACCTACTGGCAATTTTACTTCTTCTTTTTCAAATCTTGTGCCTTTTGTTTATTGATTGATTAAATGCTCTGGATAGGACTTCCAGGACTATGTCAAATGAAAGTGGTGAAAGTGAACATCCTTGTCGTGTAGCTGATCTTAGAGGAAAATATTTCAGTTTCTGCTGTTGAGTATGATGTTAGTTGTGGGGTTGTCATATATGGTCTTGATTATATTGAGGTACATTCCCTCTAAACCCAATTTGTTGAGCCCAAGAATATTGAATTTTATCAAATGTCTTTTCTGCCTCTATTGAGATGATCATATAATTTTTATTGTTCATTGTGTTACTGTGGTGTACCACACTTAATGATTTACAGATGTTGAACAATCCTTGCACCCCCGGATAAATAACTTTCAATCGTGGTGTATTATCCTTTTAATGTAATGTTGAATTTGGTTTGGTGGTATTTTGTTGAGGAATTTTGCATGTGTTCATCAGAGATCTTAACCTATAAATTCCCGTTTTTATAATCCCCTTGTTTGGTGTTGGTATCAAGGTAATGAGTTGTAAAATGAGTTTGGAAGTATTCACTCTTCTTCAGTTTTTTGGAAGAATTTGAGGATTAGTGCTAATTATTTAAATATTTGATAGAATTCACTAGTATAGCCATCTAGTCCTGGGTTTATATTTTGGGGGGAAGTTTTTGGTTGTGGATTCAATCTCCTCATGTGTTATTGATGTATTAATGTTTTCTACTTCTTTGTGATTCTGTCTTGGTAGTTTGTATGTTTCTAGGAATGTATTCATTTCATCTTATTAGATTTGCTGGCATAGGACTCTGCTGTCTTGTCTACATATTTTTCTTAGTGAGAGAGTTTCTTCCAAAATGGAAAGGTTTTCATGTCATTTAACTGTGTGAAATCTTCCACACCAATTATGATTTTTTATGAGGTATTTCATGATAGCATCAGCACTAATATCCCAGCATTGGAGCTATCTTATTTTTACTCTCGGATTTCAAGCTCTATTTATAATTAGCAATTCTTCTTCTGGGAATGCACATGGTAGTTACTCTTTCTTGAATGTGTGCTTCTTCTAACCCTATGCAAACCTATATATTCATTTTTATTAAGTTAATTCATATATGTCAGCAGCTTTGCAAAATCATCTCTAATTTCACAGGTGCTGGCTATATTAGGTGTCTTTCTTATAAGTTACTAAAACATTAGATACTTTGCCTATCATTATCCTTATCTGAGGGTTTTTTTTGTTTTTGTATTTGTTTTACTGCTTACTTACTACCATGCCTTCCCTACTATTTTCTGAGGTCCTGGGAATAGTAACAGTGTCATATGACATGGGTTGGTCATCCTAGGAGATAAGAAACAGCTACATTAATTAGTAATCCATATAATTTATTGAAGAATTCAGGAATTAGTTAGAAATAAGCAGCCACTTAGATATATCTACCTTTTTTTAAAATTACTAATGTGCGGTGTATACATAAAATTAAGTCAAAATTTGAAATCTCTGAATTCACTTCTAAGCATATGGGGAGGAAACTGAAATAAGGTATACTAAATAATGCATCTTGAGTTTTGTTTGTCACCCTCTGTGAGCCCTGCCTGACCTAAGTACTTCATGTTTTTGTGTGGAAACAGCCTCTCAAATTGTTTTTCTCTAATGTTTCTGTTGAGGTAAAAATAAATAAATAAATAAATGGCATGATCTACTTCAGAAAATGCTGCAACTGTCATTTACCCCTTGGCATACAATTTGAATTGATATTGTAAGCATTGGTGCCTCCTCAGAATTTTCGAGCCTTAACTTTTAAATATCTGTGCTGAGAATAATTAGATGTCTAAATGGATGGTTGTATTTTTAGATAGGAAAAAAAATAGCACTTACAAAATTAACTTTAAGAATAGAAAACATGAACTTAACTTACAGATCATTGGTTAAAATATACCCTAGCTTGTTTCCTATCAATATAACCAACATGTCACCTTAAATATGTTTGAGTAAAGGTAAACTATAAATGTTAGTATTATAGATTGAAAAGAAATGAGTTTTTCACTGTAAAAGCTATGTAAACTCCCATCTTCTACCTCTCTGTTAAACATAACATTAAAATACTATTAGAGGATTTCTGTTAATGATCATACCCTAAAACAAAGTACAATAACCAAAGGAATTAAAATATAAAAAATGAAAAAAATCATTAGTCCTAGAACACAGAGAAAAATGTCTTTCCAATCTTACAGACTTTACAACTTTTCTTTCTACTTAAAAGGCACAGAACCAGAGAAAATAGCAGAGAATTTGTAAGAAACATCCTACATCTTACTAGTGGCTCTAATTGGTCCATTCAAGCCAGAAGCCAGTTGACAAAGGAGTATAATAAATAAATATTGTGAGTAAATGTTGAGACCTGTATTTGAAAGCAAACTTTCAATGACCTCCATGGTATGTCCACATATATTTATGAATTAAATAAATTATACAGGTCAGAAATAGAATAGTACCAGCTATGTTTTTAAACCAAAATATAAGAAAATATATAGGTATAGAAGAATTTCTGCTGTCATATATAAATGAACATTTCTAAATACCAGAGAAAAAGAAAAGAATTTATAATTAAAATACAAGATTTTAGGAAACCTAAAAGATCTTCTAAATATGAATAGCTATAAATTCAAAGCTGTAAAATTAAGGACAAATAAATTAATTGGAAAATGACTTGAAATTTTAATTATTTATTTTTAAAGATTTTATTTATTTATTTATTTATTTATTTATTTTGAGAGAGAGAGAGAAAGATAGCACAAGCAGGTCAGGGTGGGGATATAGAGGGAGAGGCGGAAGCAGACTCCCCACTGAATAGGGACCCAACAGAGGTTCCATCCCAGGATCTTGAGGCAATGACTTGAACTGAAGGCTACCATTTAACCAACTAAACCACTCAGGTCCCCTGGACTTTCAAATTTATTACGTGATAAAAAAATGTTAGGCAATTCCTATCTGAAAATTTTAAGAAAAATATAATCATAAAAATAAAATATGCTAGAATTCACAAATGCTTTTAAATAGTAAGCATTCATAAAAAGAAAAAAAAACAAAATGAAACAATATTGACGTACCTTACTTCTTTCGAATTGCATGTTTTGTGAAATAGAATATTGTCAATGTGGGAGTAACAAAGTTCCTTTGTATGTGACTGATGAGAATGTAAATTAGTTCAACTTGTTCCCCTCAAAACTGGCAATGTACATCAAAGGCCTTAAGACTGAGTATACTGTTTTATTTATAAATTCATTTTATAAATTGCATCATAAGGAAATAGCCATGAAAAGATATCAGTATTGTTCTAGATTGGTATTTGTTGCAGTTCACTCTTAACTATTACCTCAACATCTACCTCACTCTACTCATGGCCAAGAGGTATTGAGAATGCTTTATTTTCCGATTACATTGCAAAGCACTTTCTTTTTCATCTTTCTCTTTTCATTGGCAGCTCTAAACCTGAGTCATACTCAACACAGCTTTATTGGAGGGGATGCAACTTTTTTCCAACATGCACACATACACAAAATGATTAGGTAAAACAATGGTTTTTAAAAATGAAGAACTGAATTATTGAGTGGTTTCACCACGCTGCTGTTAGATTTAATTTCTGTCTTATTAAAAATCAATAATATTAACTACAAAGCTATCATACTATCCCTAGGTGTTGGTTAAATGTATTATGAGACACCTAAGTGATGAATGTTATGCAATCATTGAATAAATTACTATAACAACATATTAATTTACATAGGGTATTTTTTGTTATAAATTTGTAACTATAAATAACACCGGAACATAGTATAAGGATTGGTGCTTCAGTTTTGTGTTCATATGTATACACACTTACATATAAATGTATAACCCGAAATAGTAACAGTAATTATCCTATGTAATACAATGGATTTTCTGTTACTATTCTCCTTATGATTTTTTTTTTAAACTCCCTATTTGTTCATTTTCAATGTTTCTTACAATGGGTATTTTAAAACGTAAAAACTAATTTTAAGAAGAGAGGCCACAAGAGGCCTACACAGTAAATTATCTGTACATAGCCATTATATATTAACAACCCTTTAAAATCAATTACAAGCAAATACAATAATGGAAAATGAAAGGACCTACAAAAATAGAATAAAGTGCAAATAATTCATTGGAAATAATATCAACATGAAAGAAACGCAGGTTTCCCAGACAGATGTTTCTCCTGTGTTAAGGATTTATGCATAATTCCTTGATGGGAACTGGTTAATCTAGCCACTCTGGGTGTTCTTCTCAGATCCCCTGTCTCACTTTTAATCTTAATATGTCCCTCTCCTTTGATTTCTGAAAGTGTTGCTCCCAAAGTGCATGCTTTCAACTCTGCTCGGAGAGCTTCCCTAGAGCCACTGGATCTGCTTATGTGATATTTCTGGGAGTTTACATCTCCCTCTCCAAATGTTTTTAGCCCATGATTGAGTTATGCCCATGATTGAGCCACATTATGGCTCAGGGATCTTCATTTCAGACTTTGCATTTAAGTACACATTCTTCAGGAAGTAAGCATGTGACTAATTTAAAGGTAGGCTTGGTGAGAGAGTTAGTGATCAAACAGAAGCTGATTCATAATAGCAACTCATAAGCTACACCTCATCTAATATTTAAAGGGAGAGGTAAACTGAGAAGTTCATTAGTATGGAGGTCATCTCAAGGATGGTGGTAGGTCATTCAAAAATCTAAGAAGGGTGGCTTAAGTGTAATAATTCAGTTTCTTTCTTTTTAAAGAAAACAAAATAAAAGTTCTTTGTCAGAAAAGGAGACCTAGTTATAATAATATGGATGGATGAATGAATGGGAAAAAAGCAAGACTGGGTTCAGGAATACCATGTGAGAGTTTGTTGTTAATATTTGAGTGAAAGATAATAGCAAACTAAAGTAGCTTTGTTGGTATAGAAAAATGGATTCAAGAAATGCAAAGGAAGTTGATTTCATTAGAATTGATCACTGATAAGAGACAAATGAGCAGATGATTTTAGTGAGGGCTGCCTTGCCATTTATAAATTGTGAAACCTTAAACTAAGTTATTTGACTAGTCAAAATCTCACGTTCTTTGTGAGTAATAATAAGAGCTGACTTGTCTTAGACAGTTTAAGATGCCATAATGAAATACCATAGGGGTGCCTGAATGGCTCAGTCAGTTAAATGTTAGACTCTTAATTTCAGCTCAGGTCATGATCTCACGGTCTTGAGATTGAGCACTGCATTGGGCTCCATGCTAGACATGGAACCTGCTTAAGATTCTCTCTCTTTCTCCTTCTGCCCCACCCCCACTTCCCTCTCACACTCTCTTTCTCCAAGAAAGAAAGAAAGGAAGGAAGAAAGGAAGACCGACAGACCATAAACTAGGCTTATAAAAAACAGAAATTTATTTCTCACAGTTCTGAAGGCTAGGAATCCAAGATCAAGGCAGAGGCATACTTAGCGTCTAGTGAGAGCCCACTTCTGATGCATAAATGGTCATTTTTCACTGTGTCCTCACATAGTGGAAGGAGCAGGTTGCTTTCTGGTATCTCTTTTATAAAGGCACTAATCTCATTCATGAGGGTTCAGCCATGAACCCAAGTGCCCTGCTTCCAAATACAAACATACTAGGGATTATATTTAAACATAGAGACTTTGGAAGGACAAAAACATTCAGTCTAAGGCATTCCCTCATCAGTACTTTGTGAAGATGAAGTAAAATAAAATACTTGAAGGATTTAGCACAGTGAATGGCACATAATGAATGTTTAAGTGTTCAAATAGGATTAGATGTATGGAATATATGAGGGGGTAAATAAAAGAAAGTAATCCTGAAGATTCTTACTTAGATAATGGACCAATGATTAATTATAAACAAAGCTAAGTATCTACTCCATCAAAAGTTTAAACATGATGTTTTTACAATCTCTGTCGCTTTTTCCTCTGACCCTTGCTCTCCATATCTGATAAACATTTTACAAAACCTATCAAAGATTTGAAGATCAGCCCAAAACAAGTGTATGTGGTTAGTAACTGGGGGTTGGGGGGAGATGTGTAAAATAGATAAAAAGAAGAACACTGCAAAAATTGTAAGCCAATGAAATTTATTTTCCTATTGATATTAAAAAAAAACATTTTTACATGAAGAAATAAATGTGCTGTTGACATTTTGAGGTATGTATGTTAGTGTATACCCATGGATTCTGATATGCGTAATTAATATACTTTAATAATCCACTTGTATTTTACTTGATGATAAAGACTAAAATACCTCAAAATTTAGTCATAAAATCAAGGCTCACAGAGGAATGTCACTCCATCTACACTAGTCTTTCTGACATGTAATTGCTTTGTGTTGACCAAGCAACATTTTTCTAACAGTGTTCTTGCTGCAGTGTCTGTCAAAGACCCATCATGCTTCCCTATAATAAACTCTATTTTCTAGAAGCCTATGCATTGGTCAGACAAATAAACAGTGCCCTGACATTTTTCTTGCAGAATGTGGTCTTGTTCTGAAAGCAATTTTCCTTGTATAATTTCTATTTGAAAATCCATTCATTTGTGACAGCAGTGTAAAGAGAACATTAATTTTAGTAGTTTGGGGATTGTTTTCCTTAGTGGGCAATGCAACATTGCCTATGACAGTGGGGAAATAGTAAAACTGACAGCCTGCTGGCAACATCTCAGGAATAGGGCTATCAGAGAGACTAAAAAATGGGCTTCACGCAATGTTGATGTGGCTAGTTGGAGATTCCATGTATCAAAAACTAAACATGTTGTAGAAATAACACCTTGGTACCATAATTGGAATAACCACCTTTATCAAGTACCAACCACTCTCTGTGCAGTGAACCAATTTCTTTAATTTATAGGGGTTTCCAGTTGGAATTTGGGGGCTTAAAAAGATTAGAAATGGTAGATACAGCTAGAATTTTCAGATCTTATAATTCTATAATAGCTTCCCTTCTAAATGCAGTTACACAGATACATATTTTGGTAGAACTGATTTTTTTTAGGATCAGGGAGACTGCATTGCACGATGCAAAATATCTCAGCTGCTGTACATAATATATACCAGAGGTGATTGTTAAAATACAGATTCCTAGGGGTGCCTGGGTGGCTCAGTTGGTTACATGTCTGCCTTTGACTCAGGTCATGATCCCAGGGTCCTGGGATCAAGTCCCACAATGGAATCCCTGCTCAGCTGGGAGTCTGCTTCTCCAACTCCCTCTACCCATCCCCCTGCTCATGCTCTCTCTTGCCCTTGCTCTCTCTATCTCTCTCTCAAAAAATAAATAAATAAATAAATAATAAAATCTTTATATAAATAAATAATAGATAAATAAAATACAGATTCTTAGATCCCAACCTGAGGCCCTTCTCTAAAAGAGGAAGCTTACATTTGTTTGTTTGTTTGTTTTTATAAATGAAATTGTTATATGTTACTCAAGAGGTGATTTTGGAAAATACTGGTATAATAATTAAATATATGGGTTTTACTATAAACAAATTGTGAATGAATACCATTTCTGCAATTTACTACTTACTGATCTCAAGAAAGTATTTCATTTTTCTTTATTATAATTGACACACAATGTTACATTAGTTTCAGGTATACAACTTAGTCATTTGACAAGTTTGTACATTATGTTCTCTGCAAGTATAGCTACCATCTGTTCCATTATTACCCTCTTACAGTATCATTGACCATATTCCTTATGCTCTGTTTTTTTTGTTTTTATTTTTATTTATTTATTTTTTTTTTATTCCTGTGACTCACTGGTTTAGTAACTGGAGCCCTGAATCTCCTCTCCTTTCTGTCAACCATTGGTTTGTTCTCAGTATTTATACTTCTGACTCTGCTTTTTATTCATTTTTAAATTCCATTTATGAGTGGAATCACATGGTATTGTCTTTCTTAGCCTGATTTATTTCACTTAGCATAATGCCCTTTAAGTCCATCCATGTTGTCTCAAATGACAGGAGCTCATCCTTTTTTATGGCTGTGTAGTATTCCATTCTCTATATACCCCACATTCCCTTTTCTATTCATCTGCTGATGGATACTTACGTTGCTTTCATGCCTTGGCTATTGCAAATAATTTTGCAATAAAAATAGGGGTACATATTTTCAAATTAGTATTTTCATTTTCCTTGGGTAAATACCCAATAGTGGAAATATGGATCATATGATATTACTATTTTTAATTTATTGAGGAACCTCTATATTGTTTTCCAGAGTGGTTGTACTAATTTACATCCTGACAAACAGTTCATAAAGGTTCCTTTTTCTCCATATACTCACCAGCAGTTGTAGTTCCTTGTCTTCTTGATTTTAGCCATTCTAACAGGCATGAGGTGATCTCTCATCATGGTTTTGACTTTCATTTCCCTGCTGATAGTGATGTTAAGTATCCTTTCATGAGTCCGTTGGCCATCTGTATGTTCTTTTTGAAAAAATGCCCATTTTTAAATTAGATTGTTTATATTTTTGTTTTTGAGTTGTAGGATCTCTTTATATATTTTAGATATTAACCCCTTATCAGATATACAATTTGAAATATCTTCTACCATTCAGTAGGTTGTCTTTTGCTTTGTTGCTATTTCCTTTGCTATACAAAAGCTTTTTATTTTGATGTAGTCCCAGCGGTTTATTTTTTACTTTTATTTTCCTTGCCTTAGGAAACATATCTAGAAAATATTGCTATGGCTAATGTTAGAGAAATTACTGCATGTTCTTTTCAAGGATCTTAATGATTTCAGCTCTCAAGTTTAGGTCTTTAATTCATTTTGAGTTTATTTTTGTGTATAGTGTTAGAAAGTAGTCTGGTTTCATTCTTTTACATGGAGCTGTCCAGTTTTCCTAGCACCATGTGTGGAAGTTTTCCCTACTTCCTCATTGTATATTCTTGTCTCCTTTGTCATAAATTAATTGACCATATATATGTGGATTTATTCTGGTGTGTCTAGTCTGTGTCCATATTGGTAAAGAAGAAGTTAAACTGTCACTAGACACAGATAACATGCTACTATACACAGAAAATACTAAATATTCCATCAAAAAACAAGAATATATAAATTCAGTAAAGGGACAGGATATAAAATGAACATCCAGAAATCGGTAACATTTCTACAGACTAATAATGAAGTCCCAGAAAGAGAAATTAAAACACATGCACATACACACACATACACACACACACCCCTTACAATTGCATTAAAAGAATAAAATAGCTAGGAACAAATTTAATCTAAGAGGAGAAAGACTTGTACTTCTAAAAAACTATAAAACAGTGATCAAAGAAACTGAAAATGACACAAACAAATGGAAAGATATCAGTACTGTCAAATGTCCTTATTACTCAAAGCAATCTAAAGACTCAGTGAAATTCCTATCAAAATACCAACAGCAGTTGGCAAAACTGGAACAATAATACCAAAATTTGTATGAAACCACAGAAGACCCTGAATAGCCAAAGTAATCCTGAGAAAGAACAAAGCTGGAAGTATTGCAATTGTAAATTTCAAGATATACTACAAAGCTGTAGTAATCAAAACAGTATAGCTCTAATACTTCATCTTTTTTAATCTCAATTTTCTTTGTGAAACAGAGATATTCAGTAAATTTTCCATTGTGTTATGGTTTCAAGGCATTTTTTTTCAATAATTTATGTATTTATTTTGGGGGGAAGGGGCACAGGGAAATAGAGAATCTCAAGCAGACTTCCCACTGAGCACAGAACCTGACACGGGGCTCAACCCCACAGCCCTGTGATCATGACCTGAATCAAAATCAAGAGTTGGACACTTTACCGAGTGTCCACTTTACCTGAGCTACCCAGGCACACCAACAACAAATCTAGTTTTTATAGAAGAACCCAACATACTTTATTCTTAAAGCTGCAAGACCAAAAATAATTTCTCAATTCTTGTAAAATTTGGTATTCCATAAAATGAATTTAGAACCCCTTCTAGGTACTGTAAATTATGAAGTAGTTGAAGACAAAGCTGAGGTCACAATTTAATCTTTATAAGCAGATTTGAGTTGTTACTATATTTCAAGTAAGAGATGTCATTTTTTTTCTACAGCAAATTGTACTGGATTGAAGCCAGTATACTAAAATCTCTATCAATTTTTTAAGACTTTCTTCTCTTTCTTTGTTCTTTATTGAAGTGCAAAGATTCAGTGATTCAAGATAAAGTGAGAAGTTTCCTGATTTGCTATTCTTAATAGAAAAAGCTATTATTGCAGCATCTCATCCAATCCCTAACCTCCCATTGTGATAGACAGAATAACATTCCTCTCCCAAGATCTCTCACAAAATGTCCATGTCCTACTCCCTGGGCCCTGTGAATATGTTTTGTTGCATTTCAAGAGAGAACTAAGCTTGAACTAACTTCTAATCAGTCAATCTTAAAATAGATTACCTGGATTATACAGATGGATCCAAGGTAATCAGAAGAGCCCTGATCATGGAATAAGGAGGCCAAAAAGTTAGTGAGAATCAGAGGTGAGGGTGGGAGAGAGACAGAGAATGAGACAAAGGAGGCTATGGTGGGTGAAGGGAGAATGATTCTATGCTTTGAGGATTAAGGAGGGGCCGTAAAGCAAGTAATGGAGGCAGCCTCTAGAATCTGGACAAGGGAAGGGAAGAGATTCTCCCCTAGATCTTCTAGAAGAAACAGCCTTGCCAACACCTTGATTTTAGCCCAAAGAGACCCATGTCACACATCTGACCTCCAGAACTATTCTACAATAAAGTTGTGATCTTTTAAACCACTAAATCTGTGCCAATCTGTTACAGTGACAATAAGAAGTTAAACATCTACCCAAAAAGTGCCAACCTCACTGCTAACTTTCTTCCCTAAATGGTTTTTGCTTATGTTCCTAAATCCCTGGCAGTTAGTGCTAAATTATCAATAGACTCTCAGTCTATGCCCTCTTCACTCCTTCCAGTTTGGGGAAATTCTCTTCCTCAGGGTTGATCTGTTTTTCTCTTTCTTTCAAATTACCAGGCATCACTTACTCAGCTGTGGAAAGTCATCTTAATTAATTTGACAGGCTTCCAACTTTGAAGACTATAAATCTCTTGGGAAGATCTCTAGGTTAAAACATCTAGATTATAAAATGAATCTTGGAACAGAAACCCTTTACCTCTCTTATGGTGGCTCTAAAAGCCCTAACATTTAGAAACAGTTTTTGTCTTTCCTTCCTCAAATGACCATGAAGGGGAAAGGGATATAGCTATAAAGACAAAACTGCAAAAGACAAGACAATACTTAATTTTCTTTTTAATTGACCATTGCATGGTTAAAAGTGTATGTTTGCTTGCCTGTTTTTAAAAAGTGTTTATTTCTGGGGTGCCTGGCTGGCTCAGATGGTTAAGCATCTGCCTTTGGCTCAGGTCACAATCTCAAGGTCCTGGGATCCAGCACCCTGCTGAATGGGGAGTCTGCTTCTCCCTCTGTTCCTACCCCATGTTTGTGCTCTCTCTCTCTCTCAAGTAAATAAGTAAGATCTTTTTTTAAAAGTGTTTTTTTCCTACATATTTTCCACAGAGTCAGTTTTTGTTTTTTTTTTGTTTTTTTGTTTTTTTGTTTTTTTTCTGAATAGAAGGGAACTAAAGCGGAAAAAAACAAATACTCACCTAAGGATTCAATCAGATCTTAGAAACATCTGTTTAGCAATATTGCTTTGTTTTGCATGGCATTACCTTACTTTTATATTGTGATTAGAATATTTCAAAATATATTCCATGAGCCCATATTGCAAGTTAACCCTAAATAAGATAGATCAACAAGTTAATTTTTTTTAAGATTTTATTTATTTAGACAGAGAGGGAGACAGCTAGAGAGGGAATACAAGCAGGGGGAGTGGGAGAGGGAGAAGCAGGCCTCCCGCTGAGCAGGAAGCCCATGTGGGACGCCATGTAGGGCTAGATCCCAGGACTCTGGGATGGTGACCTGAGTTGAATTCAGGCAGACGCTTAATGACTGAGACACCCAGGCACCCCAAATTAATGCTTATTAATGACTTGTTATGTTCTTGGCATTAAATGCTTTTTGCCCATTGTCTCATTTAATTTGCACAACCACTGAATTAAGAGATTAAATTTTTATTCTCATTTTTGGATTAGGAAATTGAGGTCATAGATATTAAATACATTACCCTAGGTCATCCAGTTCCTGGATAAGTAACATGCATCATGGTCAGCTGCTTACTTAGATTCTGATAGACTCAAGGTTCTAAACCATGGTTAAGATGAAACTGAGGAATCTTACTCTATTTAACTTTGGTATCTACACTGTAAAAAGAACCATCACATCTACCTCAGAGAGTCATTTTATTAAAAATAAATAAATAATAATAATAAATGTAAAGTGTCCAGAGAAATTCTTAAATTATTTTCCACAAATATCATCATTTATGTAGAACTATGTCAGCAGAGATGGTGAATCAGGCTGAATCACCAATTAGTGATCTAAATGACAGCTCCAACCTCCCACAACACGTGGATCCAGGACCAGAGAACAAAATGTCAGACCTGAGATTAAAGAGACCAATGCTGTACATTTTCCAAGATGAAGAAAATCAAGAAAATAAATGTGTTTACTAAAAAAACAAAAACAAAACAAAAAACAAGAGGGTATTCTGGGGTTTTTTGTTTGTTTGTTTGTTTTTACCAAACAGACTAGAGATAAATAAAAGGCATACCTAAGAGTTAAACTAACACTTTCTAACAGTGGACTTTACTTAAAAAGACAAAATTTAACTCATGAATATTGGCAGAAGGAAAACAGACAACTTGGTTACTAAAAGATGAGTGTCCAGGACTGGTCCTGAATCAGAATCAATCCTTCTCTCGATCTATCTCTCTGTCTCTTGGTCTCTGTCTCTGTCTCTATTTGTTTCTCTGTCTCTGTCTTTCTCTGTATCTCTGTCTCTCTGACTCTTTCTCTTTCTCTCTCTACATATGCACATTCATATCTTTATTTATTTATGTATTTACATATTTATGCATAACTGGCATAAAAGACTTTTTCTTCTTGCCTAAGTGTGTTCCTGTGATAACTATTGAAAAGTTGATGCCTCTCACTTTGTGAATAAGACAAACACAAAACCATTCAGTTCTGATGGTATTATACTTTGTATGAAATGCTCTATTTCTTCCCCACCCCCTTGCAGTTTCAACTAAGTGACCTCAATTCTTCCTTCTTTGGCTTCTCCACCCACCCTCTCTTCTCAAATTATTCTCACAATTTTAAGAATAATGATTATGTTTATTGCCCTATTCAATTATGTATTTTATTTGAACATGTATTTAACCTATGTTTATGTGTGGGTATATTATTTTTTCACCTAAGAATACTAATGAAATTACAAATTTGTGTTCTGGCAGCACAAAGGGAGTAATTGTAAAGGGATATTTCAGAGACACTTATGGTGATAATAAAGCTATTGCTTAATGAACCCATCAATTACATCAGATCTACTGGCATTCTATTTCATTCATTTTTTGTTGAGTGGGGCAGCACTGAATAACTGGTACATTTTATGCTATGAAGAGCCTGGGCTCCAGTGTTCAAATATTTTAAGATCCCCAGTAAACACCCCTCTTGAAATGCTGTGATTGAAATTGTTATGCTGTTATTATACTTTTGTTATACTGTTATACTGTTAAATTGTTATATTGTTATTTCTGAACATTGTACAGAGACTTCTTTGCCTTGGCTGCAAAGGCAGGTATAAAGAATTGGTCTGTACTCAACGGTCAGGATGGCCTTTGATCTTTCATGATGCCATAGCCCTGTTTTATTCCTCATATTTCTGCTGCAAACATTAAAGAAGAAAGAAAGAAAGAAAGAAAGAAAGAAAGAAAGAAAGAAAGAAAAAGAAAGAAAGGAAGGAAGGAAAAGAAAAGAAAGGAAAAGAAAAAAAGGAGGAAAGGGAAGGGGGGAGGGAAGGGTAGAAGAGAAGATAGGAGAGGAAAGGAGAGGAGAGGAAAAGAAAATAAAAAAAGAAAAGGAGGGAAGGAAAGGGAAAGGCAAGGCAAGCCTAGGGGAAAGAATAGAAAAGAAGAGAAAAAAAAAAAAGAAAGAAAAGAAAAGAGAAAAGAGAAGAGCTATTGCCCACAGGTCTTTTCTCAGAATCCCTTGAAAACCTCCAAATACTAATGCCATGGTTATCAAACACATCTCTGTGAAACCACCATGGATCTCACAGGACATAAGGTGATCCAAATAGACTTATACTTCTGGCTCAACCAGTAGTCTATTTCTGTCTACATTTTTGAAAAGTCTCCTATGTTAGATTTCAATTATGAATGAGGGAAAGAAGAAAGCAACTAACCTGTGGTTTCAAATTAAAATTGGTCTTTTATGTAAAATGACCCCCAAATTGGCCCTCAACTTATATTTCAAGTCTTAGTTTAAACAGAAATCTCCATCTACTGTACAACATTCAGATAAACCCACTGTACTTGTTATTATAAAATTTGCTTGCTTTCCCCTTTATCAATATTTTCATAAATGTTGCTCCTTACATCCAGAATTTTCTTCTTCCTAAGTCAATCTATCAGGATAGGCGACAATGCAAATTGTGTTATATCTTTTGATGCCGTCCAGAATTTTAAAAAATCATGTCTTTTGTCCTTCTCTTTCCTTGCTTCTTTGTCTATAATGCTTTTAGAGCTCTTGCTGAATCTTCTTTTTTTTTTTTTTTTTTTTTTTTAAAGATTTTTATTTATTTATTTGACAGAGATCACAGGTATGCAGGCAGAGAGAGAGAGAGAGAGAGAGAGAGAGAGGAGGAAGCAGGCTCCCTGCTGAGCAGAGAGCCCGATGCGGGGCTCGATCCCAGGACCCTGAGATCATGACCCGAGCCGAAGGCAGAGGCTTTAACCCACTGAGCCACCCAGGCGCCCCTTCTTTTTTTTTTTAATGTAATAATGTGTCTCTTAATTTAACTTTTTATTTTATAGAATCAGCTTTGCAAGAAAAGAAAGTTGGGTATTTGTCATGGATTAAGCTCCACTTTGCATGGTTCATTGGCTCCAGCTAGAATAAAATATTCGAGGGGAATGCCAACCATTCAATTATGGGCAGGGGAGAAAAATCTTCAACTGTTTGCTATCTCAAAATGTGTATTGAAGAAATGAAAACATATTTGGGGGTGAGTTCAAGCTTTGAGAGGGAGATTGGCATAATTCAGAAAGGACCAGGTGGCCCCTGGGTGGCTCAGTCATTAAGCGGCTGCCTTGGGCTCAGGTCATGATCCCAGAGTCCTGGGATTGAGCTCTGCATCAGGCTCCCTGCTCAGCGAAGAGCCGGGCATCTCCCTCTCCCACTCCTCCTACTTGTGTTCCACGTCTAGCTGTCTCTCTCTGTCAAATAAATAAATAAAATCTAAAAAAAAAAAAAAAAAAAAGAAAGAAAGAAAGAAAGGGCCTCTGTTGTCAAGGGGGGGCCACTGGGGTTTTAAAGATTATCTGAATGGACATGCACTGGTAACTATCCAAAAAACAGCTATTAGAACAGGTGTGCCACAGTGAAAAATAGTTCAGGAATGAGGCAGCGGTCCATTTATCAGAACTGAGAAATAAAATCTGCATATTAAATAGCTAGAGTAACGTGATACTTATTGCAAATCTATAAATTTCTCTCACTGGTTCTGAAAACTGGGGCAAGGTCAGATCCTGCAAATGGGAGAATTGAAAAGTGGGTTCCCTATGTATGCCTCTTCACCAATTAGAAAAATGCTTCTACCAACATAATACTAGTAGGCAAACAAAAACTGATGGTTGAAAAAAAAAAAAACAAAACTGAATGTGTGTGTGTATACACACACACACACACACACACACATATATATATACTTTATATATATAATTATATATGTTTTAGATTTCTCATATATACTTACTTTTTTTTTTTTTTAGATTTTATTTATTTGACAGACAAAGATCACAAGTAGGCAGAGAGGCAGGCAGAGAGAGAGAGAGGAGGAAGCCAACTCCATGCTGAGCAGAGAGCCCAATTCAGGGCTCAATCCCAGGACTCTGGGATCAGGACCTAAGCAGAAAGCAGAGGCTTTAAACCACCGAACCACTCAGGCGCCCCAGAGAACAACGTATATTTTGGTCATTTCTGATTTTGTCACTCTGTTGTATGGGGGAGATTTCCTTCCTTCCTTCCTTCCTTCCTTCCTTCCTTCCTTCCTTCCTTTTTCTTTCTTTCAAGAAAATTAATCAAACACTCAAAATGTATGGAACAATTATTGATTGTGAAGTATGTGTAATCAATAGCCCAAAATCTGAAGTATAACATCAATGATAAGAGCATCTAAAGGTTTAAAGAGAATTGGGACCCACTGCACACTTTTTTGAATATGATGAAGATAGTTGAGTGGATATTTGTAGAAATTTTCAACAGTTCTTACTTCTTTCAGGATATAATATAGAATGACAAGACAAGCTTCTCCCACTGAGATCATTCACATTGAAGATATCATTAAAAAAAAAAAAAAAAGAAAGAAAGAAAGAAAAGAGAAGAAAAGGAAAAACAGTTTTGTTTAACAGGGCCATGCAAGGAATGACAGCAGGAAACTAAGCAGCGAGCCAGCTGATGATGAATTGAAGAGAGGTGACTGTGTGCTATAGGCAAAAGTGACAGAGTCAGAGAACATGTAGAAGCCCAAGTCAAACAAAGTATTAACTTTCTGAAAGGACTGAACTGCACATGCCATCCCAATATAAAGCCTTCAGAAATGAGGAAACTGTTTATCAACAATGTTGCGTTACAGCTCACAGGGTGAAGAGGTGAGAAGTTGGAGCTGCCAAGAGTGACAAGAGAGAGCATATCTAACTTTTGATCTCTGTTCTACATGAGGATGGTTGCACTGTCAGGAAAGAGATTTTATTAGTGTCTTTCCCAGAAGCTTTAGCTTTTTTACTCACCATTACATGGAGCTGCTTTCAACTAAAACAAGCCAATGTGCTAGGATTGATTACTATTATCACCGGTATTGGCCGTTAGACTGGAATATTACAAGATATCAAGACTATCCAAACTATCTAAAGTCAATAAGATTAAGCAAATTTTTGCTAGGACCAAGCAAAAACTTAAGTCCATGACTAGCCAATTCTTAAACAACATGAAGTATAGGAATATTAGAAACCAACTCTTCCAATGCTATTAACAAGAGATCCTTATTTTAACTATAACTATTTCTTCCTCAGAAAGAAGGCTTGATACAATCTTTCTTATCTACTGCTTAAGATGTTCTTGGATATAATCAGATAAAAACAACAATAGGGAACACTTCTAGTTATTTTACACATATTAACTATTAACTCATTGAATCTTAAAAACCTTAGGATGTACATATGGTTGTTTTCTCCTTTAACTCTCAAGTATGCAGAGATGAAGTAACTTTCCAAGGCCACACACACACCTGTTAAATGGCAGAAATTACCTATAAACCCAAGGATTCTGATTCCATCATTGGCAAATATAACCAACACATTACTCTACATGCTACCTTTGGCCAGTTGCAAAACTGTTTGGAAAATAATGAGTAAAATAAACGCAATAGTTTATTCTTCAGACTATCATTAACAAGCATGTAGTAATGGCTGGGCCTGATGCAACCTTTTATGTGGTGCTCTATGGTATGATCTGAAAAAGAAACTCACTTGAAAAAAAAATAATAATAATTTTAAGATGTACATTAGCAGTTTATTATTAAAAACATTTAGGAATATTTATTTTTTTAAAGATTTTATTTGTTTATTTGACAGAGATCACAAGTAGGCAGAGAGGTAGGCAGAGAGAGGGGGGAGAGGCTTTACCCACTGAACCACCCAGATGCCCCTAGGAATACTTAATTTTTAACCACAGGAAAGGAGGAACACGGGCTATTTTCAGGGAGTGGAAGGAAAATATAAAAAGCCATCAAAAACTCAGTTTTATTCCTCCTTGCTGACCTAAGTTATCATTCTCTGATAGGCATTTTTTTTTCCTTGAATTCTTGGAATATACACTATTCAGAAGATGACCCATCAAGAGTCCCAAATTTATTTAACATGACATAGTCTATCACTCAAGAAGAAAAGCTGACTTCTGAAAATCTAGGCAAAGAAGTGTATGTGTGTGTATACACGCTGATACCTGTACTTAAGATTCCTGAATATCTAAAAGACAGAAAACAACCACTTCATGTTTAAGGAAGAAAAATCATATGTGTCCTTAATATGCGTTGTGGGGCTTTCTGGTCTTTTGGCTGATGTATGCAGATCATGATAAAGATTCATTTAAGAATGTTAAATCTAAAATGCTAATCTATTTTACGTTTTGTATTTTGGGGTTTCACTGCCAAGTTTTTGCTTATTTTGCGCCATTGTCCCAAATCAAAGAGAAATCTCTCCTGGGGTTAGAAATTGCTCTAATTCTTTGTTTGAAGGGTTATTTATTTATTTTTTTAAATTTATTTATTTATTTTTCAAATTGGCTTTTTTACTTGGTTTAATTCGACTGGTTTCTATTTGCTTTTTTCTGTCTCTCCTCTCTAGGAAGCTATTTCAGCAGCCACTTTATGGAAAAGGAGAAGTTTGACTCAACTCACCCTGATGGTTTTGTTGGATGAGAGTGGCAATCTAAACTTTCTGGAGAGAGGACCAATAGCGGTATGGTGTAATCCATTACTTCCACCTGGGGCCAATTCAAACAGTTGCATAAAAATAAGTTTGGAATCATTGGTTCAGTAGCTTTTGTGACTTGACCCTGGGAGCCAGACTGCAGCATTTTGAGTGATGCTGGTCTCTTGGCACTCAAGACTGACCCGTGGAAAGCTCCAGAGACTGCTTGGTAATGAGGACATTTCACAAAACTCAGCTCTTCTAAGTATTCAAATCTCTACCTAAATGCCACCTCTGTAGACAGCCCCTTCTGAACCCACTAGCTTGCCCTCTACTTGCCTTTTTTTTTTTCCTTTGTAACACTTAACACCCTATAAGCTTTTATTTCTCTGTCATTTCCTACGTTTATTATCTGCCTTCTCCTTGACAAGGTAAACTTCATAAGGCAAGGACTACTTTTACTGTTGTGTTCCAGCAGCTAAAACAAAGCCCAGTACACAATGATAAGCCCTTAATAAAGATTTGTTGAATGAATGACCAAAAAAGTTTGCCATGACACCTGAGTTGATATTAGACTATGTCCCTCTTGGTTCATTCACCTTATTCCTTAAACTTTTATGGAGCATCTTCTCGACACCCAGTCTCAGGATTTGTAATCACAGCTGCCATATGGCTATTAAGCAGTTACTGAGTGCTAAGGAAGGAAATAGAGATGTTTCAGATATTATTATTATTATTATTTATTATTTATTTTTTAGCTGGCTTCACACCCAGCACTAAGCCCAATGCAGAACTTGAACTCACAACCCTGACAAGACCTGAGCTGAGATCAAGAACAAGATACTTAACAGACTGACCCACCCAGGCACCCCCTTTAGACATGATTTCTAATCTTCATAAAGACTCACCTGACACAGGACTTATTAATATTCCCATTTCCTAAGTGAGAGAACTAAGGTGTGAAATGATTCGTGGTAATAGGTACTTATGCTGTGCAAACTATGTTGCAAGTATTGTTCTAAGTGTTTTCTATAGTGTTTGGCCCCAGTCATAAAACTAGATCTGCCTGTTCACAGATCAACAACCTTCCCTTTGTTTCCCATTGCTTCAAAATATCCAGCCTTCCTTCAGAAACTCCCCATTTGGTGGAGTAGACAAACATAAAGAGGAAAGGTTTAAGGAACAATAAAGGTCTGAAGTGATTTAAGTCTAGAAACTGAGAGAAGACCCATGTAGACTATAGCTTCATGCTAATGTTGAGAAGACATAGAGGACACGGAGCAAGGCTTTGGAGAGTGTCTGGGTTTTCACCAGCAAGAAGGGGCATTCCAGGAGTGAGGCACAGAGTACAGGCCTGAAAGCATTTGTGCCTTTGTTGAATCAGCAAACACCTACTGAGCATCTACTATGCACCAGGTACTCTGATAAGCTGAAATGAGCATGGTTTGTCCCTCCTGGAACAAATAAGAAGACAAGTCTGGTTGGGAATGAACATTTCCTGATAGTGAAACAAGACTGGAAAGGTAGGTGGGGGTTCTGTTTCCTCAAAGGTTACCCCTCCCCCCCGTTCCGTAGGCTTTGGGGAATATTTAAGATTTTTAACAAGATAAGTGACATAGAGAATTTTTCATTTGTTTGTTTAGGAAAATTAATCTGGTGATATCCTTTTATCTCAAACTCTAATTAAAAGGAATGTTTTATTGTTGTTGGTTTTATCCATTTTTTCTGGACTCATCTTCTTTCTTGGTCCAGTGGTACTTTGAAAAATACCAAGGCTTTTCAGCTTAAAATTGAGTTATGTGGTGGCACCTGGGTGACTCAGTCAGTTAAGTGTCTGCCTTTGGCTTAGGTCATGATCCCAAGAGTCCTGAGATCAGCCCCTCTTAGGGCATCCTGATCAGTGGGGAGTCTGCTGCTTCTTCTCCCTCTCCCTTTGGCCTTACCCTCCACCTTCACTTGTGTGCACATACTCTCCTTCCTCTCAAATAAATAAAATCTTTTAAAAAAGTCAGTTGTATGAACTAATACTTACCAACTATCCATTCTTTGATTTTGTTACCTCAATTTACACTATATTGACAGAGCAGGAAGATTCCCCATCCCTCCCTTTAGAGCCAGGTAAGAACTTTTCCTCCCTCATCAGGAACCAGATCATGCTTGAAGCAAGTCTCTTTCTTTTCACATGGACTTATCATCTCCATAAGTTTCTTTCTTTCTGTATTCTGTCTTCTAGTATCACCTAACACAGGATTTATTAATATTCCTAAATTCTAAATATTCTAAACTATTATAAAACTGTTTTATAATAATTTATATATACATATATTTATATTTATTTTTCACATGTATATTTAAATTTTGACCTTTTAAGGCCATAGAGATGATTTTAAAACAAGTAAATACTTTTTTAGGTTCATTTTGAGGTTTATGCTAGTTGACAAACTTTCCTAAGTCTCTCTCTCTCTCTATCTCGATTTCTCTTGAATTGAATTATAATTAAAATACAAGATTATATTAGTTTTAGGTAGCAACATAATATTCAACAATTTTATACAATACTCAAAGCTCATCACAGTAACTATACTATTGATCCCTTTGCTTTATCCTATTTTATTTTCCAAAGTCTCTTAAACTAGAATATTCTATGGCCAATTCATAATCCTGATAGCAAAAATGCTGCTGTCCCTGACTGAGTCCAATCCTGTCCAACAAACTGTAGCTAAAGAATTTAGTCACCCAGAATACATAAACAATTGCAGGTTTATTTGCTAAGAATGGACAACAGTCCATTTGCTGCCTATAGCAAGATAGAAATAATATAAGATGAGATAATGGTGGGCATGAGTCAGCATCTTTGATGGAAGAGTGAAAGGCACTGATAGACTATTTTTTTCCCCCCAGATGCTGACTCATTCCCATCCTAGGTAGACATTTCCTTATAGAATCAAGTTTATTCATTGGTTATAACTTCAGACCAGTTCAAAAAATCTCAACATATACAGAAATGGTAATATAAATTTAAAAAAGGAAGAATAAGTTTGACCATGGCCAAGTGGTATCATAGACTGATATCATTAAAACCAAGAATTTTGTGTCTCCTTTCTTTTTTTTTTCTTCTCATAGGTCTTATCCTTGAATCAGATGACTTTGTTTTTTGTTTTGTTTTATTTTGTTGTTGTTTTGTTTTGTTTTTGTTTTTGTTTTTGTTATATTAAGTATTTTACCTCAGTTTGGGGATGATGGCGTTAATTTTCTTTTAGAAAGCTGAAAATTATTTTCACTCATTTATGCATAGCTATGGATCATATGAACCACCTGTGTCTCAGCAGCATTAGAAGGGCATGAGGAACAGAATAGAGAAGGAAAAGAAGAGCTGCACAAAGGTACCACAATATTAACCTACATAATTTAATCCATTTCAATTTTCTGTATGTTCCACAAAGGGAACTCAGATAAATTTGAGGCATTTGGGTATAAATCTGCTTCTCAGTTCAAAAATCCTTTACAAACACTCTGCATGGATGTATGATAATCAATGCGGGATATAGAGGCCATATGGGAGTGACTTAGATAGGCTCTGTAAGGGGAAACAGAGATTTAGAAGGACCTTGGTATTGATCTTTCTCTCAGCTCATAGCCTCATTTCCCACATCTTTGCTCTTCCCCTTTCCACCCAATTTGGTGAAAGAAACAGGCTGTGCATTGAAGAGTGGTACGCTTAGAAAAAAGAGGGTGCAGTGAGGAGGAAAGGCATTAGCCCAGATGTCAGGTAAATAAGATTGTGGATTTATAGAGAAAGGGAGTTCCCTTGAAAGATACATATGGAATATGGCACTAATCCTCTTACATGTTCTATCATGAAGAAATACAGAATTACTCACTAGATACGGGTGAGGTTAAGCCATGTTGGTGAGGTATGTGTTTGGGTTCAGTTAAGTACTTGTGTGTCAGAATGAACCAAGCTGTCTGTTAAATAAAATGAAAACAGAACTATAGATGTGAAGTGATGCTCACCTGATACTCTAATAACCACTTAAATCAGAGACAAAGCTAGTTCCCTAAGGAGTGAAACATTCTATGACTCATTGAATATAATCCTGAAAGAAGCAATATGCACTTTACTGCCAAGGGCTCTTGTAATCTTGAGAGACTGGTTGATTGCTCTAATTTTCATCTTCCATTCCACACTTCAGGAATTTAATTGAAAATATCAAGTGATAAAAAAAAATCAGAAAAATAAAACTGAATGGCAAATAAATCATGAAAGTAAGATCCATTGTATGCAAGATACAAAGTCACAGATATTGATGAGTTACAGTCATAAAACAGATATAATTTACCATCATAAGAAAGCATCTTAAATATGTTGTGGCAGAAAGTTAAAATCTAGTTTTTGTTTTTAAAGAAGAGGTGGTGTATGTCTATGTTACAAGCACATACATATACAATAATTATATATTTTTCAATTCAATGAGAAAATGTGGATAAAATTCATACAGTTTTGACAATAGCTTTTTTATCTAAACCATACTTGCTAAAACTTCTCCACCCTCTTAACTTAGTTAGGTCAACCAACATGCCTTCATTCCCTTGGAAAGAATGGCATCAGGAAGTAAGTGTCTGGTTCCAATGATATAAATGATAAAAACTTTAAAAATGTATTATTATCTGAAACTTCCACACCCTTACAAATCATTTTGCATATAAGTTGGGGGAGGTGACATATAAAGAAATGGAAGTATTAAGAACAATAGGTAAATAACTCAGATACAAGATAGCATCAAAAGAATCCAAAGAAATGGATCAATTAAATAGAATTTTAACTTGGAACTAGATAGAATAGCTTGATTCTATGTTCATCACTTCAATTCATCTTTTTCAGGTTGTTTTGTTATCTTCCTACATTTACCAGTATAATTTATTTCAGCTTTTAAACCTTCTGAATGTGATAGGCATTAGGAATCCAAAGGAAGAGAGATTACACTTTGTTGTGGGAAATTTAGAAAATACATCATAAAAGATAATAGTATTTAAAAATTATTTTGAAGTAAAGTTATTTTATATGTACTTTTTAGAAAACATTTATTTATTTATTTATTTATTTATTTATTTGAGAGAGAGAGCAAGAGAGCATGGTGGGAAGGGGCAAAGGGAGAGGGACAAGCAGAATCTTCCTTGAGGGCAGAGCCTGATGCAGGGCTCCATCTCACAACCTTGAGATCCTGATCTGAGCCGAAACCAAGAGTTGGACGCTCAACCAACTGAACCACCCAGGGACCCTTACATATACTTTTAAAACAAGTTCAAAACAAATCTTGAAAGGGTAAAACTAACTTGAAACTAACTTAAATGAATGATGGAAATAAAATGTAAACTCCCCAAAGAAATAAGCAAAATTCAACATTCAGAAAAATCTTTTTGTGATCTCTACCAAGCAGAAATATCAGACAATAGAAACATAGCAAAGAATGACAGAATTGATAGGATTAGCAGACAAGGATTTTGAAATATCTAATATAATATTTGGCATAGGCTCAAGGAAGGATGTGAAAGGAAATATGAACATTGTGAGGAGTAAAATGGAAGTTATAAAAATACCTACATTGTACTTCTAGGATAATGTATAATAACTGAAATTAAAAATATGTTTGTTGAATAAGCATAGAAGACTAGACATTGCAGAAAAAAAGATCAGAGAATTTGAGGATCTAACAATAAAACCTTTGCAAAATGAATCACAGAAAAGGAAGAACTGGAGAATAATAGAACACAGTGTCAACCACTGTTGGATAAAAATGTCATTGGAACCCCATAATAAGTGTGGGGAGACATATAAAAAGATATAAAGATCTAAAAAGATATACCATGGAAACAGTGACCAAAAATGAGCTGGAACAGTTATATTAATATCAAGTAGACCTTAAAACATGGAATATAGTAACTAATAGCAAAAGACACTCCCCAATGATAAATGGTTCAATTCTTCAAGAACATAAAAATCCTAAATAAAACACATAATATAAAAGCTTTGAAAAATGTGAATAAAACACTGAAAAAAATGAAAGAAAAAATATGCAAATATGTAATTATTATTGTAGATTTCAACACAATAATAGATAGAACCAGTAGTTAGTAAGATACAGAAGAGTTGAATAACATTACGAACCAATGAGATTGAATTTATATCCAAAAAACTGTTGAATACACATTTAAAATTAAGGAGAGGATTTATCAAGATAGAACATAATCTGGGCCATAAACCAAGCTTCAAGTACAAAAATATTGAGGTTATACAAGTATATGTTCAAACTCTAATGGAAATAAATTAGAATTTATTAACAGCAAAAATGTTTGGAGAATATCCAAATATTTGGAAATTAAGTAATACTTTTCTCAATAAGTAAGAATCAAAGCAGAAATCACAAGGGAAATTCGAAACTATGTTGAATTGAATGAAAAAGAAAATCTAGCATATCAAATTCTGTGGGGTGCAGCTGAAACAATGCTTAAAACCTTAATAACCTGAGAATTACCTAATGGGCAATTAGAACAGAAATAAATAAGCATACTACAAATTACCTCCATTTAGAGGTCTGGAAGGAAATGTGGAATGTGCACACCAGCCTGGGGTTTGGACTTCTTCAGCCTAGTCCCATTACAGAATACACTCCTTCCCCTCATATCTTCTGTCCTGTGCATCATCCTCATTAGTCATCGAGACACTTCTGATGCCGAACACTGCTGAACTCTGTCGTGATGATCACCTTCGCTTTTAAGTATTTCAGATATGAGAAAATGTTTGCTGAGGGAAGTTAAAATTTTTGAGCAATGTTCATCTGTTTGATAATGGTTGATATTTATTGAATGATATGTGGACCTTTTCACAATGCTAAATAGAGTTATTCTTCCCCAGAGAAGTGGACTTAGGAAAAATAATAGAGTAAGATTATAAATAATAGTCTCCAATCATGTGCTCAGTGCTGAATTAGGGGTCTGCATTTATGTCTTTAATCCTCATAACAATTCAGTGAAGTCGAGGACATTTACGAGCAGGTAATAGCAAAATAAAAATAATGGTCCATGACACATGCAGACAGACCCCAGTAAACTGAAAAGGTTTTGAATGAACCTGACAGAAACCCTGATCTTTTCTGTTAATCACAGAGAAGGCATACTCTTAACAGGAAATGGAAAGCATATTTGTTGTTAAATTGTGTAGATACTTGAAGTCTAAATACTTCTTGATTTCTAGGTGTAGCCAAACCTCATGTTTAGCTTGTTCTTCTATGGGGGAAAGAGACGTATCAGGAGATGGGTCTACTGTATTTAACACATTTTTTTTCTTTTAAAGATTTTATTTATTTGACAGAGAGAATATAGCGAGAGAGGGAACACAAGCAGGGAGAGTGGGAGAAGGAGAACCAGGCTTCCTGTCCAGCAGGGAGCCCGACACAAGGCTCCATCTCAGGACCCCGGGATCATGATCTGAGCCGAAGGCAGACTTTTATGACTGAGCCATCCAGGAGTGCCCCAGAGATTTTATTTATTTATTTATTTATTTATTTATTTATTTATTTAAGAGATTGGGGGAGAGAGAGAGCAAGCACAAGCCGGGGAAAGGGAGAAGCACTCCCAGCTATGTGGGGCTCAGTCCCAGGACCCTGGGATCATGACCTGAGCCGAAGGCAAATGCTTAACCAACTGAGCCCCTTAACACAACTTCTTAAAAGAAAAATGCGTCTCATGTTATGCAGAAACAGAATGGAATGGAACACAATATCAAGTTCACATTTCAAAGCTGGTACCAGCAAAAACTGTGACATTACACAGTTAATTTCACTCTTTCCATATCTTGTCACTATGAACGGTTCATTGAATAATGCCTTTTTTTTTTTAATGGGTTCTTTTCCTCAGTTATCCAGTTTAAAATGTTCTTTCTAATACTTCTTGTAATAAAGTAATTGACATTAATAATGCACATTGGGCTTATATTTTTATCAAAATACTCTCTCAATTTAAGATTTATATTAAATTGGGAAATAAGAAACTTTGCCTCCAGTAAAGAAATATAATATTATAAGGACATGTGGGTGGGTTAGTCAGTTGAGCATCTGACTCTTGGTTTTACCTCAGGTTATGATCTCAGGGTCTTGAAATCAAGCCCCGTGTCAGGCTCCATGCTCAATGAGGAGTCTGTTAGTGATGCTCTCTCTTCCTTTCCCTCTGCCCCTCCCCCACTCAGGCTCTTCAAATAAATAAATAAAGTCTTCATATATATATATATATATATATATATATATATAATTAGGGTAATCAAATAGGCAAAGTTTGTTTATAATGGCCCTAAAATCTGACTTTCGGTGTCAATTATGTCATTCCTGTGGTGTCTATTCACAATGCATATATTTTAAGTTTTAATTCTCATCTTAACCCACTGTTCTGCAACCGTTTCCTAATTTCTCCTAACTCCTTTTCTATCTTCCTTGAAAGCATTTTAGAGGTTTAAAACTTAAGGATATCAAAATACAGTATTTTTTAAAAATTTATTCACCCTCTTATGGAATAAGTTATTTAACTCAGTGAACTAAAATGAAATGCAAGGTTGCTTTGGCCATAAAATATTAAACAGATAGCTATAGTTTTGCTTTTTCTTTTATTCTCTTTAGATCCAAAAGGTAACGTATACAAAGTAGGAAAAACTCAGTGTAAATAAAATAACAAACTAAGTATTACTATTTTTTACCTGTATTTTATCTCTTATCTCTCTAATAGCTTAAGCACATTTGAAGGCCAATAGTTTTTACATATGCAAAACAGCTTCTTAGTCTAACACTGAAAGAAAGTTGAGTTACTTACTCCTATACTTGTTTTAAAGCCTGTTCTGAGAAACAGCTGAAGTTCTATTAAGAATGTTCCAAAGTTTTCTGAAATCTGAACTTGAGCAACTTTTCTACTACATATATTTCCTAAGGAGCATTATTGAAGAAATTCTTAAAACATTATCAAGTTTTCTACTACACATATTTGCTAACGAACAGAAAACTTTTGACTCATTGTAATGTTATGCCCATAAGCTGAAGAGTTTCATAATCAAATCTGATTTCTGTAACTGGATTGCTCTGGCCATGTCACAAAAATTCCCAGTTACATTTAAACTGAGACTTTAACAAAATGTGGATGGACCTCAGTAGAGTGTGAGGCAGTTAAAGTAAGTAATTCTTCTCAAGTTGCATCTTTTAGCCATTCATCTTACATGATTTCATGGTTATTTAAAGCTGAGTTACACTGAGGAGGAACATGAGGAGGAATTGTGGCATGATTTTGAGAGCTATTTTGACAGACTGTGGACACCTAGTAAATGCTTCCTACTGTTATTACTATGTTATTACTAGCTCTTACTGCCTTAACTTGTAAAACAGTTGACTTCAGATAATGTCTAAGGATATTTACCCAATTCCAGAATGATAAATTCTCCAATATTATTTTAAATTGGACCTATTTTCATAGACTTAACAATGATATCTAATGTCATTTTGTGTTTTACTGTTAAACTATTATTTACAATTAAACACTTGAATTTACAAAAATTTCATGACTTGAAAAATGACACATTCACAATGTGTCTTGAGTAATAAGAGTGCAGCAACAAAGCATATGAAAATTTTGTGTCAGATAAAAAGTAAATTGGGGAGAGACAATTACAATCCAGACAGATCAGACAAACCTACTAATTTCACCTAAATGGGTGTTAAGCTAACGACCTTGACAGAAGAAAATTATTTTATAGTACATATAATACTGATGACCCTAAAACCTAAGGCATGGCTAAAAAGATAGTAGAGACTCTATGAGAGTCATTACATTTAAACCAGAGCAATCTGTATGATTCCGGACATGGCTGGAACATGTTGTAAAATACCGGTTGGCATACAGCCACTTAAAGCTGTAATTACCCTTGAGGGAGTGCAGCACACAGTGTATCAGAATCAATGATGTTATTTGAGAGAAAGGTTTGAGGAAATTGGGCTTATTCATTTTAATAAAGGAGCATTAACCTTTCATGACCTTATTGAAGTTACAGGATTCTGAAAGCGATAGATAAAATTGATCCTAATAAATTCTTCTGTCCACTCTAAAAGTCAATAAAAAGAGAAAATGATCTCAAAATTGGGAAACTGGGGGCTAGAAATGAAATTGAGATACAGGTATTTCATTCACAGCGTGGGATAAATTGCGACTAAGGCTGTCAGAACAGAGAAGCAGTGTGTGTGTTGGTGAAATGCAGCAGAACTTTAGAAGAGTAGAATGCATGGCTCTGGATGTACTGACCCACCTAAAACCTCACCACCCTGGAGATACTGTTTCAAATATTTATATTGAAGTCTGTATGTGATGTGATCGAATTAATAAAGCGGAGGATGTCCATTGTTACAGTAACCTCCTGGGCTCTTGCTAGCACAAGCCTCTTCCCTAGGGGTTCTCTTTGCACACGGATGCTGGATTCAGCTGAAATTGGGACCCTATTGCCTATGTAATTGAGTGGAAACTATCTTGATATTCAACCATTCTTGGTCTGATCCCAAAGTACCTTTACGTAGACACTCCTTTAGTGTCTCTACTAAAGGGTATAGCCAAATTTGCATTTTTAAACACTAGCCTCCAGAAAGACTCAAGGCAAAAAAGGATGAAAAACAAATGTGTAAATTGTTACAAAGGAAATCTTCAAGATAAAAGTATAGTATGCACAGTATGTCAAAGGTATTTGACAAGTCTCTTCTTGTGCAGGCAGTCAGAGGGGCAGCGCACGTGCAGACTTGTATTCACGGGACACATTTTACTAACGATAAATTGGGATTTGAGTTTAGGTCAATATTTATTAAGCAATTTTAGTGTCACAGAGCCAAAAATAAATTTCAGGGAGGAAAGTTCTGGACCTTACCCCATCCTCCAAATTCACATACTTTAATTTGGACATAGTGTAGGGGAATTCACAGACCCTCTGACAACCACCCAGTCTTAAAATTCTCTTTTTTATACTATGAACTGTTTTCCACAGAAGAAACATATTATTGACTGCATTCTAATGATTAATTCTGATTTAAAATTAAATGTCAACCTAAAAAATAAATATAAATAAGTAAGCTCGTTACACTTTTTTTTTCTCAGAAAGAACATGGAATAATTCTGTGTTGATAAGAATTTAAATTATTCCTGAAATATCGATGTTACACAGATTTTATATTGTGATTAAAAAATAAAAATAAAAAGCTACTTGTAAATGATTTTGGTTACTTTTACCCAGAGATTGTCAGAATATTTTAATTGGAGGAATGCTATTCAATGTCTATTCCATAATGTGTTCTATTCTTCCAAGATATGCTTCTAGTCTTTGGTGTGTCTTAACTGTATTCTTGACTGGTTTAAGAATTTTGTAAATTTGTATTTTCTCTAGAACCGTGTTTCTTTCATCAAAATAAATATTGATTTTTGAAAACTAGAATCTATTAACCTTATTTTGAGGAAGAAGGATATGACAACTGGAGATTTTATTGATTTAAAAAGCATTTCTTTGAAATCCATACCCCTGATAGTTTTTATTGTTATGGCTCCAGAAATAATCAATATTGGTAAGTCTGTTTGGTAAATCTATTTATGACTTTTTTCAATATTCCACTGACAGTAGATAAAAAACAAATTCATACTTAGGTCTTCAAAAGTTCTTAGTGCAATAAAAAATGTTATATTTGTCATTATAACTGAGAAGTATCTTGGGATATTAGGTATTTATTGTAATTTTTGTATATTGGCTTCTACATAAGATAGGGTGCATAATTTTCATAGTTTAAGGTACTTCCCATGGGTTACATAATGTTTTAAGGCTTATGAATATTATACAAAATAAAAATTGCAAAAGCAGATACATACTTACCTACTGCCTATATCTACCAATATAATATATATGACAATATAACAAAATATATGAGTATATATGTAAAAAAATGTAAATATACATGTGCATGTATATATCTGTATTTACATACGTGTGGATATAGATAGACACACAAACATATATACAGACAAAATTTACATTGGTGTTAATATTAAACACATATAAACATACCCGTACTTGTATGTATATATACATAGACACACATATATGAAACAGAATTTTCCTGAAATTCCATGATGAAATGCTGAATTTAAAAAACATAAATCATGAGGGCATTTTTTATCTCTTGAAGAAAAACAAAAAAACTGAAAATCTGTTTCCAATGGATCCTTACAATCTACATGGATATTCTTTAAATCAATGACTAAAAAGTGTTGCAGACCTTAATAAAGTTTATACAGGACAGTTTAGAAGACCTGTAAGGAATAATTTTCTGTTTTCCTCTATAAACCAGTACCATTTGCAAATCTAAAAGCAACAAAAATCCTTGTTTGGACACCTAGTTGCAAGACAGCTTTCCTCTTTATTCTGGGTTGTTCAAGTTTTGATAGGGAAAGAAGGCCAATGACTGACCCATCATAATGGGACGTGATCAAAGACCAAACTTAGATATAGTTAAAATATGATTAGGAGCAATCAGAGCAGTAAACTGGATTAAAGGGAAGTTGAATATGGCCGGGCTAATTTAGCGACACTCACTAGCACGGACAAAGATCAAAAGCTTAAAGTCAACAGGCTTAAGCTCCACCTTTGAGATCCACTATCATATAAAGAAGATTTGAAGTGTTATTTTATAATTAGTCTAAGAAATTAATCCATCCCTAAAATGTTTTTTTGGTTCCTGGGTTTTGGGTTCTTTTTGTTTGTTTGTTTTTGCTTTTAGTTTTTTTGGTATCCTATGGAAGAGACCCTTCTTGTGTGAGTAGAATTTGCAACAGAGTTCATTATGCCATTCAACTTCTAGACTCCTCTTTGTATTATTAGGAGAGCCAGTTTCCTGAATCTCTCTGAAGTGGTATGTTCTCCTTGATTCATCTCTCGATCAATCCAAACATCACTGATTTTTCTCCTTTACACTTTTATTAAAACAACAATTTATTAAATTTAATTACCATATTTCATTAGCTTGAGGTGATTTAAACTTAGGTGTAGAAAAGAGCTGAGTACTGGTGTGATAAGCAATGTAGTAAGAGTAATGAAAGAGTGTGCTGTAATATAGAAGCTTCAGTTATATTATCATCATAGATCTTTTCACTGACCATGTTTTGTGATTAATTTATGTACTTTTATGATTTTTTCCCCCATGAAACTGTATGCTTCATGATAATGGAACCCTTATCTCTAGATCAGTGTTTCAAAATAAGAAACTGTGAGTATTTGATCAATAAACAGATTATTGGGAACAGCTCTGCATGACCCATCTAGAAGCCAAGAAAGTATTTCATATAAACTAAGAGATATAGGAAGGATATGAGATAAAATATTAAAGAAGTTTCAGATGTAATCAATTTTTATTTAGGGTCAATTTTCCAGATAATTTTATATAAATAATTTAATTTTCACAATTTGAATGATAAATGAAATTGTGGTCATTGCCATAGGTGAGGAAGCCAGGACTCTAATTCTGCCATGTGTAAAAGTAGAAAAATAGTCCAAAAGCATGTTTTTGATTGCTGATATGTTTTCTCCTTCATCATAGTAGTATACTGTAAATCCAGAAATAAATCCAAAATATTTAACAACATTTGATATAAAATGGGCATCTAACAATTAGAATGGATACTAACTGGGGCACTTTCATGGCTCAGTTGGTTTAGCACCCAGTTCTGGATTTTGGCTCAGGTCATGGTCTCAATGTTAGGAGATCCAGCCCCACGATGGGCTCTGCATTCAGCACAGCATCTGCTTGAGATTCTCTCTCTCCTTCTGACCCTCTCCCAGCTCACACTCTCAATAAATAAATAAATAAAAAAATAAAGTCTTTAAAAAAAAAAAAAAAAAGAATGGACACTAACATTTTGGTGGTGGAGTTGAGGACTTCTTCTGTGTAAGGCATTGATTCCCTCAGTTAGTAAATTGTGGGGAGCTCCAGGGAAGGGCCAAAGCAGTGGTAGCAATCACTGTGTGGCTCAGAGCAGTCAGTTTTTATAAGCTGCTATGAAAGTGCTGATAATTTCCTAACTGATATAGTGACAACAATGCACAGTTGTAGCACACAAGTCCTTTGTACACAATGATGTAAAATTTAGAAATTATTGGTCATTTCCATTTATCACTTATTTTGAATAAATTTGTAAAATATCAAGAAAATAGACTACATTCATGTATTTTTATTTTATTGAAATAATATTGGTAATTATACTTGAGGGATTTGAGTACTAAGTTTCCTCTAGCTTCTTTAAAATAAAAGTGGTCTATAAACATTAAATCATTCTTTGGTAACATGTTACATTGACCATTTTTACAAGTTTTTAATGTTATACCTATCAAAGAAAAATTCTGAAAATACTGTATCTAAGCTCATTTCTGAGTGTGAAACTGAAATGTTACCATTTAAGTCTCAATCAGATGGTTGCATGAAAACTCTTTTCAAATCAGCAAAGTAATCTTTGGTATTGAGGGAAATAATGATGTCATTTCACAAGGAAAATTTTTATATTGGGGAGGGCATGCAAACTCTTCTCCATTTGCTTATCTTTATGAGGACCTTTTACATGTTTGAGTAGAGAAAAATAAAGTCAAGAGATACTCTTTATCACTGATCTATGAAAGAAGCATCTTCAGTAGTTGAAATCAAAATCAAATGCTTGCAAATCAGATTGGCATTGTGGAAAATTGAACTCTGAGAAGAAAATATATAGTTTTATGACAAAACTGATTTAGATTTCAAATCATAAAATCTGAGCTAAACCATGGAGTCTCAGTTTTGTTTTGTTTTTTTGCACTGAATGTTCCCACCTCTGAAAACAACTTTAGATTTTATTTATTTATTTGACAGAAAAAGAGAGATCACAAGTAGGCAGAGTCAGGTAAAGAAAGAAGGGGAAGCAGGCTCCTCGCTGAGCACAGAGCCCAATGCGGGGCTCGATCCCAGGACCCTGAGCTCATGACCTGAGCCAAAGGCAGAGGCTTAACCCACTGAGCCTCCCAGGCACCCCTGAAAACAACTTTAATATAGAAAGTTAAGTTTAAAACTTTGATTATTCAATATATATACAATACTCATTTTTTTCATTTATCAACAGTAATTATATAAATTAGTGTGTTCTGTATTGTTTTCATGTAATATAAATTTATGATCAATAATATGCCAGTTGTGATTTATAAACAACTAGAAAACCGTATTATTTTTTAAATGGCATGAATTGTTGAAAATTAGCAAAGATCAAATGAAATATTCTCAACTCCCTCTTTGTTTTGGGTGTTACTTGTCCTTATTATCAACTTCTTTTTTTTTTTTTTTAAGATTTTATTTATTTATTTGTCAGAGAGAGAGAGAGAGAGAGCTCACAAGTTGGCAGAGTGGCAGGCAGAGGCAAAGGGAGAAGCAGGATCCCTGCCAAGCAAGGAGCCCAATCTGGGACTCTATCCCAGGACCCTGGGATCATGACCTAAGGTGAAGGCAGTGGCTTAAGTGACTGAGCCACCCAGGCGTCCCCTTATTATCAACTTCTATGAAAGTTGCATATGTATATTGCTTATGTATCTTGAACTGATCTATACTTTCCTGAATGAAGAGACTGAGGTTTATTTACTTTTATATTCCCAGTGGTGGACATAGTAGTGAAACATAATTAGCATTAAGATATTTTTTTGAACTGAAGAATTTTAATTAAATTTATAATATAAAACTACTAGTTATAGATAATTTGTTAGGAAAATAATTTAATTAGCACCTCCCTCCAATAACATAAAATAGCACTGAGCTCTGATTCAGTTTAATGACAGATGACTGAACAACGTTTTTTGGTTTTGTTTTTATATACTTTGGCCTTATTTTACATTTACATTTGGCTATGGAATTGTGGGCTATATGGTAACATTTAACTATAAAATGATGTTGATTTTCAATTTAAAGTAGTAAAGTAATAAACGGAATCCAAGAATATTCTACAGTGAACAAGGTCTGCATACAAATGTGTTCCATTTATTATTCAATTGAATGCAGAGAAATTTTGGGAGTTTTATAAAGAAAGAAAAATCATATTAGAGTGAATATCGATAAATGCCGGATGCATCCATCAAGTATCTTGGCAGTCATCATGCAGCAGGGATGGTTTGCCCTGTAGTTCAAATCAATATGTTTTTGTTGTAAGGTACAACACAAAGTAGTTAAGTGTTGCTTTCAAAACTCAAGAAATATATTAGTTTACAATAATACGTCTAGGTCTGCAATGTAAGAACAGACATTTTTCCCTAGGAATAACATGTATCTACCAGATAATAGAAGCTTGAACACAAAAAAAAGTTGTGGAGGAAATATTGGTAGAATTACTCAATAAGAACTTATGACTTTGATTTGCTATGTGTGTATAGAAAGTACATTCAAGTAAGGTCTGAAATAATATAAAAAACTTGTGACACATTCACATGTATTAGTAAAATTTGGATAGCTCACAGTTTAGTGTCAAACACTTTTATGCAGTCCAGTTCTCTTTTTCACAAAGGAAGGTGTTAGCAACAGGGTTTGTGGTATAGAGGAAAGGTTATATTTGGCATCCCTTTTAAACAGGTTTTTGTGGGCCTGTGCAATCCCCATTTGATTCTAACAGTGCTTGTTCTTGGAACCTAGGCAAGCAATTAGTTTTCTTGAATGAACGTAAACTTAGTTTCTACCTGCCTTGAATGTTAGACTCTTTTTAATTTGTGGGATTAGGAAGGAAAAGTGTTACTTTATTTTTTACCTTTTTTTTTTTTTTTGGTAATTTGTTTGTCAGGGAGAGAGAGAGCACAAGCAGGAGGAACAGCAGGCAAAGGGAGAAACAGCCTCCCTGCTGAGCAAGGGATCATGAACTGAGCTGAAGGCAGATGTTTAACCAACTGAGCCACCCAGGCATCCCAAAAATGTCTCTTTAAATTTTGCAACTGAATGATCCCTTTTTTTGTGTATTGTTATGAAGGACTATCTCATTAATTCTGTTGCAACCAGAGTTAATTATTTCAAAGTATAGGTAAGAAATACAAGTATTTTAGAATTTGTTTTTCTTTAATCCAATCTCCCTTCACAAAAGTCTTTAAAACCCGTGATTTTTAGCATGACACAAAGATGTGTATTAAATTATTTATGTTGTCACAGGAAGTATAATATGTATATCCATTTAATATATTTCTTTGAGTTTTGACATATTTGTTCACTACATCTCCCCACCTTCATTGACTTAATTGTGAAGAAAACAAGACTGAAACATAGTTAATATTTCTGGCAACACTAAATACCATATCAAAATTCTAGGACAAGATGAAATCTGAGACTGTCATGTTCCAATGATTAAAGGACAAATAAGCTTTTTAAGTTACAAGATAATATTCTTTAACTATGCTCTCTTTAATAAAATATAGTAAAACAAATTAACAAAGTCTACCATCTAGAGACGTTAACTGGCATTCGGTTTATTTATCTTTTTTTTTTTAAGATTTATTTATTTATTTATTTATTTGACAGGTAGAGATCACAAGTAGGCAGAGAGGCAGGCAGAGAAAGAGAGAGGAGAAAGCAGGCTCCCTGCTGAGTAGGGAGCCTAATGTGGGGCTCGATCCCAGAACCCTGGGAACATGACCTGAGCCGAAGGCAGAGGCTTAAACCCACTGATCCACCCAGGAGCCCTTATTTATCTTTTTTAAAAAGATTTTTATTATTATTTTTTTAATTTAGTTGAGAGAGCAAGAGAGGGAGAGAGCTTGAGCAGGGGGCAGTGGCAGACAGAGGGAGAGGGAGAAGCAGACTCCCCGCTGAGTGGGAAGCCTGA
Source organism: Martes martes (assembly GCF_963455335.1). NCBI lineage: Eukaryota > Metazoa > Chordata > Mammalia > Carnivora > Mustelidae > Martes > Martes martes. The sequence goes on along the minus strand of NC_137889.1, from coordinate 162,628,392 downwards.
TATGGACTTGATCCCAGGACCCTGGGATTACAACCTGAGCTGAAGGCAGATGTTTAACCAATTGAGCCACCCAGGTACCCCAGAATTCTGTTTATTTTTATAAACAGTGAATAAAATAAGCAAATATGTAATATATATTTTATAATCTATTTAATGCTTTAACATCATTAAAAATTAAAAGTTTTTAAAAATAAATCAGTAAGATAATGAATGTACCAATAGAAAAGTAAATTCAACTTCAAAAACCAGTAGTCAAAGGTGATATTTGAAATATTTAAAATCAGTGTAGAAACTTTCTAATCAGAACGAGCAACTTAATAAGAACAGATCTATGCTGAGATATCATACTAGAGTAAGAATACTAATTACAGTAAGAAACTATATTATTTGTGTGATTGACAAATGGAATTTAAAGCTACAATGCCTTGAAATAGCATGTCTGTAGGAAAATAGAGCATCATACATATCTCTTGTCAATGTAAATATATTCAATTTTGGATGGAAATAGGTTTAAATGTATAAATGTATTTGTATACATTTATATGCATTTATATACATTTATATACACATGTATAGATGTATTTATATATATATGAGTGTGTATATATATATACACACATATATATGTACACACACACACACACACACACACACACACGCATATATTTGGGTTTGGTTTTGGGTTTCTTTTTCCCTAAAATTGTTTTATTTACTATTGACTAAATGAAAAAGCAGTATTTACAAAACATACATAAAGAAAAAAAATGATGCAGTGAAATTGTGAACTTGTTATCTTATTTTTAATTTTTTAATTTTTTTATTTTTAATATTTTATCTGTTAATTTTTTTATTAAAGATTTTATTTATTTATTTGAGAGAGAGAGAGAGACAGTGAGAGAGGGGACACAAGCAGGGAGAGTGGGAGAGGGAGAAACAGGCTTCCCGGGGAGCAGGAAGCCAGATATGGGGCTCGATCCCCAGACACTGGGATCATGACCTGAGTGAAGGCAGACGCTTAACAACTGAGCCACCCAGGTGCCAATTTTTAATATTTTAATTAACATATAATGTATTATTTATTTCAGGGCTACAGGTCTGTGATTTATCAGTCTTACACAACACCCAGTGCTCTCCACAACACATACCCTTCCCAATGGCCATCACCTATTCACCCAATCTCCCCACACCCCTCCCCTCCAGCAACCCTCAGTTTGTTTCCTAATATTAAGAGAGTCTCATGGTTTGTCTCCCTCTCTGGTTTCATCTCATTTCATTTTTTTTCCTCTCTTTCCCATCTTGTATCATTTTTTTCCTCTCTTCCCCTCTCTTCTGTCTTGTTTCTTAAATTCTGCATATCAGTGAGATCATATACTAATTGTCTTTCACTGATTGACTTACTTCACTTAGCATAATACCTTCTAGTTCCATCCATATCATTGCAAATGTTAAAAATTTCATTTTTGATGGCTGTGTAATATTCGTGTGTGTGTGTGTGTGTGTGTGTATTATATATATACATATATACATTATACACACACACACACACACACACACACACACATATATATATATATATATATATATACCACATCTTTATCCATTCATCTGTCGATGCACATCTGGGCTGTTTCCATAGTTTGGCTACTGTGGACATTGCTGCTTTAAACATTGGGGTGCAGGTGCCCCTTCTGATCACTACATTTGTATCTTTGGAGTAAATGGATGAAAATATTTTTAAAAATCTTTCCACTAAGGGTGTCTGGGTGGCTCAGTCAATTAAAAACCTCAGATCATGATCTCAGGGTTGTGATTTCAGTTCAGGTCATGATTTCAGGGTTGTGAGACTGAGATTCTCTTCCTCTGCCCCTCTCCCCCTTTGCCTCTCCCCCACTCTCATCCTCCATCTCTCTCTCCCTCTCTCCAAAAAAAAAAAAAAAAAATACAGTTTTCCACTATATGATTCTACTCTCAAAAGTTTATTCTAAGGAAATAATCATTGTTGTAGTTAATTGTTTCTTTCTTCAATATATCATTGATCAAAAAATTAGAAAACCATCTAGATATGCAACAAATATGCAACAATAGAAAATAATGAATACAATATTGTGCAATCATATAACTGTATATAATGTATCTAGCTAAAATGATGAGTTTAAACATCAATTTTCATGACAAACATTGAGAAGATGGCTTATAATTTTGACTTCCCTGGTTATAAAATTCTGTACATGAAACATCCAAGTGAATTCCAAGAAAAATAACTGGCATATACAGGATATACAAGGAAATCAGTATGGTGCTGGATTCAAGACAAATTGACAGAACTCACCTACTTATGCGTGTGTGTATACACATATATACATGTATATATGTGTCTCTCTCTATGTATATATATAGAGAGGGAGACTCTCTCTCTCTCTCTCTCTATATATATATATAGAAAGTTTTACAGAAGTTATGTAAGTTGTTGATTGAGGACTTCAAAAGATCAAGGGTGAATAAAGAGAGAACTATATTACTTTTTTACATAGATTCAATTTGTTAAAAATATCATTTTTTCCAAATCAGATTAAAAACTTAAAAACTGGAGGACTTGATTCTGTAATTTATATTAAAGATATAATTTAAAGAATAGTTAAAAACATCTTTATGGAAAATAGGATGAGTAGACACAAAGGAATTTGACAGTGAAAGTTGTTTTTGTTTTTGTTTTAAGGAAAAAGAGGAAGAAAGAAAGGAGTGGGAGGAAGAAAGGAGGATGAGAGAAAAGGAGGGAGGAATAGGTTCCATAAACATAATTGAATGCCATATCATTCTTTGCTATTCTCCTTTTGTTGTACAATTTTCGTGCATTTCCTCAATGTTTTCCATGCAATGCAGTAAATCTAAGAAAATTTATGGCTGAACATTTAGCAATGTCAAAGTTACCAGAAAAATCTATGGAGGTATATTATGTATTTTGACAATATACAGCTTCTGGAAATTTGATGGGGGTACATGTGTTATAAGGAGATTTCTGCCTATGCAAATTGTTTAAATTACCTGATTTTAAGTTTTTACATTTTAAAAATCTGCCTTCCTATCTTAAAGGATGTCTGTGAGTAATAAATGTTTTTTTTTTCTCCCAAAAGTATTTGTAAATAAAAAGCAACCAATAACACATAATTTTTTTTGTCATTTTTATGTCTATGTGATATAAAAGAAAAGAAAAACAGCTATTTTTTTGTCATTTTCAGTTCACAAAAGAGTGAGAAATATGCAATGATCACTTCCAAATAGATATTTTTGTAATCTCATTAGAGTAAAATTTCTGAATGTACAATACACTTTACATTGTATTTTAAAAAATATAATTTGCTGAGTTTTGACATATGTATGCACCTATGTACTAATCCTCGTGATCAAGTTTCCCTCTTAAATGTTATAATAGTTTCCATTTATTTCCTTTATGTGAAGGATTATACACAAATTTATAAAAAAAACAGTAACCCCATAAAATAGGAATTTTCATTATTTTACACAATAACAAATTCTAGGTGAGAAATATAGATGGTTTGCTCCTGATTCAAAGATAGTAATAACAATAAATACATATATAAGTAAAAAGCATTCAGCATTGAAGCTTTGTTTTCTATGAATGCTATTTTACCCTAAAATACCTGCTTTTTCACTTGCATCAAATTTCACACCCAAGTAATTAATATGAAGTTGACCCAAGATATACAAATCATGATAAATTTATTACTTAAAAATGTTAATTAGCTCTTTATTGCTTATTGTTTTAAAGTTACATTTAGAGGTATTTTAATTTGATATTATATATTTAATTTGATATTATATATTATATATTTGATAGTTCTTATTTTCTATTTCTAACCACTAAGGTAGTAGTATTAGGGAACAATATCATATGCATTTCTTTAAAGATTTTATTTATTTATTTGACAGACAGAGATCACAGGTAGAAAGAGGCAGGCAGGAGGTTGGGGTGGGGGGAAGCAGGCTCCCCACTGAGCAAAGAGCCCGATACAGGACACCATCCCAGAACTCTGACCTGAGCCCAAGGCAGAGGCTTAACCCATTAAGCCACCCAGGCGCCCCTATCATCTGCATTTTTAAATATGTTTGCTACATGAGTCCAAAAGTAATTAAAATATGCTTTTAATTAAAAAAATCCACCCATAAATTGGTTATAATCACTATTATCACCAATAATCACTATTGGTAAAATCAGCATGGTGCTTGGTGATTTATTATCATCACTTTATTGGGCTTTTTGTAGACTTTTTCTCTTAAAAATTGTCAGATGCAAAGATGTGAAGTGAAATATAATTGTTAACAGTGAAATCCCTGACATGCCCAGCTTTATGTAATGATAAACAGCATAACAACATGATTAGTCATCATTAAGTGTCTATGAACTTTTGGTATAGCTTTTTATCTTGCTGGGCTTCTAAGGACATATTCTGACTTCCTTTAATGCCAAGAGCAACAAAGCAGTCTGGTTCCCTCACTCTACTCCTAAAGTCTGCTTCCCTCTACCAGTATTTTGACCTTTGAGTCAAGTGCGCTCAGGTAACAAGATAATGAAGCTATAAGGCCAAGGATCCTTCTTGACTTTTTGTTAGTACTATGCCTTTGGTACATCATTATGTCTGCCAAGACAGCTGAGTGTTTTATAACATTTTAAATAACATTCTGTATTGCTGACTCATAGGCAATTCATTGCTTATCATGAGCGTCACATAACAGATAAGTGAATCACAGGAGAGCTCTAAAGAACTATGCTGGGAAAACAGCCTTCCTAGGCAAAGCAGGCAGAGTGCACTTCCCCATTCTTCTGTAGAGTTAACTCTTAGCATATTTATATATCACTTACTTCATTTTTTCTTTTTTCTTTAAGTGCTCTCACCATCCTGGGCTTCTTCATGTTTATCAGCCTCCCGGATGCTGTTAAGCACAAGATAAAATGGTCCAGTCAGAGACAGAGACAGAGGTCCAGGCAAGAGACAGAGGATGTTTCAGAGACTTACCAAATTAAAAGCTACCAAGAAATCCTCTAGTTTAGGCTTTCTTCCCAGCTGACTTTTATATTGTGCTAACATTATACCAAATGTTTCTTGGACTGGAATAGGACATACAAGGTTTTTTTAAGCAATCATATTTCATATCCAGAAAAAGAGCAAAAAAAAACAAAAAACAAAAACAAAAACAAAAACACTGCATGAAAATAAAAATAATATTTAATTTTAACAATAAAGATGAGAAAATAAATAGATTTCCTATGATACTTATGATGGTATAAGGCAAAATATATATGATTAAATTTTATTATTTTCATTTTTTATGATGATTTTGGAACATAATATTTGTCAATTACAATACTAACTATTTTATCTTCACAACTATTCTTTACAATTGATGCAGTTATTAAATTTTATAAGTAAAAAATTTAATTTCAAGAAGTGAAGTAACTTTTTATTCAGTAATTAAGCTGAAGCCTTCCTAATGACAAAGGTTGTGCTCTATCTACTAATCTACCAATTTTTAAAATTCTGTTGATATTCAGATTTAATTTCCTTTTATTTTTTTAAGATCTACTTTACTTACTTTTCACTAATTCGTCTAATAAAATACTACAATAATACTAAGAAAATAAATGCATGGTTTGGTCATAATAAAATGACCATTCTGTCTATATTTTATTTCCAGAATGCTACTGATGAGGGAGCAGGAGGCTGGCTGAGGACAAAGCAAAAGCTGGCACCTTGCACCCCCTCTCCATCTGCTCCCCTCGGTGATGTGTGTGGCATTCCTCAGGTACCCCTGACTGCCAAAACAAATAGTTAACTTGCTGAGATCACAATCCCGCAAGACAGGAGTCTCCCTTGGTTTAACAAAGAAGTTACATTATCAATAGCACAATTTCCAGAGGCGAATGACTCAGTTCCTCAAGCTTTAATGTCACCCTCCCCTCCATAAACAAAACTGAAGGAGGCTGGGGTAGAAGGAAGTTAAGTCTCTTCTATACCTAAATCTCACTAACAAAGATGCTTGATAGCAGGATTATGACATTCCACCAGGAATCTCCCAACTATCTTGATGTTACTGTCTTGCCAGAAGACAACATTGATCAAGCCTCTGGTATCCCTGTGCCTTGGAGGCCTCCTTTAGCATATGAAAGCTCCATCGAAACCACCTTTCCCTCACCTTCCCCCAACCGCAGGGTACATAACCTGCCATCCCTCACAACCCGGGGCAGCTGCATCTCTTCCTGCCCACGGGTCCTGTCCCCGTGCTTTAATAAACCACCATTTTGCACCAAAGATGTCTCAAGAATTCTTTCTTGGTCATCGGCTCCGGACCTCAGCCCACCAAACCTCACCCAGGTTCTAGAACTTCATCACTACCATATTTGTTGCAGTAATAGCCTGTATTCCCATACCAGACTGACCAGTTTTTACTTATCTAATCAGCTTTTGTTTAGGAGAATCTCATATTGAGTTGTACATATCTCTACAATAACAGTGTATTGATAATGTCCCTGATCCTTCCTTGGCTGTGTATAAGATATGTATTGGCATAGTTACATCTGTCAACATGTCATTATTAATCAAAACACTTGCTAGACCCAGTAGATATTTTGTGACTTCTCTATTGATAATCTAATGTATTGATTACTTCACTGGTACTTAAACATCTCTGAGCTTCAACATTGAGAAACAGCCATTAACATTCCCACTCACCCATGTTTTGTAAATATCGCAGCTAATCTGGTGTTTTGCCTGCAAGCTACCCATTTCGATCCCATTTTAATTTTTAATTTGTTGTTTGTTTAACTAAGAAATAAACTGTTTTGGGAAGTGCAGCAAACTTCAGTATGTTACCCATTTATTAAAGGAATGAAAGAATGTATGTATAGTAAGAAATTGCAGTAAAAACACAATATATTTTATTAAAGTCCTGGTAAGTTTGTATTCAATCATGTGTAAAACAATTCTAAACAAACATTATACCCAAATAAACAGCCATTTCTGGGTCCTTAGCAAATATTTAGATCTGAAGTTAAGAGTATACACATAGAAAGTTCATATTAAAACTTGCCATAGAGTTAAGATACAGCATTTTTATTCATGACCATCAAAGGGACCCTAGATACAATCAAAGTCACTTAAGAAAAAACTGTTAAAAAACCACATTGGATATAGAAAAAGAAAAGACAGTCTCATGAGAAATGAACAAAGACTAGAAAACAACGCAGGAGGCTTTTCTAAAGGTGGTTGAGGGCAGAGTTTAGACAGAAAAACAGGAATTGGCAAAGACTTGTCTATAACTGGTAGAGGGAAGAGTTCATAAGGAGTTTGAAAAGTGCCCGTTGGTACTGAAAAAAATACCAATTTGAGTGAAAAGTCAAAATTGAAAAGATTAGGAGAAGACTAACTTACTTAGAAAATAATACAAAAAGTTAATTGCTCCCCAGAATGGAATTACCATCTTGTCAGGAGATACTTGACATCACCCACTTGAAAGGAAATTATACTCATTGCTCTACAATCAATGGAATTTTAGGGCTACATCTAAAAACAATACCTTTATAGAGAAAATTACTACCAGATTTTCAATAAAAGGGGGACCCCAAGTGTTGAAGACATCGTGAAACTTCTGTCATGGGATGGAGTTGGCTGGGCATGAAACGGGGAAAAAATTCTAGCTTAAAAGATAATTAAGGGGGTGTCTGGGTGGCTCAGTGGGTTAAAGCCTCTGCCTACTGCTCAGGTCATGATCTGGGGATCCTGGGATCCAGCCCCGTGTTGGGCTCTCTCCTCCGCAGGGAGCCTGCTTCCTCCTTTCTCTCTGCCTCCCTCTCTACCTATTTGTGATCTCTGTCTGTCAAATAAATAAATAAAATCTTTAGGGAAAAAAAAAGATAATTAAGAACTATGCATCACAGATCACTTTTCTCAGATTATGAAAAGATCTTAAAATGTGTGTCTGTTATTGTTGTTAGTGCATATTGGTACTGATAAACAGAAATATAATTAAAATGAGAAAAAGTACATATAAAAAAATTTTGTGTACAGACAGTCCCTGACTTCATGGTTTCAAGGTGATCTTATAGCCATATGGTGGAATGAAAGGGATATGCATCCACTTCAAATTTTGAATTTTGATCTTTTCCCAGGCTAACAATATGCAGTATAATGCTCTGTCATAATACTCAGTAGTGGCAATGAGCCACAGCTCTCAATCAGTCATGAGATCATGAGGGTAAACAACCAATACACTTACAACTACTCTGTACCTATACCACCATTCTGTGTTTTACTTTCAGTACAGTATTCAATAAATTACATGAAATATTCAATATTTATTTTAAAGTAGGCTTTGTGTTAGATGATTTTGCCCAACTGTAGGCTAATATAAGTGTTCTGAGCACATTTTAAGTATACTAGGCTAAGCTACAATCTTTGGTATGTTAGGTGTATTAAATATATTTTCAATTCATGATAGTTTCCATTTATGATGAGTTTATCAGGACTTAACCCCATTGTAAGTCAAGAAGATCTGTGTACTTGTTTCCAATGCAGTTAAAAAGCAAAATTTGAGGAAAGTGTATGTCACTAGACATTCAGTCTCAGGTGCTTTAAGAGAAGAAATACATACAGTGCTATTCATGGATGGGTGGTATCAAGCTACTCGGAGGGAAGGCAGTAAGACCGAGGTCTAGACACTTGCTTCAATAAGAAAACCAAAGGATAAATATGATAGGTGTGCCATCGTGGAAGAGCACTACTGGGATCTCATTTTGAGAAAGACCTTGACAATCCACAAGGAGTGTATTTAGTGGACAGCCTTTAGTTGTGGAATACTTGAAATCTACTGCAGTGTTTCCACTGAGGCTGCGCTCTTCCCAAACAACTAGAAGGCAACGATAGCTTAAGATGATAGTGCTTACCTAGGTATTCCTCCCTAATGTCAACTCTTCTATGGCAATTATCAGAGCTCTCTCACTGTCTGTCCAAAACTTTCTCAGAGGTGCACTGCAACAGAGGCTTTTTCAACTCTGTGCTCTTTATTGCCATGCTCCTCTCACAGACATCAGACCTACTCTGGGGTCTGCAGAATTTTCCTGCCTCCTTCTTTCCCTCTTCACTTTATCTTTCATAGACATTTTGTACAATATTTTCTTGCATTTCTTACTTAGTCTTGATGTCTGCTCCCAGAACACAAGTGACAAGTGGGGTTCCTGAGGCTCAGTCATAGAAGGGTCTAAATGTGATTTCCTGATCCTTGAAAGAATACATGCTAACATATCTTTATGCACATTGACCTCAATAAAGTGATTCAAGAAGACTGCCTATAAGCAACTGAACTTATAAACACATAACATAAACATATAACATAAAAACAGCAAGCTGAGAGGTCACCTCATTAAAAATAAACCAGATGCCAGTGGAACATCTCTTCTTACTCTCATCTTGGCATCTGTTTCAAAGGTATTTCTCTGGGACCTTGCCATCTCAAAACTACTGGACCTACTACCACAAAAATCAGAATCTGTTTAAGACCTGTTCCACACCTAGTGCTGTAGTGCTGGGACAGATGATGATGTTTTGTTTGTTTTGTGTTATGTATTAGCATGTCTGCTGGATATAAGCTCCATAAAGGCAAACAGTTCTGTTTATTTTGTCTACTCATGTATGACATGTGCCAACAACAGTGCATCGTCTATATAGTAAGTGCTCAATTGATATTAGTTGAATTAATAAATAGCTTTTTGTAGATGATGTGCAATGGAATTTGAACCCCTAACACTCTATACAAGGTACATTTTATATCATAACCTGCACAGCTTTGGACAGGGGATGTGAGGGAATATACACAGAGGAATATATGATGGTAGGCAAAATGAACAAAGCTGGAACTAGCAAGTCTGGGACTGAGTTATTCCCTTGTGTATAAGACTGACAATGTGAGAGTCAACCAGAAATCCACTTTAGATTAATCATAAGAACAAAAGAAGTATACTTGTTTTAAATTTAAATTGGGAACCATTCACAAGGGATTTTTTATTATATACAAAATACTTTCAGAGCTCTTTATCATGACATACAAGTTGCTCCAGGATATGTTCCCAACCTGTCTATGCAGACACATCTGACGTTCTGCTTCCAAATTTGCATTTTAATAACACCAACTATAATCTCCTTTCCACAACTAGCTCATTTATGTCTATAGGTCTTTTAATTGTGTTTTTGATATAAAGACATTGGTAAATATTATGTCAGTCCAGTTAATATTGTTTAATGAAATAGAGAGACCCAACTTATACACACACACACACACACACACACACACACATACTTGTATGCATAGTCCAATTACTGTCTTATTTTCAGATTAGCTGTTTGGAAAAGTTGTTTGTGATACCTTTTCTCATATAAATCATGATGTTAATTGTAGATATATGTTAAATAGTACAAATGGCTATTTAATTAAAGGCGTCAGTCCTTGCATTCTCTGGCTCTGCTCCATATCATCTACTCTCAGTTCCTGTCAGTCCTGAAATCTCTTCTTTCAAAATATGGAAATATACAAGCAGTTATATATCACCAGTGCAGAATAAGAGATATGTATGTTAGGAGGTGATGGAAGAATGGACATTTAGTCCTTATTTTAATGGGGCAAGATGAATGGGGTTAATTAATGTAAACATCTAGGTACTCTTGGAATATTGAATTTTTCTCCCAAATCTTGCCTTATTTTTCAGTGTAAAAATAGAGCTCTAAATCCATTTTGGGTTTAAACTTTTACATTACTTTCTTGAGGCCCTTTTTACCTGTGCAATTATTGCCAGTTTTCTTGAGACAATGGTCTTGAGCCTTTAGTCATATTTTAATGATGAATCAAAGCAGCTATACCACCCTGAAGTCAAAATATACACAGTGAGATCTTAGGACACACTAGCTTCTATGCCATGCCAGTTCAATTACAGGAAATTGAGTTCCAACTGTGTAATAGCACTGTGCATGATAGTGAGCTACAAAATTCAATAAAATATATATCATGCCCTTGAAAATCTTATGGAATAATTGGCGTGTGTGTGTGTGTGTGTGTATGTGTATAGTTTTGCATCACCCAAGTCAATGCTTTGACTGAGGATGTTTTCACTTTCATCTGTGGACATGTTCAGAGTAGAGGCTTAACAAAGCAATAATCTTTCTGCTTTCTAATTTTAGCTCTCCTATTCTAAATAAGCATGCTTTTTATAATCTATTTAACGCCACATGTGTTCCATTTTCTGTGCTTCTTGTCGATGATTTTAAAAGATTTTATTTATTTATTTGGCAGAGCAAGACACACAGAGAGAGAGGGAACACAAGCAGGGGGAGTGGGAGAGGGAGAAGCAGGCTTCCTGCCCAGCAGGGAGCCTGATGCCTGGCTTGATCCCAGGAGCCTGGGATCAGAACTTGAGCCAAGGGCAGAAGCTTAAGGACTGCGTTCCCCTTTCTTGATGATTTTACTGTTTAAATTGGCCCCTGTGCCTAGTGCTGAACTGCTGTCTAGTGTTCCTAAGTACAAGAAGGCTGTGATGTGCCTAATAGAAGAAATATGTGCACTAGGTAAACTTTGTTCAAACATGAGTTGTAGTCCTATTGCCATGAGCTCATTGTTAATGAATCAATGACATAGTGCATCCAGAAAAAGCAAGAAGAAATTTGCCGGTCTGTACATGAGGCTACTCAGAAAGTGCTAAAGTAACATCTATAGTGCATGTTGAAGCTATGGAAAGATGGTGAAGTGGTTAAGTTCGTGGTTTCATGAAATGACAATTGGGGTTTTAAAAATTCGTAGTGGACAATACTTGTCGTGAAGCAGGAAGCCTAAGTAATTTATGGTTTTGTTTCCCAGAGGCAGGAAAATGTTAAACCTTCTTGGTGTGTGCTGGCTGGCTTTCATGTCTCAAAAGGCGATGCAAAATGAAAAATGTTAAGCTTGCTGGTGAGATAGGTTTTGCAAATCAGGGGGCTGTAGAAGATTTTATCTTGTTTTTTTAACATATCTGCTAATTTTTCTATGGGAGAAAGGTTATGTGGAAGAACAAGTTTTCAACTTGATGAGACTGGCTTGTTTGACAAGGATGTGGAGAAACAAACCTACATATGCAAATGATAATTTTATGGACAAAAATGTGTCATCAGAGGCTTGCGGAAACTATCTCTGTATTTCCCCTCAGAGCAGTGGTTCAGGATTTGCTAATTCAGCATTGTGGCTACTTTACAGAATATAACTACTGCAAAGAATGTGAATCTACTATATACACATATATGCATACATGTTTCTATAAATACGTATATATGTAAATTTTTTTTTTAAAGATTTTATTTATTTATTTGTCAGAGAGAGAGAGAGAGAGAGCAAGAGCGAGCACTGGCAGACGGAGGCAGAGGGAGAAGCAGGCTTCCCGCCGAGCAAGGAGCCCGATGTGGGACTCAATCCCAGGACGCTGGGATCATGACCTGAGCCGAAGGCAGCTGCTTAACCAACTGAGCCACCCAGGCGTCCCCTGTAAATTTTATATATTTACAGAATTGATCAAAAGAGAAAAGATGTCTGACCTCATGAAATTTATACTCTAATAAAAAGGAAGAAATATAATCACCCAGTAAACAAATAAAAAACAAGATGATAACTGTTAGTTACATCATTTAATGAGAGAACTAAGACAGTGTGATAGTGACTAGAGCTACTTTATATAGACAACCACCTAAGGCCTTGTGAAAAGGCCACAGTCTAGTCAAGGTGTAAAAGATAAGTAGAAGCTAGCCATACAAAAAAACTTACCATAAAAAAATAATACATTTTCCAATATGATATTTGCAGTTAATTTTGTGTAAAAGTGTACTGCTAATTCTGAAATGATATTTGAAGATACAGTCAGTGTATATTGAAATAAGAATTGACTTCAAAATATTTTAGCAAATGAAAATGTAAAAACACATTTATCATATCAACTAAACTGTGTCAATAAGAATGATTTAAAAAAATCACATGAAATAGAAAAGGAAAAACATTATAAAAATCCTCCCCAGATTTTGAAACATCTAGAGACTGAAAGTCTAGATTCAAATTCTTGTAGATATTTGCACATTTGAGGTTTGCAATCGGATAGCATTATCATAGAAACAGCTTTTCTAATGCTGCTAGCAGTTCTACTTCCAACCCAAATCAGAAACAGGAAATAAAAAGGCATACAAAGGGGAAAAGTAATGAATAAAGTTAACCAAACTTTGAGGCTCTCACATTTGATGTAGGTCAACCTTGAATTTTAGATGAATGCTTGATTCACAATTCATATAAATTAGGTCATTCATCCCTGGTGACATATGTGTCTCAAAAATTAGCATTGACTTTCAAGTCGTTGAAAATGTTTCTATGAATCTTTGGAAGAGTTTCAAATAATTAAATATTTGACATCTATTTTAGATAAGAATTAAAGAGTACATTCGAAATCATTTTAAAAAATAAATGTATCTAAATATATTCCAAATTGTAATCTTTTCATTCATCACAAAATTATATTAATGACATATTTGCTCTATTATTATATTTCTTATATTATTTATTAGAACCTTGTCTTAAAATAGGCTAAGCTATAAACCAAAGTTCCTCAAACATGGTCAAACACTCTAGGGACACTTAAACAAGTGTACTCATGTTTCTAATATGGGACGGCCCACCCTGACCTCACTTTTGCCACCAACTCTGGTCTAGGAGAAGAAAGATAAGGTGTCTTCTTGGTGAATTTGGGAGACAAAAGTAATTCTACCACCCTTCTTTACCCCACTGGTGAGGTCAACCTGCTTCCTCAAAAGGTAATTGTCGGGGTGCCTGGGTGGCTCATTTAGTTAAGTGTCTGACTTTTAATTTCAGCTCAGGTCATGATCTCAGGGTCCTAGGATTGAGCCCTGTGTCAGGCTCTGCACTCATCAGGGACTCTGCTTCTAGATTCTTTCTCTCCCTCTGCCTCTTTGCACATGCTCTCCCTCTCTCTCAAATAAATTTTAAAAAATCTTCGAAAGGTAGTTGTTATAATCCTACATCCTGCCACGAGCTTAAAGGAGAAGGACTCTCCCTGTGAAGGAGCTAACAGCTGCCACTTCTGTCTCTTATTGGGTTTGAGAATCTCTGTACTTCAGAGGTGACAGTTGAAGAAACCTACTTCACGATATAAACACAACAGCATTTTCCAAAGCTGATATCTTGATCTCCATTATCTTGTCTCTTATGTCTTATCGCTCACATGGTTTTGAAATCAAGGTGTAAAGAAGAGGCATTACTATTGACCTTTAAAAACCCTAAGCATACAGAATAACTTTAGGAAGAAGGGAAATGTGGTTGCACGAGAGGTCATAGCCTTTGGAGTCAGAGAAATTAGAATTCAGATCTCAGCTCTTCCACCTCCTGGTGCATGTATGCATGTGACAAGTTACTGATTTTTCTCCAAACCCACGTTTTCCTAGTACAAAATGGAAACACTTCTGGTTAACTTGCAAGGCTTAGATGAAGATTAAAGATAATGGAGATAAATTTCACAAGACAAAGAAAGCTCTAAATGAATGTTCATTATTAATATTAATATTATTTTAATTTCATATTGATACTTTAACAATTCAAACTTAATTAAAAGTTATGATGTGATTAAATATTTAAGTCCAGATTATTATAATTGCTATTTCTCAATTGTCATCATCATCATTAATTAATTCTTGTTAATATCTTAAGAAAACCTATCACTATTATATTAAGAAACATATGAAATAATAAATTCATTTTACTTTATAGAATCATTACAAAATCCAATTTATTTTAAGTATATCTGAAAGTTATACACTTAATCTTCTAAGAATAAATAGATGTTATCTATTAAACTTCTTGATACAAATCTTATATCAAAGTCACCTCCAAATCACTAATAAGTAGTTATATCTTATGAAACAATTGGCTTTGCTTTCAAGAAAGCAGACATTGTAGGGAAAGGAATTTGATTTTTTTCTCACTGTAAGTGAAATCTGTTATTTCTGATTCTTAAAGAGGGTTTAAAGAAGAGATTTGGAAATTAGAGGGAGTAGGCAGAGTGCATTGCTTTGCTTTGGAACGTATGACACGATAGGGAAAGTTATGTCTTAACAGTTAGAAGCCCTGGCTAGTGTGGCTAACCTCCTGGGGCCTCATTTTCTTTAACTGTAAAATAACACTTTGAATCAAATAATCAGCTGATACAATCCTGGTTTTGACTCAATATCAAGTTGATGTTGTCCATCTAAGATATGAATGGCAAATCGAAGAGCAAGTTTTGAAGGATTCTCTGGATACTGTGTTTCTTTCATCTCATTGAACATTTCAGAATCTTTTCAATGTTTTGACAAGGTACCAAGGAATTTCTAATCTTTCAACATATCTATATTAAACTGTAAGTCACAAAGGTGATGTCAAATATATTATATTCTATAATGTTTTGAACTATTTCCTTCAGTATACAAATGCAAAGACAGGTCTTCAAAACAAATGTCATTACCAAACTATTTTAAATCCATCATATTTGCTAATTAGCCACTGGATAAAAACAACCACTTTGGTCTTGGCATCTAAGACCTTTTTTATTCTGGACCATATGTACCTATATTTCACTCTTTTCTGCATGAACCATCTGCTCCAGAAATATAATTTTCAAATAATCATGCCCCGAATATATTTAGCATGTGTTCTGTTCATTCCCCCTTGTATGTCTTTCCTGCATTAAGAAATTGCCATCTCTTCAACTAAACCTTTTTTTCAAGAACCAAGTCAAATCCCATTTCTTTGTTGAACCCTTTCTTGATTCTTCTGTTCTTAGTTAGCTAAAGAACTTATTATACAGTTATTACATGATATCTAATAATACATATTTGCCTACCTTTCTATCTCTCCTTTCTCTTCTTTTTCTCATTTTCTTTCTCACTCTCTCACCCGACTATCACAATTTTAAATTCTGATGAAAAGGAATCGGTTGTTATACCACTTTATAATTTCAAAATACATAAAAGTTGTGATGGTTAATTTTATGTGTTAATTTTCTGTCACAGGGTGCCCATGTTTGACTAGATACTATTTCTGCCTATGTCTGTGAGGGTATTTTTAGATGAGATTGCCATTGGAACTGATAGAATGGGTAAAAGA
Source organism: Martes martes (assembly GCF_963455335.1). Classification (NCBI taxonomy): domain Eukaryota; kingdom Metazoa; phylum Chordata; class Mammalia; order Carnivora; family Mustelidae; genus Martes; species Martes martes. The sequence goes on along the minus strand of NC_137889.1, from coordinate 162,612,171 downwards.
GATTATCCTCCCCAACCTAGATGTGCATCATCCAATCCATAGGAGAACCTGATTAATAAAAAGATGGGAGAAGGGAAAATTCACACTTTCTGCCTGACTGAAGCAATCAGCACCACTGGTTTTCTGGTCTCAAGACTAAGGACTAGAACTTACACTGCATGTTTTTCTGGCTCTCAGGCCTTCAGACTCAGATTGCAACTACAGCAGCAGCTATTCTGGGCCTCCAGTTTGCAGGTACCAGAACATGGGACATCTCAAACTTCATGATCACATGGGCCAATCCCTTATAATACATCTCATATATATATATATATATATATATATATATATATATATATTTCCATCCTATTGGTTCTGTCTTTCTGAAAAAGTCTGAATAAAGCAAGAGTCAGAGGGACGCCTGGGTGGCTCAGTTGGTTAAGCCGCTGCCTTCGGCTCGGGTCATGATCCCAGGGTCCTGGGATCGAGTCCCACATCGGGCTCCTTGCTCAGGAGAAGGAGAAGGAGAAGGAGAAGGAGCCTGCTTCTCTCGCTGCCTCTGCCTGCCTCTCTGCCTGCTTGTGTGTACTCTCTCTCTGACAAATAAATAAATAAAATATTTTAAAAAAAAAAGCAAGAGTCAGTTTACAGATACAGATACTTTTCAAATCAATGAAAATGTAGAAATAAAGCTCTGATTTTTAATGGAAAATAGAAAAAATATACTCTGCATTCATGAGAGAAATAAGATATTCAAAGCTCTTGGCACATGTGATATATTTATTATTGAAAATTACAGCTGTGATAAAAAAACAGATACTAATTGTAATGTCTTTTCTTGCAAGAGACGAAATGATCCAACACTTAGAAGGATCGACTCTAGATCATTAATCTCTGATATTTTTCTTGTCATGTATGAATTGTTTTAAAATGTAAGGATATGATATCTGAAAGTATATCCAATACTGAGAGAAAAAAAAATGGAAATATAAGAGGCAACTTAACTCATATATATATGTGGGTATATATACATATATAACTTATGTGTATATACATATACACATTACTTAAGTGTATATACATAATCACTACACTTAACTTATGTTGTTATGTGCATATATACATATATAACTTAACTCATATATGTATGTATATATACATATACACATATATATGAATTTATATATGTGTGTGTGTGTGTGTGTGTGTGTGTGTATAGAATGTGTAACTGCTCTTTTAAGTTTTAGATAACCAGTCTGCTAGTTGTACATTGATTTTTCACTGGTAGCTTGAAAACTGATTTACTTGGATTCACTATCTTTTTAGCTGCTTACCACTATGATACAAGCTGACCCTAGGTATTAAGAAAAAAAAGAACATGGAAGAAGCTATAAAATGCATTCCCAAAGTAAATTCATGATGTTAGAAGTTTTTTCCAACTATTTCTTACCTTACTACATAATCATGCATTTTGCTACCCAGAAAGCAGTGAATTACATAAAGAAGAGAATTCTTTTTCCTTCTTAATAAATGGAAGTATTTGAGGTGTTCATACTCAGGCAAATGAAGGTAGTAAATCAAAAACAAAACAAAATGAAAGTTTGAAAATCACTTCTTGAATCTGAAAACTCTAAAGGGAAAGCATGTGGCTATGCAGTGAAGCATATGTTGTATGTGTTTGCAAACTTTATAAAATCCTATGTTAGGTTTATGTATCAAAAGCATCTTCCTAGTATTTTGGGACTTTCTGGGATTGTAAATTTAATTCAAAACTGTGTTCCTTCTCCTCCTGGTTTTCAGCCTTGACACTTCTCCAAATACCCACTCATCTCATCGCCAGGAATGGTTGATTCATTCTAACGGGGAAATACTTCATTGTTGTTCTATACTCTTCCTCTAACCACTTTTACAAATTCCTCATTATTTTCCAACATAGGTAAGGAACAACTTTACATTTCTTTCTTAAGTTGTGAGATAGATTATATGGCATGCCCCAAAGACATGTTCTCTTACTCATGATTTTGTATTTCCCTTTTCCCATAAACACTGCTGTGTTTCTTACCTCAGTCCCCTCTAGGATCTTCCTTCAAAATTTGTAATCTAAATGTCTTCAAGTCTCCCTTCTGAATCCCTGATAGATTTTCTATTCTTGCATTATCAAAAATCCTCAGAAGATAAGCAACCCTAACATGAGTAATCTATAAGGAATGCCCCAGGCTTACTAGGTTTAAATGAAGAAGTAATTGAATAAATATCATTATAATATCTGTTTTCTGACACCAAAAGTGTGGCTTTTTCTGACATCAAATTCATGGCATTTTCCCACATCAGCTGGGGACCCCCCTATTCAATTCATTTCTAACACTAATACTTGAAGTTAGTACAAACCCTACAGGTTAAGGACTCAGTCCTACATACGAGACTGCCCCTACTTAAGAAACCAGTCACAAATGAGCAGCGAAGCTACCCACATTTTAACTGTGTGACTCACAGAATTCAGGAAAGTGTTCTACTTACTCTTTCAAATTATTGTAAAGGATACAATTCAGGAACAACCAAATGGAAGAGATCCATGAGACAAGGTATGGGGAATGGGAACACACCACCCTACCAGCACTTTCATGTGTTCACCATCCCAGAAACTTTTTCTTTTTTGTATGGGGCTTTATTGCAGACTCGTGACTGATTAGAATCATTGGCTATTGGCGGTTGATTTCAATCTCCAGTCTCTCACCCTCTTTCTAGAGGTTGGGGGTGGGGCTGGCATTTGCAACCCTCTAATTCCATGATTGTTTCCTCTGGCTACCAGCCCCTATTCAGAAGACATCATAGGTCCCCATCAACAATCACTTCATCAGCATAAATTTAGGTGGGATTGAAAAAGGGTTTGTTATGAATAACAAAAGGCATTCCTACAACTCAAGAGGGCCTTAGGAATCTATAACACGAACCAAATCTAGAACAAAAATCATTTATGTATATTATATAATTATTATCACACCACAATTATAAAAGCTACTTTTTATGTACATTTGCCTCCAAGTTCTTCTTCCTAAACTACTGAAAGAGTTCTTGCTGACTCACTTACACTGAAGACGGATTAGATGACTGAATAATTTTTAGCTCCCCATTATCTTACTCTTCTTTTTAACTTATGATAACAATAGTTTGGCTTCCCTCCCAGATGTTAGGGAATAGAAGTACATTTTAAATCAGATGATTTTGCTATTTTCTTAGTAGCAGTCCTTGAAAGGTCAATAAACAATTATAATTACTAGAAAAATAAAGTTTAGGACTTAACTGTACAGCATCCGTATATCCAATTTGATAAACTATATTAGATTATTTTGCCATTTTCTTTTCTGCATATCTCTTTATTCTGCAACCAATCTTAAAGCTTTTTTAGGCAAATCTGCTTAGGCATTTGTTATATTTCCCAAAGCAATAAAAAAAATAGACTTTAAATTAATAGATATTATTTAGCATTTGTTTTGTATGCATTTAACATCTAAGTACACTTGACACTGTATAATGCAAAAGTGAGTTTTTTGTGAATTTATAATTGAGTAATGAATAAAGGAATAAAGATAACCAAGAAAGGAAAAAAAAAGAAGCATATGTAAGGGAAAATAGGAACTCTCTAATAGTTATTTTTAAAAGAGATTTTTAAATTTATTAATTTATTTTTAAATAGATTACTTTAATAAACACATTGATTCTTTTCTAAAAAAAAAAAAAAAGTAATATGGGGATGAGATTAAGTGTCCACAATTTAGAAAATCTTGAATCTTATTTCAAGCATCACTGAAATCTACTTTTAAAATGTGTTAGGGCACACCCCAGTGTCCTTATCAGTAAGAAATATGGGTGATAAAAAACTTCATGTACCAAAAAAAAAAAGAAAAGAAAAGAAAAGAAAAGAAAAGAAAAAGAAAAAAAAAAGTCTTCATGTACTTTTTATTTTTAGTGTAAATGGACTTTCATACAGATTTGTTATAAATATTAACCTTTCTCACTAAATATTCAAACAATAAATAAATATAATACCACCACAGATGAGTTTATATGGTTATGATTATCCAATGATGAAAACAGACTATGGAAACATAGAGATTCAAAATAACTTCCTTTTGTGTAACAAAGTAATTAATCATTTAATTTATTTGTCAGATGATAGCCAGTCCAAGCTTGCCACTGGTGATCTTTGATTCTCTATATTTATCAGGATTGGTTCAAGGCTGACTCATGAGGTCAAAGTTTAGAAAGTGAGGGTGTGGGACACCTGGGTGGCTCAGTTGGCTAAGTATTTGCCTTTGGCTCAGGTCAGGATCCACTCCCACTTCCTGCTCCTTGCTAAGCAGGTAGCCTGCTTCTCCCTCTGATTACTACTCCCCCTACTGTGCTCTCTCAAATAAGTAAATAATCTTAAAAAGGAAAAAAGAATGTGAGGGTGTGTGACTCCTGAAGAGCAGTCATTAAATATATTACAACTTTCACTTTGCCCTTAATTGCTCTTTCTGGAAGAAGCCAGCCTCCATGCCATGCAGACACTCAAGCAGCCTCAAAGATAGGCACAATATGGAGAAGAACTGAGATTTCTCAGCAGAAGCCAACATAGACAACAATAATTTGTCAATGATAAGAGAGAGAGCCATCGTGGAAGATCTTCCAACTTCAGGTAACACTTTTTTTTTTTTTTAAAGGATTTTATTTATTTATTTGGCAGAGAGAGGTCACAAGTAGGCGGAGAGACAGGCAGAGAGAGAGGGGGAAGCAGGCTCCCCGCTGAGCAGAGAGCCCGATGCGGGGCTCGATTCCAGGACCCTGAGATCATGACCTGAGCCGAAGGCAGAGGCTTAACCCACTGAGCCACCCAGGCGCCCCAACACTTTTTTTTTTTTTTTAATTTATTTATTTGACAGACAGAGATCACAAGTAGGCAGAGAGGCAGGCAGAGAGAGAGGAGAAAGCAGGCTCTCCACGGAGCAGAGAGCCCGATGCGGGGCTCGACCCCAGGACCCTGGGATCATGACCTGAGCCGAAGGCAGAGGCTTTAACCCACTGAGCCACCCAGGCCCCCTCAGGTAACACTTTTGATGACCAGTTCTAGCTCACGTCTGAACACAACCTCATTAAAGTTCCTGAGTCAGAAGAACCAGCCAAGTTGCTAACAAATTTATCATTCACAGACACTGATATTGATGATAAATAATAATTGTTTCAAATCACTAAATTTTGAGTTAATGTGTTACACAGAAATAGAAAGCTAATACATTCATTACTTTATAGTTTTTATATTTTGAAAGTAAAGTCCTTTAAGATAATAAAATTAAAAATAATTCACTCTATAGCTTAAAAATCTTTTTTTTAATAGCCTAAAATTCTTAAAAAGATAAATGGATTAACAGCAAATACAAATACATTCCTACATATGCACTAACATATTACACACATTAAATAGGGTAGAATATTTATTTTAATCTCTCCTATACATTCTATTCCAACCAGAATTTAAACCCTTCTGTAATCTTGGGAAACCTCCGTTTACACCTGATTATTCCAACTAGTATAAAACTAAATCACAATTTTCTGCTCTACCATGCCCCAAGTTAACCCCCCCCAAAATAATAATAATTGGCTTTGAAGTGTAATTAGAATAATACTTTAGTCAAGTAAACTGCCTGATATTTTGTATTTTATTTTATTTTATTTTATTTTCATTTTTCTTTTCTTTTTTCTTTTCTTTTCTTTTCTTTTCTTTCCTTTTCTTTTCAGTGTTCCAGAATTCATTGTTTATGCACCATACCCATTGCTCCATGCAATACGTGACCTCCTTAATACCCAGCACCAGGCTCACCCAACCTCCCATCCCCCTCCCCACCAAAGTCCTCAGTTTGTTTCTCAGAGTCCACAGTTTCTCATGGTTTGTCTCACCTTCCAATTTCCCCCAACTCAATTCTCCTTTCCATCTCCCAATGTCCTCCATGTTATTCCTTATACTCCACCAGTAAATGAAACCATATGATAATTGACTCTCTCTCTGACTGACTTATTTCACTCAGCATAATCTCTTCCAGTCCTGCCCGTGTTGATACAAAAGTTGAGTATTCATCCTTTCTGATGGAGGCATAATATTCCATTGTATATATGGACCATATCTTATTTATCCATTCGTCTGTTGAAGAGCATCTTGGTTCTTTCCACAGTTGGGCAACTGTGGCCATTGCTGCTATGAACATTGGGGTACAGATGGCCCTTCTTTTCACTACGCTAGTATCTTTGGGGTAAATACCCAATAGTGCAATTGCAGGGTCATAGGGAAGCTTTATTTTTAATTTCTTAAGGAACTTCCACTCTGTTTTCCAAAGTGGCTGCAACAATTTGCATTCCCACCAACAGCATAAGAGCGTTCCCCTTTCCCTACATCTTCTCCAACACTTGTTGTTTACTGTCTTGTTAATTTTGGCCATTCTAACTGGTGGTGTCTCAGTGTGGTTTTGATTTGAACCTCCCTGATTGCTGATTATGATGAACATTTTTTCATGTGTCTGTTAGCCAGTTGCATGTCTTCTTTGGAGAAGTGTCTGTTCCTGTCTTCTGCCCATTTTGTGATGCAATTATCTGTTTTGTGTGTGTTGAGCTTGAGTAGTTCTTTACAGATCTTGGATAACAGCCCTTTGTCTGTAGTGTCATTTGCGAATATCTTCTCCCATTCCATGGGTTGCCTTTTTGTTTTGTTGACTGTTTCCTTTGCTGTGCAGAAACTTTTGATCTTGATAAAGTTGCAAAAGTTCATTTTCGCTTTTGCTTCCTTTGCCTTTGGAGACATATCTTGAAAGAAGTTGCTGTGGCCAATGTTGAAGAGGTTGCTGCCTATGTCTTCCTCCAGGATTTTGATAGATTCCTGCCTCATATTGAGGTCTTTTATCCCTTTCGAGTTTATCTTTGTGTATGGTATAAAAGAATGGTGGAGTTTCATTCTTCTACACATAGCTGTTCAATTTTCCCAGCACCATTTATTGAAGAGACTGTCTTTTCCAAAGTATATTTTTTTCCCTGCTTTGTCAAAGATTATTTGACCAAAGAGTTGAGGGCCCATATCTGGGCTCTCTACTCTGTTCCACTGGTCTATGTGTTCTTTTTTGTGTCAGTACCATCCTGTCTTGGTGATCACAACTTTGTAGTAGAACTTGAAATCAGTCAACGTGATGCTCCCAGTTTTGTTTTTCTTTTTCAACATTTCCTTAGCAATTCTGGGTCTCTTCTGGTTCCATACAAATTTTAGGATTGTTTGTTCCAGTTCTTTGAAAAATGCCAGTGGAATTTTGATCAGGAAAGCATTTAAAGTATAGATGGCTCTAAAACTGCCTGATAGTTTTATGTAATTACCACATATTAAAAACACAATTAGGTATAAATTACCAATCATTCCTATTTATTACATATTCCCATTTAGTATTAATAGTGTATATACCATTAATTATTTCTTTGTTCATTAACATTTTAAGAATTTTTTTTTATTATCAAAGTATAGCTGACAATGATATGTTAATTTCAGGAGTATAATAGTAACTAAGCAAGTCTATACATTACACTATTCTCATCACAAATGAACCTACCATCTGACACCATACAATGATAATATAATTTCATTGGCTAGATTCTCTGTGTTCTACATTTCATCCCTGTGATGTACTCATTCCATACTCGTTCCATAACTGGAAGCCTGTACTTCCCACTCCCCTTCACCCATTTTCCCACCTTCCTACTCTTCTCCCCTCTGACAATTATCAGTCTGTTCTCTGTATTTATGAGTCTGTTTCTGCCTTTTATTAAAATTTTTTGCTTGTTTGTTGGTTTTTTGTTTTTTAGATTCCATATATAAGTGGAATCATATAGTGTTTGCCATTCTCTGACTTACTTCATTTAGCATATTACTCTTTGAGGGTATTTGCATTATCACAAATGACAAGATCTCATTCTTTTCTATGATTGAGTAATATTCCATTAGATGATAGATAGATGATAGATAGATAGATATCCTCCACATCTTCTTTATCCATTTATATATTGATGGACACTTGTACTGTTTCCATATCTTGGATGTTGTAATAATTCCACAATCAACATAGAAGTGAGTCTATCTTTTTGAATTAGCGTCTTTGTTTTCTTTGGATTAATATCCACTGCTAGAATTTTTGGATTATATGGTATTTCTATTTTCAATTTTTGGGGCAACTTCCATACTGTTTCTCATAGTGGCTGCACCAATTTACATTCCCACCAAGAATGCACAAAGGTCCCTTTTTTCCCACATCTTTGTCAACATTTTTATTTATTTATTTATTTATTTTTGGCGTTTTGATTCTACCCATTCTGACAGGTGTAAGGTAGTATCTCATTGTGGTTTTGCTTTGAACTTCCCTGATTATTATGACATTGAGCATCTTTTCATATGTCTATTGGCCATCTGTACATCTTCTTTGGAAACATATCTATTCAGGTCTTTTGCCCATTTTAATAAGATTATTTTTTTTTATGGTGTTGAGTTGTACAACTTTTTTATACATTTTGGATATTAACCTCTTATTGGATGTATCATTTGCAAATATTTAAGAATTTGTTATGTGTATTTGCAAACTGTTGTGATTCTAATGAAACAAGTATGTATTGATTGCCTTTTACGTAGTGGGACATTGGCAAATACAGTTAAAAAAATGAAGGAAGTGTCCTTGTTCATTTTCTTCAACTTATAAATATGTATATATAAGTAAACCATACTATAAATTATCTATTAAAGAAACAACTACATGATTAAATATATAATTTCAAAAAGGTAAAAGATTATACTGGAAAGCAGAACAAGTTGACTAAGTTGACTAAGGGATAACTAGACAAATGAGTAGTGGAGGTGGGTAGTTATTACAGTGTTCTTAGCAGTAGACAGTAGGTGATGAGATACTAGAGTTAAAATGTTAGATATTTAATTGTTTTCAAATTGCTTAATGTTTGGAGGGTATTAATGACACTGTAAATAATTGATTAAATTAAGAATAGTAACATATTTACTTAAAAACAATCAAACAGAATGGTGTCAGGCAATGCCTGTAAGGAACTAACATTTGTCTAATTAGGAGAAAGATACCTAACTATAATTAAAGTAACTGTTAGAGAAGTATAAAGTGCTATAAAATTATAAAAATAATATATCACTTACAATTTTAGTTGGAAATTAATCCACTTTGGCTTATTTAAACATAAGAAGAATTGTTAATGCACATAATCTCCAGGAAAACTGCAATCATTGCTATAAAGAATGTAATGAGAAACAGATCCAAATCACCCCAGAAAAGAGATAACCCATAAATTCATCCCACCACATCTAGGACAAGCACCAAAGCTCATGCCACAGAATGCTGAAGGCTACATACTAATGGTAACATATTTCCTATTGATGCCTCCATGAGCTTGATAACCCTAATAGACTTCACCTGAAGGCACTAGAAAAAGATTCCAAAGCATGTCTACTTTACAACAGTGCTCTTTTTTTAATTGAAGTTTCATGAATGTATCTCTGATTGGCAAAGCCTGGGTCAGTCACATACTTGTATTTTAGGTACAAAGGAGCCTACGTAATTGAATTTTGTCTTTTACTGCAAAGAGATGGGATACTTGATTTGGGAATTTCTTCAGATGAAAGCAGTGTGTAAATGTTACTGTGAGGTATGACATAATAAAAATGCCTACTATATATGGTTTACAGACCAAAGAAACAGTATTCCATGGGGAAAAAATTAGTTTTTGGAAAATAAATATTATTGAGACATTATTGAGGAGGATTAATCACAGGTAGAAACCAGTTTCACCACATATTTATTGATGAATTCATCTCTATTTTTATTTTTATTTGTATTCATTTTGCAAATATTTATTGGTTCCCAATAATGTTCAAGACACTGTTCTAGATGAAAGGAATAAAGCAGTAAACATAAGCCATAAAGGAACTTAAATTTAAAAGAGAGTTAGAAAATGAACAAATGACTAGGTAATAAAATTAGGATATAAGTTCCATGAAGGAACGTTAAGCTCTATAATGGAGATAGAAAGTGAAGTGGGAATATCAATTTTGTTATTAATGGTGGACAAGATTTTTTAGAAGTACCCTGCTTTTCCAGAACTAGACAATGGACAGAACTGACCATTTGAGAAGCTAGTCTCACAAAATATAAATGAGGTCTATATAGAGTCCCAATCAAAGGAAGAGTCTTGTACTCTGGGGTTAGAGCAGTGAATGTCTAGGGTCCTATGAAATGGACACCTGAAATGGGGTGACCCTAGAGCAGTTGCCAGTAATAGTATTACAATCCAGATTCTGAAATATGGGCCAGTAGTATGTGACATTGTCTCTAAAGCTGAGATTCTCAACTAAGCCAGGATCCTCAGGAGGATCTAGGAGGAGCCTAGAGGAGATTCTCAGCTCAGCCAGGGGGACTAGTGTGATCCCAGGTTAGTAGGAATCTTAGCTACTATCAGAATTAGAAGCAAATTCTGGAGGAAAGTTTTCACAATTCAGGTCTTTGCGTCTCCTATAAGTAAGGATGCAGTGACCAGGTCACATTCAAAATACATTCAAAGTCCTTTCACATTCAAAATGCATTCAAGGAACATATAAAACTCAAGAGAAGTTTCTGGATGGCTCAGTTGATTAAGCATTTGACTTCAGCTCAGGTCTTGATCTCAGGGTCCTGGAATCTAGCCTGGCCTCAGGCCAAAGAGTCTGCTTGTCCCTTTTCCTCTACCCTCCCTTCTGCTCGTGCTCTCTCTCTTCCTTAAATAGATAAATAAATCTTAAAAAATGAAAAAAGAAGCAAACTCAAGAGAAATTGTACCACTAAAAGTGACAATCAGCAAGGAAATACACCAACAGATTTAAACCTTAAGATATTAGTATCATCACATATAGAATATCAAACAACTTAAATAAAATATATAAAGAAATATATATGACATTTTAGATACAGAAAGAAAAAAAGAAACACATAGAGAGAAATATTTGTATCAGTTTTTTGAAATTCATTCATTTTTCTTCAACTTCTTTTTATTTATTTATTTATTTATTTATTTGAGAGAAAGAGTAGAAGGAGGGGTAGATAGAGACAGAAAGGGAGAGAGAATCTCCAGTAGACTTCCCACTGAGTGTAGAGACCAATGCAAGGCTCATTCCATGGCCCCCTGAAACCATGATGCAAGCTGAAACCAAGAGTTGAACATTTAACTGACTGAGCTACCCAGATGCCCTTTTCCCTGACTGCTTTATATAGACCTTTATGTAGAAATTGAGGAAATATGAATGAATTTCAAATGACTATGATAAATGAGTAGTTAAATTTAAGAAAAAACAATGTTCTAAATGAAAAATGTAATTATTGAAAAAAATTAAAAATCAGTCAGTAGAATGAGATACAACCAAAGGATTAACTGGAAAATACTTTCAAAGAGTTTGTTTATAATGCAGCCCAGATAGACCTGACGATGAAATTGTGATACTACTAAATACTACTAAAAGGTATTGAGAATAGATTGAGTGCATCTAAGTGAAGCTTCAGAAGAAGAGACAATATCTAAAAATTTAATAACTAGGATGCCTGGGTGGCTTAGTTGGTTAACGGTCTCTCTCTCTCTCTCTCTTTTTTTTTTTTTTTTGAGATTTTATTTATTTATTTGACAGAGAGAGACAGCACATGCAGGGGGAGTGGAGAGGGAGAAGCAGGCTTCCCACTGAGCATGGGTCCCAGGACTGAGATCGTGACCTGAAGTGAATGCAAATGCCTAATGATCGAGCCACCCAGGAGCCCCTAAGGGTATGACTCTTGATTTTGACTTAGGTCATGATCTCAAGGTTGTAAGATAGAACGCTGAGTCAGACTCCGCTCTCAGTGGTGAGTCTGCTTGAGATGCTCTTGATGACAGTATGCTGCATGTACACACTAGGCACTCATCACGTGGAGCACTAGTACCACTACAGCTGCAATAAGAGGTTATGACTATGACCTCGCTCTCTAGCAGCTCAGTGGCTGGCACCAGGGCATACAGGCCATCAAAGCAAAACTGTGCTTTTGCTTATGTTCCTCAGCTAGTGATGACATAAACAATAACTCAAATGAATGGTCTATTTAACAACATCTTTCCCTAGTAGCTGATAAATTATAAAAGGCAGAAGCAAAATAAATAACAAACAGAGCAGTACAAGCACACATTTCCCTCTTCTAAAGGAGCAAACACATGTATCCTTTCCTCCTCTTAAAAAGACTTATTCAAAGAAAATGATCCAGTTTTTAAACTAATTACCTCTGAAAAAGACAAGGTACTAGAGCAAAATTTTTTTAAAAAGAGTATTTTTCTTAGAATTATAAACACTTCCTATTATTTTTTTATGATGTTGAGTTTCTTCAAGCATGGGAGCAAACACAGTTTGAATCTGAATGCCTGTATGGAAAGACCTGAAAAATAGAATAGTAACAACAAACAAACAAAAAATTTTATGACAGAACATTTTTTATTTACATTTTTCCAACGTAATGAATTTCTCACAATCTCAAGACGCTGAAAGTCTAGTGTTGCCTTCTTTTAACTGCATTTCCTCTACAACTAAAGTATTTATAATTTAGCACAGATTTAATTTTGAAAATGGAAACTGACTTATAAGGAGTTTTACGCAGCAAAGGAAAGCAGATTTTCAAACTGAAATATATATATATATTACAAAGATGAGAGAAATAAAACATTCTACACTTTAAGTTTGACAGAAAAACAGAATCAAACGTATCTCATTGCAATCTAAGTAAAATGTATTCTTGTGGAATCCCAAGACATAGTCTCCACAACTCTGCAAAAGAAGAAAGACTGTTTTCACAACATGTCTCAAATGCAAAAGTTAAGGGTGATAAAGAACACATGAATTGGGTTAGTAAAAGCTGAGGTTGACTGCAAGTTCCTCCAGGAGATCATGGCTCAGTCATCTGAATAGCTCTCTTTATGTGAACCAGATCCTTTGTTTTCAGGTGGCAGAATTCTTCAAACTCATGTTATCAAAAAAGGAAAATTATTTTATGTAGATGAAATGAAAGTTCTAGGAATGGATGTCATGTATAGATGGATCTTGGTGCTCAAACTATTTAGGACCTGTGTTTGTCTGTTATTCTATCTTTTTGTGCTCTCACCCTGATTACTGTACGTGGGCTTGATTCTCAAACGTTCTCTTATTGTTCAATGCCAAAATAACTGCTAATGTGCCAGACCCACCTTGGATCAGTTTACCAAATCTAGAATTCAGAGACTTTGTCTCTTTGAAACAACCATCAACACTTACGTGTTCTTTTTTTTTCTTTTTTTAAAGATTTTATTTATTTATTTGACAGAGAGAGATCACAAGTAGGCAGAGAGGCAGGCAGAGAGGCAGGCAGAGAGAGAGAGAGGAGGAAGCAGGCTCTCCGCTGAGCAGAGAGCCCAATGCGGGACTCGATCCCAGGACCCCGAGATCATGACCTGAGCCTTCGGTCATGATCTGACCTAAGCCTCTGCCTTAACCCACTGAGCCACCCAGGTGCCCCCAACACTTACATGTTCTTAAGTTAATAACTGAGGACACAGGAATGGAACGCAAATTGGGCTGGCCTGGATCTTGCATTGCTTATAAGAACTACAGGTGTCTGGTTAGTCCATCCTAAACACATGCACTTAGAGTTGGGAAAGGTTACCTTCTTACCCCTTCCAACTTGGATGCTATTGCTAGAAGATAAAAAATAGATATTTGGGAATAAGAAATTAAAAAAAAAAAAAAAAGCTCTTACTAACTATACTTCCCCTGTCTCTAATGCATAGTACTATGCATTAGAAAATATTTCTTATGGGGTGCCTCAGTGGCTCAGTCCATTAAGCAACTGCTTCAGCTCAGGTTATAATCCCAGGTCCTGGAATTGAGTACTGCATTGGCCTCCCTGCTCAGTGGGGAGGTCTGCCTCTCCCTCTCCATCTGCCTCTCCACTTCCTCACGCTCTCTCTCTCTCTCTCTCTCAAATAAATAAATAAAATATTTTTTTAGAGATTTTTATCCATTTACTTGACAGACAGAGATCACAAGTAGGCAGAGAGGCAGGCAGAGAGAGAGGAGGAAGCAGGCTCCCCACTGAGCAGAGAGCCAGATGCAGGGCTCGATCCCAGAACCCTGGGATCATGACCCGAGCCGAAGGCAGAGGCTTTAACACACTGAGCCACCCAGGCGCCCCGATAAATAAAATATTTTTAAAAAGAAAATATTCCTTAGTTTTTATAGACTGTAACTGTACTGATTACAAATTAGTCTTTCTTTAGCAATACACACAAGTATGTGCATGTGTAAATTCCATAATAGGTCTTTCCAGAGACAATTACCTAACTTGAAGATATTACTAAAATAATGAATAATTAAGGATTAATAAATTCGATTAACAAATTAGTAAATTTATGCACTGGAAAAAATAGGTAAACCTAAACAAAATCCTGTGCCTGTCCATCCCCACCTATTCTGACTCATGCCTAAAATCATTATTACGCATACTGCACCATGATTAAAGTTCTAGACCACCTGTCTGAACTAATAGCCTAGCAAAATACTTTATTAGGAAATGAAACATGAAACTTTCAAGGGCAGATTAAAATGAATATAAGACAATCAGAAAGCAATTTTTTAACAACAACAACCCAAAAAAAGCATGCTAATTCCTCCCTGATAATTGTGCTTTGCTGATGCCTTTGAAAATTATTTTTTCCAAATATTTCCTTTTACAAATTGCCCTCAAAATACTTCAACCACTCAAAGTCAAATGCTGCTTACCATTGTCTGCTTTGCTTAGGAACTGGTAGATGTGTGTATGATGTTGCAAATAAAGAACCACAACAGGAAACAGTAAAGAGGTTTTTTCCCTCTCCTTGTTCACCTCAAAATGTCAGCACTGTCTCTTTTAAGAGCTGATGCAGCACTTTAAAAATATTTATTTTGTTGTTTTTTAGTTCCTTCAGACTCTCTATGAAAAAGAATACATTTAGACCTTTCAGAAGAAAACCAACTATTTTGATGTTTATTTCTCATTTCTACATTTCTGGAATTTTATATGTAGTTTAAAATAAAAATTGGCTAATCAAATTTATTCTGTTTAATATCTCTGCCATATTTTAGTTTACTCCTTCCTTCCTTCCTTCCTTCTTTCCTTCCTTCCTTCCTTCATTTTCTTCTTCCTTTTAATACAGAATATAGCTTGTTTACTCAGATCAACTGCAATCTTAAGTCTTCAAATATTTCCTATATACTTAAAATACGTTCAGACAGTGAGGAAAATGAGTATATATCATCAGTGAAAATTAAAAACTAACCAGCATAAGACTGACCTATGGAATATTCAGTGAAGTAAAATCCTATGTTCCCAGTCCATCTGCTTAGAAATCATCTTTTCAAATGTTGAAAAAGGCCTGCAGAAGAAAATTTACTGTGTTCTATAAAAGGCTATATGGGTAAGAACAAATGCAAGGCTTTATGTAGGTCCAAATTCATTATTCAGTATGTAAAACAAAACAAAATATAAAATATTAATGATTTCTAATATATCACGTTAACAATGCTTTGTTAGGATTAGTGGAATGTATTGCTATACAAGTTAAAGCTAAGTACCAAACTAAGGGCTGTTAGTTAACATTCAAAGTGCTTTAATCGGGAATTCACATCCAAGGGGTATTTGGTAAGCACTTGAAAGTCTCTGATCAGAAATCAATACTCTAAAGGTTATAGCAAATGGCCTAAATAGTTTCATCTAACTCTGCACAGACGGTTCAGTAATTAACGTGAGTAATGTTATACCTAATTTTTGTTAGTGAAATAAATTCAAGAAAAAAAATTGCCTAGAAAATCTGTAGGGATCTTGTTGTTCTTGTATAAAAGAATATAAGAACCCAACAGACCCTGCAGCTTGGAACCTGCGAAACTAATTTCAGGGTCAAAATTTCTGATTGGTCTCATGTCTGTCATCCTTCAGTTACTAGGGGAGGATTCTACTGTCTGATCCCACCAGATATTTGCCTGACCTGCCCTCAGAAAATGGTTCTTCTATCTCAGAGTGAACTTCCTCACAAGGTACTTGTCACAATGCCTGAGGGAAGAGAGCTGGGATAGTTCAGGAAAAGCAGGTTAATGATGGATTTGTGCTTCTTTGCTAAGAATTCTTTTTTTTTTTTTTTAAGATTTTAATCATTTGTTTGACAGAGAGAGATCACAAGTAGGCAGAGAGGAAGGTAGGGGGTTGGGGGGGGAGCAGGCTCCCCGCTGAGCAGAGAGCCTCCACAAGGGGCTCAATCCCAGGACCTTGAGATCATGACCCGAGCTGAGCCAAAGGCAGAGGCTTAACCTACTGAGCCACCCAGACGCCTGTTTACTAAGAATTCTTAAACATGCATTGGTGTCAGTCTGAAACCCGCTTTCACTTAAGTACATCACCTGATTAAGAAGAGACATAATCCCATCTATATCTAATTGTGTGAAGTGATATGATACTATTTCCTAGGACAGTTAGACACTTGTGTAAAGGACAACTTTTCTTAGGTACAATAATTTTACTTGAAGATTTGATTATTTAAAAGTGAATTATATTGCAGGTATCATGCTAAGTGCTTTGTTTACATCATCTCATTTAATCTTTTTAAAATTTGAAATGGTGTAAGATGTTACTTCCTGAAAGACAAAATGCAACAGAAAACAAGGAAATGATTTTATCTAGACTACTATGATGGCAAAACATTCATTAATGAGGAAAGTCTCAAAGAAAAGGAAGAGAGCCCTCGGATTTTACAGAGGCGATTAAATAAGGAAGTCATCCTCTATTATTACGGCAGACATGAGAAAGAAAGAAGCATCTTCTCTGAGTCCTTGAGGAAAGGTAGAGATAGATTTTATCTCAGAATATGCAGGGTAACCATGACAGCCTTAAAGTTCCTCTCAGCTTAACTACATTTTAGGTCATTTGCTCTTATCTATGCGAGGCTGATCTCCCATTTCTTAGATAATTTACTTTAGAAAACTTGCAATTCTAGGGGCGCCTGGGTGGCTCAGTGGGTTAAAGCCTCTGCCTTCAGCTCAGGTCATGATCCCAGGGTCCTGGGATCGAGCCCTGCATCGGGCTCTCCACTCTGTGGAGAGCCTGCTTTCTCCTCTCTCTCTGCCTGCCTCTCTGCCTACTTGTGATCTCTGTCTGTCAAATAAATAAATAAAATCTTTAAAAAAAAAAAAAAAAAAAAAAAAAAAAAAAAAAAAAAAAAAAAAAAAGAAAACTTGCAATTCTAGATTATTTCTTTTCTCCGTTGAGATGTAAATCTTCTCCCAGACTTTTGAAAAGCAGTCATCAAAAAAGAAAGGACCCCCAACCCCTAATCTGTGTAGGATCCCAATTTAGATAAGCACCAATGAGCAAACACAACCAATCACTTTGCCAACCTCTCCCTAAGGTCCTCTAATAATTTTCCAGTAGCTCACTGGATTCTTAAAATCTCTTTTGTCTTTTGTTTCAGTGGAGTTGAACTCAGTTTCTCACCCTTGTTGCAAAGGTCCTGAATAAAGTCTTCCTTGCCTGATTAACTCCACGTGGTACAATTTTTCTTTGACAAGGGCAAGGGTGCTCTTTTGGAACACAATAAGTTGGGAGGGTTCTTAACTGTCCATTTTGCTGTTTTCCTGATAGCATAGCTCAGGGAAAAGTAAACGTGGAAATATTTAGGGAAGTATGAAAAGCGAAACAAAACTACAATGTAAAATTATGTAAGGAGAGATTTATTTGACTAGATTATAACAGTAAGGGGTGGGAGGGGCACCTGGGTGGCTCAGTTGGTTAAGCATCTGCCTTTGGCTCAGGTCATGATCCCAGGGTCCTGGATCAAGCCCCCAGATCAGGTTCCCTGCTCCTTGAGAAGCCTGCTTCTCCCTTTCCCACTCTCCCTGCTGGTGTTCCTGCTCTCGTGTGCTCTCTCTCTCTGTCAAATAAATAAATAAAATTAAAAAATAAAATAAGGGGAGGGAAACTATTGCAATAGGGAAATAACTTCTTCTTCTTCTTCTTCTTCTTCTTCTTCTTCTTCTTCTTCTTCTTTTTAGATTTTATTTATTTATTTGACAGACAGAGATCACAAATAGGCAGAGAGGCAGGCAGAGAGAGAAGGGGAAGCAGGCTCCCTCCTGAGCAGAGAGCCTGATACAGGGCCAGATCCCAGAACCCTGAGATCATGACCTGAGCTTAAGACAGAGGCTTTAACCCACTGAGCCACCCAGGCATCCCAGGAAAGATCTGTAAGTGTCTCAAAGTTTTTTTTTTTTTTTTTGTTTTAAGATTTGTTCATTTATTTGACAGACAGAGATCACAAGTAGGCAGAGAAGCATGCAGAGAGAAAGGAAGCAGGCTCCCTGCTGAGCAGAGAGCCCGATGTGGGGCTCAATCCCAGGACCCTGAGATCATGACTCAAGCTGAAAGCAGAGGCTTTAACCCACCTAGCCAACCAGGCGCCCCCCCCCCCAAAAAGAAAGGGACCTTTTGATAGTGAGGAGCAGAAAGGCTTGAAAGATTGGATGTGGATAAGTAGAATGAATGGGATAAACAGATGGAGGTAGCAGTGATCTGATAGCAGATCAAAAAGTGTTCTACTCTGGGATCTAGAGAGAGGCCATTAAGGAGGGATTTATTTTGGACTACACTGAGGATGGACCAAAGTTCCTAGCAAGGGGGAAGGAAAGAATCTCAACCAAAAATTAACAACTATTCTATTCTAATTCATCAGTGAGGACAAAAGAGTTTATTTAATCATTTATGAGGCACAGTTTGGAAATTTAAAGCTGCTTTGTCTGGTATTATTACAAGCAAACAAATGGGGCACTAAGACTATCAAAATTATATGAGGAAGGGTGTTTTCCATTTGTTGTACCCTGGAATAACAAAAACAACATGTGGGAGATTTCACAAACATTGTTGTTCTCTAGGATCATGTCTTTGGTAAACTTCAACCTTATCAAAAGAAAACTGAAGGAGATTAATACTTGGTTAGAATCCTACCAAAAGCTTACAGATTTTAAAGAGACTTGTGATATAAACCCTAATCCCCATCCTCTACTACCTCCTGATATTCAGGAAGGGTAGGTGAATGAAAAACAATCGGAAATAGACCATCAAAATAATCAAGATAACTAACTTGACTTTTGGTGGCATAGACACAATCTTTGAACTGGAGTAGTTACATATTCAGGAACAAGTTTATTTTCCCATGTTTGAATGTCCATATACCTTTTAAGACATACCGCTTTTAATTTAGTATCACACTGCTTGCATACTTGTCACTTTTCTTCTAGCAGAGTTTGAACTTTTCAAAATACCAACTTTGTCGAGTTTACTTTTTATACCTATGCAGTTTGTGTGACACTAAATGCGTAAAAATTCTCAAAAGGCCACAATAGGTAAGCCAGTTCTTGGACTTTTGATTTCCCAAGAGATCTTATAGACAATGCTATGTCCTCAGAAATCTGCCTACATGTTGTAAAAAAGAAAATTTTAGTTCTTTGAAGTCCTTAGCATATTTTCTGTTGTTATTGTTGGCGAGGAAGTTCTTTCTCTGCCCTTTCTCTAAGCTGGACTTAGAATCAAATTTACATGAGACAGATTAACAGGAGAAAATCAAACTTAGTAGACATAAGCACAGGGAGTCCACATTAGATTTCAAAAGCAGTGAGGCAACATGAAGTTTATCCAAGTTAAGGAGAGGGGCAGGGTCTGAGGATACAGAGGGGAGAAAGCTCATTAGCAAGGTAAAAAAGGATATCTGGGGGGGAAATAAGGTGGCTCTATTATGTAGGTAAGTTCCTTTCTTAAAGGGGAGTCTCTGTTAATAGTTTTCTTCCTGTTGCAAAATCTCGTTTCCGATGTAAATGTAGGCAGTAATGGGGGAAGCCTGGGCTTTTCCTGCATCTGCTGCATTTTTATCACCTTTAAGTCAAAATCATCTTTATGCCAAAATGGCACATTTGGGGGCATCTCATCCTGCATCGCTTCATTATAGCTTGACATTTATCAGAATTTACTACCTTAAACACTTTTCCCAAACTAGATTTTGAGTTATCATAAAACAGAAATCATATCTGTTTTCAGATGAAAAAAATTGGTCTTAATGCAAAGCTCTTTGCTTCAAAATTTCAACAAAGACTCTAGCACAGTTAATTTTTATCTTTTTCTGAAGTCAGATATCAGTTCTTTCTGCTTGGTGACAATGCAAAATCTTCAAAATTCTCCGGAGTCTTATGTAGTCCTCTTTGATGACTACCCTGCCTTTGCATCATGAAGAACTTTAAGGCTATCTGATAACTCATGAGGGAACAGAAGGCAGGCTGAGGACAAAGCAAAAGCTGATACCCCACAATGGATATATGTGACATTCCTCAGGCACTCCTGACTGCCCAAAAGGAAAAACAAACAGTTAACTTAACAGAAATCACAATCCCATAAGACATGTCTTCCTCAGTTTACAAAAGTCTTAGTGATTTACAAGAACAAATTATTTCTATCAGTCGTCTAGCTTCCAGAATAGAATGTAAATACAATCAAATGTCCTTATAATCTGCAACCCATTGACAAATACTTGAAGTGGGCAAAGTGTAATATTCCTCCGGGAAGCTCCCAAATATCTTACAGTTAATGCCATACTAGAAGGAAAAACAACTTTAACTTGACAATGGCAAGGCCTCAGTATCTTTTTAGGATATGAAAGTTTTTTGGAACCTCCCTTTTTCCTTACCTCCCCCAGCCCTCCATGGTATATAATCAGCCATACTTCACAACAAGGGGTAACAACTTTCTGCCCAAGTTTCCTCTCCCTGTGCTTTAAAAACCATCATTTTGTACCAAAGATGTCTCAAGAATTCTTTCTCAGTCATTGGCTCTGGACCTAACTCCAATGAACCTCACCTATATTCCAGAACCCCATCAATATCATCTCCCTCAATTTTACATCTTCCTTCATCTTTGCAAGTATCTACATTTACCCACACCTTTTTTTCTTTCATCAATCTCTGCATTACCCCATCCTGAAAAATAAAAACAAAGTTAAAAGTAATGAATCTTCCATTTACCCTCTATCTTATCTACTCTATCTTTAATCACACCATCCCTCTTTCCTTCAAGGGTTTCTTGAAAGTAATGCAGGATGGAGGAAGTAAGGTAGAATAGAGAGAGATGTGAAGAGCACTAATCCCCCAAACACATCACAATTTGCGAATCTGGAAAAGAAAAAAAAAAAAGATCTAGAGAATCTACTTTAAATAAAATGGATTCAAGTTCAACAGCAATACTGAGAAATGTAGATTTAAAGAAAAATTAAGAGCAAGAAAGAGGAAGTAATAATGACTCCAATTGCTGAACCCTCATAGTGTACTAGACAGGCACCATGTTGAATACTAGGCATATAATCATACAAGTAAGACCTGGAACTTAATTAGCAATATAATTTATAAAGGTTGGCCACACTGTTTCAGGATTTCTTTTCCTTTAGTGCCTTGTTTCTTGGTCATGCTACACTTAAGAATGAAGAGATAGTCTAGACAAAGAGTGATGGGTAACAAAGCTAAGTTTATTGAGTGTTAGTAAAGTTTATTGAGTGATAGTACAGAGCTCCCAAAGAAGAAGACCTAAGAAGGTTGCCCATGCAGTGTCTAAGTCTAGGGGGTTTTGTGAGATTGTTGGTGGGCTGTTTTAATCTAATTAACTCTCCATGCACCTACCACCCAATCAGGTTTTTGGCCACATGCTCATCTACCTACTAGGTAGTTGTTTACAGGGGAAAGAGTGAAGGGTTCATTTCAGGGTAGTGCAGAATAACAGGATGGTGTCCTTTTCCTTTTAAGTATAATTTCTTCTTAGGGAGGAAGTGCCCCTTGCCCCTGCCTGCCTTTCTTCTGGCTATCATCCATTAATGAGGTAGGAAAGATGATGTTAGGGTTTGAACCTAACAGCCAATAAAGAATTCTTGAGACATCTTTGGTGCAAGAAAGTGATTTTATTAAAGCTGGAGACAGGACCAGTGGGCAGAAAGAGTTTCACTGGGGTCATGAGGAGTGGCCTATTATATACTTTCAGGTTGGGAGGGGTTTAGGGATAGGGTTAGTCTCTAAGGAATTTTGGAAGCAAGGTTTCCAGAATCTTGAGGGGGCTATCTATTGTTGGAAAAGTGTCATTTATTACTGTCTAATAAAACCTTACTCATGATACCCTTCAGATATATATCAGTGGACTATAAGCTTGGGGGATGATTGCCAACACATATCTTGGGGAGGGTTAATGATAAAGGAAGTTTCCAAAGGAATTTTTACACATTAAAGTAGACTTACAGGGCCTTGAAGGGTGGGAGGTGAGGGCTCAGGCTAGGATTGCCTTTTTGCCTTTAGCAAAGTATTAATATTGAGGCAGTTGAGTCCCTGGAGGAATGTCACTCTGTTTCAAGAACTTGTCAATGGGCTGTAGGTAGTAAGGAAATTTAACAATTTTTCTTCTGCCTTTGTTTCCCAAATCAATTAACAATTTCCTCTAACTGTAACTGTGGGAGAGAGAAGAGAAAATAAAATAGGTTGTTCCTTCCCTCCCAGATACCATAAACTATTTGGTAGATAGACCTAACACTTACGAAACAAATAGAGAAACAGATATGAACTTAAATAGTTCATTGCTGGACTTCACATGGCTGATTTCAATCTCTATAGGGTATTGGAGAATGAGGCATCCAGTAAGGTAGCCATGAATAATACCAACAGAAATGAGACAAAAGATCTTGAAAAGTTAGTATGATTTAAAACAGTTAAGTGGAGAGGGAATTCTAGACAAATGTAAAACTTGAGCATTAGAAGAAACTGGAATGACTACAATCCACCATCTTTGTGTAGAGGGACAGAGTTCCTAGAGCTAAGGAAACTGGAAAGTGGTAAGAAATAAATATGAACAGTTTGGGTGGGACTAGACTGCAAAGAAGTTAAAAATTCACATAACATTTGCTCTTTATGAAAGTCAGACAAAACTTAAGACTTGCAAACTTGTTTTCAGACAATCTAGAACTAACTAATCTCAATTAGAAATAGTGCCAAGATATGAGTCATAGATTTTCAATAAAATATGGTTGAAAAATAACAAACGGAAAGAGTTCAAAACACAATTTTCTGAATTTATCTTGGGAAAAGGAACATCAGGAAGCCTTTTTTATTTAAAAAATCAGAGTTTGATGCCTTTATTACTTATCAAATAAGTACACTACATTTTTCATAAAACATAACTTAATTATAAATTGTTTGAAGTTTTAGTACACAGTAGTTCCTGCACACACCAATATGGAATTGCATTATGGGCTATACAAAATAGTATTAAGTCTTTGTTATTTTCCACTTATATAAAATAAGAAAACTAAAAATACTTTTGAACTTCTCTAATCATAGTTACCTAACTTTATTCTAAAGGAACATGAAAGAAAATTATTGGGGTATGTCTAATGATTTTTACAAATGGGGAGAAAATTAAAGAACCAAACATAAAACAAGATATTTGAGAAATTTGATATTTAAGTTGTGATTAAATTTAAATTATGTTTAAAACTTTTCATATATGTAAAATTATTTCTATATATCAAACAACCTAACCAAAATTGGGTGTAGAAAGACACCTGGGAAAAATTACAGAAATATGTTATTTTTTCAAAATAAATTCACTGCTAAAAATAAATAAATAAATAAATAAATTTACTGCTTATAACAAAATTCTCAACTAATTGTGAAGCTGACAAACTATGTTAATTCCTAATGCAACCATTACATATCTTCTATAATTAAATGTATTATGTTTTTAAAAGAAAACACTGTCTTTTTGAGTGATGGTGGTAAGGGGATATGAAATAAGGATGAGGAGGGGACTATTATATGCAAATGTTAATTACCATTTTTGTGTGATAAATTTATGGGATCAGTAATAATATTACAATTTCATTACAATGAAGAGAGCTGCAGAGAAGCTACTAAAATTGAGCAACGTGAGGTGCACCTGCGTGGCAGAGTCTGTTAAGAGACCAACTCTCGCTTTTAGCTTGTGCTCTCAGGGTCCTATAATTGAGCCTGCGTGGGGCTCTGCACTTTGCAGGGAGTCTACTAGAGACTTTCTCCCTCTCAGTCTGTCCCCCCATGTGCTCTCTCTCTCTCTAAAAATAAAAGAAAATCTTTAAAAAATAAAAAATAAATTGACTACCATGATAAATCTAGGAAATAAAAGAATTGTATGATACTACAATTCTGTGCTACACTGATTCTTTAACAAGACATTTTAAAAACAGTCATATTAACAAAGTACACATCAAAGAATATGTAACACAAAAGTTAGGAGTTCATAATTAATATTCATATAGACCATCTCCATATGTTTGTTTTTTTAATAAAGATTTTATTTATTCATTTGACAGAGAGAGATCACAAGTAGGCAGAGAGGCAGAGAGAGAGAGAGGAAGGGAAGCAGGCTCCCTGCTGAGCAGAGAGCCTGATGCGGGGCTTGATCTCAGGACCCTGAGATCTGAACCAAGGCAGAGGCTTAACCCACTGAGTCCCCCAGTTACCCCTTTCCATATGTTTTAAGGCAGGTTAGATACAGCCACAAATCCAAGATCTAGAAATGATACTGAATTACATCAGACTACAAACTGAATCATTACAATCTTTTCTGTTTTTCATCAGTATAGGTGAATAATATTTCATAATTTCTATGTTTTTCTATATTTTTTATTTCCTAGCAAAAATCCCCTTAAAAACAAACAAATAAACAAACAAAACATCCTGCATTCCCTGGGCTGCTTAGATTTCCATTAATTCTTTGTCAATCAACAATAAGGAACTTCAATGAAATCTGACAAGAATTCAGAAGTCTGTTCCCTTCAACAGTTTTCTCTTCCTCAGGTAAAATGTTGATTGTCTTGCTTATTTGTAGGAAAGGAAAGAGTTGAGGGAGTTAAAGGGATTTTATGAGTTAAGACTTAGCTCCAACTTAAGCCAGGGGATTCTGTGGGTGGATACATTTGGGAGTCTAGATAATTAGAAATTGGGAGTAAAGATTTTTCTCTAGAAGTTCATAACAGACAAAAACCTGAAATGGCAGCAGTTATTTATCATTGACTGAGTACACAAGAGAATTTGCACAATGTCTGCAACTACTGTCTATAGAAAACTTTTTTTTCAACTTTCTAGAATTAAATGTTTACCAACATTTTACAGATAAAAAAGTTTATTTTCAATATAATTTATTTACTCGGGTTTTTGTTTTTGGTTTTTTGTTTTTGTTTTTGTTTTGTTTTGTTTTGTTTTGTTTTTTACATAGGACCATTCGACCTGACACATGTCAGGGGCAATTAGCAATCTTCTGCTAA
Source organism: Martes martes (assembly GCF_963455335.1). NCBI lineage: Eukaryota > Metazoa > Chordata > Mammalia > Carnivora > Mustelidae > Martes > Martes martes. The sequence continues at coordinate 162,586,701 of NC_137889.1, read as the reverse complement.
CTCAGTACCTGCCCTACTTAGCAGGCATTTCTTGTTCCTCATTAACCAAATTATGTTCAGGTCATATATCATATCGCTGACAATAATGCCACTTTCATGCTTAATTGGTTAAATAAATGTGTAATTATGGAACTATGCTGAGATACTACAGTAAATTATTGTAACCACGGCATTTGCCTGGTGTACATTGGTATGTTATTTGATCTACTGTAAGATTTAATAACACTAAAACTTAATGTAGCATTTGTTCAATATTGGTGACAATATCTCCAGATATTATTAACATTTTAGATAAAATGTTTGAAAACTGAGTCAACATTTTGAATATTCTATAAAATGAAGGCATAGTATTTTTTATGAAAAATATTATCTCTGGTATCAAGTCCAGAAAAAGTAAACTGATAACTTGTTTCTAACATGACATACGGTAATTAGTAGAATTTATATTTTGCTGTGGGATATTTACAGTAGTGACTACATTTTCATAATACTTTTGGATCACAGCAAATATTGGCTCATTGAGAATCAAGAAAATCATGTTAGAGGAGAGGAAGATATTAATAGTTGTCTCAAAAATTCTTGTTCTAACTTTTTTTTCCTAATTAACACTTTCCTAATGAGTGTTAACAAAATGAGACTTTGACAGCAACTAACAAAAAGTTCTTTAAACCTCCCTGAAATGAAAATAAATGACATATGGCAAAATGTTGACATGGTAAACATTTAAATGTATTCAGTTTTAAAATAAAGAACTTTTAAAATATTTGGTATCAAGTCTTTCCTAAATACCAGATGTATTACTAAGGATTAGATTTGGCTTCATTTAGCAGTAAATAAATGAATTTAATAAAAAAATAAATAAAAATCACAGTGGTTTGAATAAGTTGGAAGTATGTTTTCTATTCACTGAAAGCAGTTTGGAGGTTAATAGTCCAGGGTTGGTACCAAAGCTCCACAATTACCAGGAACACAGACTAATTCTCTTACCTCTTCTATCATTATAGATTAAAAGATCAAGGAGAGGGAAACTTTTCTTAAGGAAAATATTTTAGGCTTCGCAGGCCACATATGTCCATAATGACTAAACAAAATTAACTCTGCTACAGTCAGGAAAAGTAACTTTGCCAAGGGTATGTTTGGACAATATCCACTGGAATAAGTCTGACTGTGTTTCAAGAAGACTATATAGACAAAAAATGGCAGTGGGCTGTATTTAGCCCATAAGTCATAGTTTAGCAAGCTCTCCTCTAGAATGTGTCTTTCATCTTCAAGGTAAACTCATGATCCAAGATAGCTGTTAGAATATAGACATAATGTTCAGGTGGAAGCCAGAAGCACCCCAAATGGTGGTAGAAGGGCCAATGGGACCAAACCTGACAGTTTATGCTAACGAGATGACCCAGAATGGGGACTGTCCATAACAGACCAAACATGTGATTAGAGGGTTAGGACTTTGAGGGAGGTGATAATCAGTCTGGCTTCCAGAGAGAGGAGAGGACAGGGACTGAATTCAACCATATGGACAATAATTCAATCAACCATGCCTATTAAATGAAACCTCAGTAAAAACTCTGGACACTAAAACTTGTATAAGCTTCCTTGGTTGGCAATACAATGCATATTGTTACATACTGGTGTGTCAGGAGGCTCACACATCTTGAGGACATCTTCCTTCAAAAGACCAGGAGAATTAACTCCATTATTCTTCACTTTTTGGTTTGGCTCAGTTATATCATAATAACAGCAAGACTACATGATCATCCAACAATTCCTGCCATTTGCCTCTCCTTGTAAGTCAGCTGAAAAAGTAAGAAATCCTTCATCTTCCTACCACCATGTCTAAAATCCACTTCTGTCTATACTCATAGCCCCCATGCTCCTTTGTATTACAAAAGAAACATAAGAAGTCTTTCCTTTAAAAAAAAAAAAAATTCTTTCTTTCTTTCTTTCTTTATTTAACAGAGAGAAAAAGAGCGCATGAGTGGAGGGAGGGGCAGGGAGAGAGGGAGAGAGAGAATCTCAAGCATACTCCATGAGTACAGAGTCTAATCCAGGGCTCGATTCCACAACCCAGAGATCATGACCTGAACTGAAATCAAGAGTCAGATACTTAACCAACTGAGTCACCCAGGTGACCCCAAAGTCTTTCCTTTAATTAAAAAAAAAAAGGAAGGAAGAAAAGAAAAAAAGAAGACAAAAATCTTCATCACTTGTAAGTTGACAGCAACTTTGTTTGCTATTAATGTATGTTACCTCTTTATTATAGTGATATTCCTCCAGCAGGTAAATATCCTCTACTATCTCCTATTAGACAAAATAAAAGTAAGTGAAACCTTGAATTCCAGGCTGATATCCTCTTCCAATTATTGTCCCAATCCTCTGGTACTCTTCTTAATAAATCCTATTAATATATTTCTGTGGACTTGTTGCTTGCATTTCTTTCTTCCCACATTCCTATTAGTTTATCAAATTGCTCTTGGTAACATCAAAATTGATCTCCATTATGCCAAAAGTAATGGTAACTGCTATTCTTGTCTATCTTGAAATTTTATCTGCTCTTGACAGTATGGCCAAATCCTTATCTCTTGAATGAGATACCACACATTTCTTCTTTTTCTCTATTTTCACTCATCTCTTTGCTTAGTTTCCACTGCTGCAGTCTCTTCCTTGTTTACTTATTCTGTTTATGCAAGAGAAACCCTGATAATTATAATTGGCTGTGAATATTTTCTACTATCTATCTTTCTATATAGATATCTATATCTACCTATATCTATCCCATATCTATCGATCTATATTATTTTTTTATATATGGGATATATTTTATATATGTGTGAGATGTATATATATGTACATATATATGTATATATGTGTGTAAGATATGTATATGTGTGTGTATATATATATATATTTTTTTTTAAACTAGAGAGTTTCATTCAGACGTCTGACTTTAAATACAATCCCAGAAAAGATTGATCATAAACTTTAGCTGTAGCTCTGACTCCTTTCCTGAACTTGAACATCATTCTAAGTTTTCTATTTATAATCTTCATTTGTAGGTCTAACAGACATCCTAAACTTTGCATATACAAAAACAGAGTTTTTAATAACCCCACTACTAAGCCTTTTTTTTTTTATTCTTGCTTTATTCATTTTAGGACTATCAGAATCATCTTACCACTTAGATAAACCCTAAACTTCAGAGGTGTGCTGGACTCATCTCTTTCCCTCACCTCTCTTACCCAACCTATTACCAAGTTCTGTTGAAATAATGTATAAAATGTTGAATGTTTCCAGTTCTTCCTCATCTCTATTGCCACTACTGTTGTTCAAGCTACTTTTATCTCTTGAATTTGTACTAAAATAGACTTCCTGCTTTCAGTTATTCAGAACTGTAATCTATTCTCTGTTCATATTTTAAAAAATTAAATCATATCAGATTACTTGTTTGATTAAAATCCACCAATAGTTCTTCTAATTGATTCTATATAAATCAATTCTGTTCCCTTTTAATGCCAGAGACAGATCTACATATCAGGTTCATGCTTACCTTTCTGACCATTTTATTTGTTTTTATCTAGCACATTCAATTCACACTAGCCTTTCTATTATCTTAACATGTCAAATTATTCCTGTTTCAGAGACTTTATAGCTGATAGATCTGCTAAGATATTCTCCAGATCTTCTTATGCTTGGATCATTAAGACTATTTCAGTCTCAGTTCAAATATTAGAACCTCTAAAACTATCCTGACAAACATATTTAAAGTAGCACCACCCTGCTCCATCACTTTGTAATACATCATCTCCTTGTATTGCCTCCTTAGCAATTATCACAAAATATGTTTCTTTTGCCTCTTTATTTTCTCTCTTTCTCTGACAGAAATAACTGCTAATTGAAAATCAGAAACGATCTTGTTAAAATGTAGATTCTGTTTTAGTACGTCCAGAGTTGGGTTGGAGATTCTGCATTTCTAGCAAGCTCCCAGTTGAAATTTATTTGTCTAAGGATTTCATGTCTCCTGTTTCTGTGTGTGTGTGCGTGTGTGTGTCTGTCTGTCTGTCTGACTTCACTTCGAAGTTTAACAAAGCTTATTAGTTAGGGTTTAGTTATAGAATATAACTAGATCAAGCATTGGGTTATAATTGACTTGCAGATTCATTTAGTCTGCAACATAGGGAAAAGACACCCTATATAAACCCCCTAGGAATGACTTCTAGAAGCTCAACTTAGAAGCACGTCCCACAGGAGCTTATTATACTGATAAGATCAGGATGTTATCTTTGGAAAGTGGAAGTACCACTACAATGGTTGGCTCCAGAACCATACCATTTTGGTATGATCTGCAAAGTGGGAAAGCCATATCCACAGCTTCTGGCGGAACTGCTATGCTAAACACTTGGATAATAAATGGCTCATGCCCTGTTTCTGTACACAGCGGAATTATTTCCAAATAAAGACCTACACAATTATATGAAAATTACATTTAGACTTCTAGTTGTAAAGGAATCACAAAATTTGGTTATTGGTTTTGTAAACTCTGCAATACAAAAAAAGGCATAGTAGAAAGAAGTCAAAATGAATTAAATGAGTTAATCCAAGTCATCTGTCCAAAATAGCCCCAAAGCACGGTTATTTCTGTCCCAGGGCCTTAAATAGTTTTCATTGAAATATCTCTTACAATTTTTTTTCTCTCACAATTTTTATTTACTGTGCTTCTATTTTTCTCCCTCTAGTTTCCATGACTCAAATGAGAATCTAATACCAGTTTAAATAAGAAAAAGGTAATTGAGTGTGAAACAGAATGTGTTAAGTACACCCTTTCCTTCCAACAACTTAGAGATTTGATATGTTAAGATTGAAGTGAATTATTTCATAGGAGGATTACTCCTTCTCTAGGTGAGTTCTCATCAAGTTGCCCAGATCTACAAGTTTATCCACTAAAGTTTAAGTGTCACGATAAAGATTTAGGTAGCAGTCAGGGAGTAGTCCCCAAAAGGCTGCCCCTATTTTAGACATCAGCTGCAAATTTGGGTTTTTCCAAGGCCACCCTGTTTCAGACTAGCTGGCTACAAATCCAAAGCTTCCCAGAGTTACTCTCAAGTTCAATAATTCACTGGAACAACTCAAGGAGATCAGAAAAGTGCTATACTTACAATTGTAGGATACAAATTTGAATTGGCCAAAGGAAAGAAAACACATAGGATAAACTCTGATAATGTTCAAAGGAAAAGCTCTCATGTCCTCAGGAATGTGTTACCCTTCTGTCATTCACATATGACAGGATGCATGGAGTACTGCCAACTCAGAAATTCAATTGAACATTGGTTTCCTTAGTTTTTACTGGGTCTTCACTAGATAGACACAACTGGATGATGCATGTGGTTGACCCAAAGTCCCCACCTTCTAATTACATGAACCACCTTTCTGTTATAGCCAGCTCCCAACCTGAGTCACCTGGTTAGCAAAAATGATTGGATATGGTCCAGGAGCCCACCATAAATAACAAAGACAATCCTGTAACTTGAGAAATTCTAAGGCTTTAGAGATTATCTCCTAAATCTGGGACACAGTAAAGAACTTTCTTTGGTAAAGTTAATTTTTCACTACAGAACTTTCTTTTTTGCAAAGTCTGTCCTTCCTTCCTTCCTTCCTTCATTTTCTTATTCCTCAGGAGAATTTATAATGCCCTTCTCTGTGCTATTAAAGCATAGATCATTCTGTTATAGTAGACAAACTCTTACAAACCTAAGTTTAATAGTTTTAGGTTCTTGTCTCTATCTCCTCTGCCTGATGGTGGGTTCCTAGAGAACAAGAACTGGTCCATCGTGATATTCTCAGAACCTAAAAATGATACTTGGCACATAAAGGAATCTCTTTCTCTTTCATTTTCTCATTCTCTTGCTCATACAAACACACACACATATGGAAGAATGTAGTCTGGTCCAAGTAATTTCATCACTCCCACATATATGATTAAAATAAAATCCTAAAAAAGTAAGCCTTGTTAATAGGCAATTATAAATTATATCTTTATATATAAAAAGGACAATATGTTGTTTGGCTGCTAACCATACCAAAAAATATATACAAAGAATGATTTATTTCTCTATTTTGGGCATTCAAAATCTCCCACTTTACTGACAATGTTAATGAAAAGAGGCACAAGTATGGAAAAATGGAAGAGAAAGTGCATGCATCTGGTGGCCCAGTGATACCAGGACTACATGACCAGCTCACATTGTGAAAGAGGCCCTGAAGCTTCTAAAACGGATAGAAAGTTCTTCCCCAAAATCCCTAAGCAGAGTGCCTTCCTTTCAAAACACAATTTGACCAGGGTAATTGACTTACTGGCAATGAGTTTTGATCTAAAAATTGAGTGAGCTCTTCTATAATTGACTTTAATATAGTTGTAAAACAGGAAGGTAAAAGCTTTCTTCAAGAAGACTTGCAAAAGTACTAATGCAGTAAATAGCACATTTGATGCTTCTATTAAAGCTCTTTGCTTAAATGGAAATTGACTATATAACTATGTTTTCACAGTCTGAGCTTTTGAACATTTGAGTAGTAACATGGATAATAAGATTCTGCATATTGAGGTTTTATGAAAATAGAACACTTTCAGTTCAAACACTAGAATTTCTATAAATGGGAATTTAATTACAATAAGATTATGCCAACAACTTTTATAGTTTTTGTGACTATAACAAAAACAAGCTCTACCTAATGCTATGAGAAAACTCAAATCTAAGTACAGATATCCCAAGGCAAAGCTAAGAAAGTCTGATGTTTTAATCATTATAAAAGAGTTAAGACTTACATATAATGTAAAATTAGAATTCATTCATTATAATACATTTTAAATTATATTTCACATTGTTCTTGCTTTCAAGATTTCATATTATCTGAAATAGATCATTTTATGTAAAAAGGGTAAGAGTCAATCTATGAGCTAAACTGAGCCCCCCCAATTCCATATTTTGAAGCTTTAACCCCCAATGTGACTATATGTAGTGATAGGACTTTTAGGTGGTAATTAAGGTTTATGTGAGGTCATAAAGATAGGTTGTAATCCCAGAGGCTTAGAGACCCTGTAATAAGAGGAAGAGAGCTAGATCTCTTTCTTTGATCTCTGATCTAGATCTCTGTCTCTGTCTCTCCATCTCTGTTTTTATTTCCCCTCCTGCATGCTCCAAGGAAAAGCCATGTGAGGACATAGTGAGAAGACAGCTGTCTACAAGCCAAGAAGCGGGTACTCACCAGTAATCACACTGTCTGGCACCTTGATCTTGGACTTTTCAGTCTCCAGAATTGTTGAGAAAAAAAACTTGTACTTCTCAAGCCATCCGGTGAATGGCATTTTGTTATGCAACCCAAGCTGATTAAGTCAGTCATAAATATTTTTAAATGTATGTAGCACAGACTATTTTTCACATGTTACACAAAACACTAATTATTTAGCTTCTTATTTAAAAGGGAAGCATAAACATCTTTTAAAATATTTATTACAATATTAAACAGATAATGCTTTTTTTTTATGTGAGTTTAGTTTTGATTGCAGTTGTGTGGATTAGTCATAGATTAGAGTACATAATACTGATATATGACTTGGAAGAGCAGGGGGTCTTTAGGAAAATTGTAATATGGCTGAGTATTAGAATGTGCCCTTTCAATGCCAAGCCGACATGACTTAAGGGGAAAAAAAAACCAAAAACCAAAAAAACAAAACAAAAAAACAAAAACCAGGAAAGCATGTGAAGAAGAGGTTCACAGGGAGATGATTTATAAATGCATTATCTTATTTAATTCTTATAAAAAAATCTTACAAAAGTAGTATGCAATAGTTCAATGCAGCTGGAGACTACTTCTGTTTATTAGATGTGTGACCTGGAGCAAGTTATCCAACCTTCATCTAACTCAGGTTCTTGGTCTATTAAAAGGGACTGAAAAGGTTAACCTGCTTTTTATATGCCCTGATTTTACAGAAATTCAATGTATCCTAATGTGTCAACTGCTTTTCAGCAGAGCACAAATTCTGTATCAAATCCTTTTGAATCCAGACTTTTAAATTTCTACTCAAATAATTATTAGCCCTTATAGTTAGGTCATTTCTTTTTCTATAAAAGACCCAAACTTTCAATATTCAAACATAGAAGGGTAACCCATACATTCATCACCATTCATATGTATTTCAGCAGGCTAGTTTAAATTGAAGTTCTTGAAATCTTGGCAATCAGAAAATAGTATCACTTGTATCAGTTTTGAGCAATGAGGACAAATGTCTGGAACGTGTATGGAGACAGCAGAGAGGGTGATCTGACAGATTGGGAGAATGCTGAGATGGCAGGGTGAGAGAAAAGGAAGAAAGAAGAGGAAAGATACAAGAACGTGTGAGACTGAAGGAGGAATATGCTTAAAAATTCGTGAGGTGGGTTTGGACGCCAGACTTCCTTGGCCCAAATCCCTTCTGTTTAAACTTGTGGTGAAAATTTCATGAGCTCATATAGGCAAATTGTATAGCAACACGCATGACAACATATTAACCAAATTATATATGTTTTTTTTTCAAATGGGTATTGAAAAGAAGGCCAAATTATTTTCTAGTATTATTGTGAAAAAATGTTTATTTTGTAAAAATAACATTATGGGTTAAATTGTGTCTCCTCAAAAGATATATTAAATTCCTAAACCCCTATACCTATGAATGTGACCTAAAGATTTGGAAGTAGGGTCTTTGCAGATTTAATTAGGATAAAACAATGTCATCAGGGGGGCTTTTTATTTAATATGACAGGTATCTTATCCTATACAAAGTGGGAAATTTGGACACAGGAACATGCGGGAAAGTAGCATGTGGAAATAGGGGTAGAGATTGGAGTAATTCACTTACAAACAAAGGAATGCCAGAGATTGTTGGTGGTCATCATCAGAAGGTAGAGGAAAGGCTTGAGATACATCCTCTTTTGGAAATCTCAGAAGGAACCAACACTGCCAAAACGTTAATTTTCAACAAGTAATAGCTTTCAGAACTGTGAAAGAATGACTTTCATTGTTTTAAAACCCTCAATTTTAGATACTTTGTTGAGAAGCCCTAGGAAACTAATACACAAAAAACCCATGTTAATCACTGAGTTCTGATAGGACTAATACTTTTTATTCCAAGACATGATTTTATATGATTAATGCATTTTATATATTGCAAAAAAAAAAAAACGGCAAGTTCTGGATAATAATGACTTAATTGCAAATGCAGATGAGAACTAAGTTGTAATATTTTGCTTTTGTTGTCAACATGTTGATTGCCTGTATTTGGTTACTGTACATAGATTGCTCCAAAATGAATGTATTCCTTCTTTGAATTAGAGCAAAGATTCTGAGTTCTGACTCACTTTCCTGGATTGGGAATTTAAGGTAGTGCTATGGGTAGTGCATATGGGTATATGGTAATGTTTCGTGAAACAGAGTCACAGGGGATGTTATTGGAGTGTGTGTGTGTGTGTGTGTGTGTGTGATGGAAAGATTCTTATAAGAAGACTGGCAGGTATTTGACATTGGAGAGTTTATGACCTTGAGCAAGTTAACTGTATGTGATTCAGTTTCCTCTGTGTTAAAAATGGTGCTAAGATGAGGACTGATTTCATAGGACTGTTGTAAGGCTATAAAGTGCTTTGAATACACTTTATTGTATTAGCTGTCTTCACCACCAACATTACAATCATCACACCATCTTAAGGATTGTGCGATGCAAAGATTTTCTTATCCTGAGACCCAAATTTGCTGAGATCACACCGGTGAGGTGCTTATTCCTGACAGGTGGATTGGAAGGAAATTAGTTATTTTTTGTTTTTTTTTTTTTGTTTTGTTTTGTTTTTCCTAATCCATGGACAAGTTAAAAAAAAAAAAGACTGGGATAAAAGAAGATTGGTTTTATCATTAGTGAGCAAGAAGCTCTATATGGTGCTCATTCATTAATTCATTTATTTAAAAAAATTACTGAGCACCTAGCTACATGTTATACATTTTCTAGCCTGAAAATCTGTGAATGAAACAGATAAATATACCAGCTTTCATAAGGATTAGTCACCTACTCTAAGTATCATGTCAATTATGTTGGTTTTCCTGTGGTTCAAAACCTAGTGGGAACAAAAAGACAAAAAAATACATGGTTCCTCACAATCTGTAAATAGATGCAATAACTTTAATAACACGGTTATCTTCTTATAGAGTAAAGCACATCAGATTTCCTGTAAAGGAATTGAAAATCATCTCATTCAGTTTCCTAATTACATAGGCCAGAAGTGGAAGCCCAGAGAATGGGACAAAGAGCTTTGGTTCCAAAGCTAGTTGATGTCCCAAGTGGAACTAGCATCAGGCTTTACTGATGCTCAATAAATCCTAGTCTCCTAGATGGGCAACCACGTCATTACTCACTGATGGTAGTGAGCCAGCCACGGCAATGACTAGTGTTCTGATAGATTAGAGATGCCAAGTAGAGGTCCCTGAGTTGATGCTAGGCAGGCTGTACGGTCATCACCTTAGAAAGGGTGACTTTACAACCATGATTCTAATTCAATACATCTGTGGACTCATGTTTGTCACCCTTTCCACGGGAAGCTTGAGTTTTTATGAGTAAAATACAAAACATTGAAAAACTTATGCCAGCAAAGGATCTTATTTTGAAGAATGTTTTTTGTTTGTTTGATTATTTGGCTGAACTACAAGTTTCATGTGTTTTGGGCACTGAAAAATAGTAGCCACTGTTCATCATTCAGTTGACAGAATTTTGTGTAATGCAGAAAAGAAAATATTAGTAATACTTCTTTAGGAGCTTCCTTCTGATGAAAGTATAAAGTTTATAATATTGTCCAACTAAAGGGTCCAGGATATACTGATGTCCAGCTTTCTTTAAAATAGCATACTGGGTTTTTGTACCCACCAATATGTTCATTACGTGTAATACAAAAACAATGAAATGTGGTATGATATATACATATAGATATATCTATGTATCTATTTATATTAAATCTATATAAATATATATAAATATATATTTATATATATATATATTATATATATATAGATTTATATATAAATCTATATAAATATATCTATATTTATATAGATACATAGATATATCTATATATCTATTTATAGATCTCTATCTATTTATAGATATAGATATATAAAATACATGCATATATATACATGTACATATATATACATATGCATATATATGTATACAGTCACAACTGTTAAATAAAATAAATAATTTTAACCAAAAATGTAAAAAGACCAATCCAAAATCTAAGAGAGTGTAATTAAATCTATGAAGAAAGTCTATACGTGTGCGTGTGTGTGTGTGTGTTTGTACACACACATACATATATATACTGAAGTAGATCTATCTTCTCTAGTAAATAGGGTTGTGTGGCATTCTAGGATATATTAAAATATGATTATAAGTAAGTAAAAAAGACCTTCTACCAGAAGATTCATACCACCGTCATGTTGCTTCAAAAACCGCTGTCCTAAGGAGCACCCAAACTTTTTTCAGAACTTATCTTGTTTGGAAATACTACCATAATTAATATCAAGAATATAGTGACTTCTTTTAAAATATAAATTTTGCACTTAAAGCAAAAATTGGCAAGTATAAACCATTTTGCTGGTATTGCAAAAAGTTGTAATAAATCATTTTGCACTGGCATAGAATGCTCATTCTCACCATAAGAAATAAACAATTTCCACCAGCAAAACTTCTTCCAATGAATTACACCTGAGTGCTCATTAGTGCAGCAACATCCCCGGAGAAAAATCAGACAAGCTGACTTTCAACGCTGTGAATTGGAGCACCTGACGGTAGTAAGATGAATGCGGTCTCCTCACTTTTGGTCTTATTAAACAATAGACATAGAACCCAGTTCGACAGAGGAACACAACAAATTTTCTCCCCACAGTTTAAGAAATAAGAATAATGATTATAACACTGAGAAGAAAAAAGAAAGCAAAACCAAAAACCAATAATAAAGTTCATTAGAATGACTTAGAAGTAGAAGTACTTTTAAAAATGGATAGGAATTTGAAAGTCACAGAACGAATAAATGGCTTAAGCAACTTTTGTGTTAATTATATTTTTTATGTTCTGAATATATAGACTTTGTGGAAAAAGTAATGTTTCTTTTTACCTTTTCATTTGATCTTAGGAACCTACACATTTTGAACACATAGAACAAAATGCATCGCTTTGTTTTTTCTCAGATATATCAAATCTATCTAGAATGAATATAAACCCTATGATAGCTGCAGAATACAGTTTTATTCTGTTTAGTAATGTCAGATTATCTGAAGAACACATTTACTACTTAGAGAATTTTATAAACATTGGAGAAATGATAAGAGCAGATACCAATTGTATTCATCCTCACTTAAGCAGTACATATTTACATAATTAGCTATACAAAATAAAAACTATTTACATATTTCAAAACAATTTATTATGGGCTCCTACTTTCACATAATTATGCATTTCTAAATATATATGTGAAAGTAGAAGGTGTACCAGTCAAAAAACATGTTTATTCATTAGAAAATAGTTTCTATTCACAATGAAATAAAAGAGTACAAAAATGATAATTATATCTTGGATTTTAAATGCAAACACTAATGTTACTTTAGCATTTTACATATGATCTTGAGTCTGATTCTTTTTCTTTATATTTGAACACAGAGTTGATAAGCTAAGCTCAGTTAGGGTCTTGATTTTAGGGTTTACATTTTCACAAGTTTTACCATGCCTAGTTATTTCTATTTTTGTCTAAAATGTGATGCATTTATGAACACCAAAAAGAAGAGAAAATTTTATTTAAAATGTCTAAAGAACAGGAAAAAATGTAACTGTTTATATATATATATAAAAAAAAAACTAGAAATAGGATACATCTAAGACATTTTTATTAGCAGCTCAGCAAAGTCATGTCTCCCAATGGGCCATGTATGGTTTTCTTTACACCTTCCTCAGAAACACAAGATGACTGTGGCACATTCCAACCAATATACTTATTTAGGAAAAACTAAAAAACCTCAAGACAGAAAAAAAAGAAATGCTCGTACCTGTCCATTTTCCCATAAGTCCTTCAGATTTTTCATCACATGTCCTGCATACCTGGACCACATGACCATATATAAACTACTATTTAGTTTATAATGAGAACACCACTGCAGACTTCTATCGAACAAGACTCACATTTGACTGGGTGCCCCAGTTCTCCTGAAAGACATAACTTTGGCACTGATAAAAGTGAGTGAGCTAAACTATTATAGAAATAATACTTAGATCTAGGATGCTGGCATTATCAAGTTCTTTTTTTTTTTTTTAAAGATTTTATTTGTTTATTTGACACAGAGAGAGAGATCACAAGTAGGCAGAGAGGCAGGCAGAGAGAGAGGAGGAAGCAGGCTCCCTGCCGAGCAGAGAGCCCGATGCGGGACTCGATCCCAGGACCCCGAGACCATGACCTGAGCCGAAGGCAGAGGCTTAACCCACTGAGCCACCCAGGCGTCCCTCAAGTTCATTTTTCAACAGAATTTTTATGAGGTAATAAAAGCAAAATATACTAAGCATTCAAGTAATCGCATAAATAAGCCCAGACCAAGAAGTCACCCCGTGAAATTAAAAACTTTGGCTGACAGAATTGCCTTATGTTAGCTTGAAAATTTGTACACCTGATGCATGCAAGTTTAAATTCATTTATCCTGGTGAGTTAAAGAGTGTGTCTTAGGCCACCTGGGTGGCTCAGTCATTAAGGATCTGCCTTTAGTTCAGGTCATGATTCCAGGGTCCTGGGGTAGAGTCCCACATCAGGGTCCTTTCTCAGCAGGGAGTCTTTTCCCACTCCTTCCATCCCTCCCCCTGGCCATGCAAACTCTGCCTCACTCTCTGTCAAATAAATAAATAAAATCTTAATAAACAAATAAATAAATAAATAATGTGTATTACATAAAATACAATAATAAAAGAAACTATCATACCAGTAATTATGATATCTTAAAATTTTTTGTTATATTATTACAATATATTTTCAAAATTAAAAAAAAAATAGGTGAAATGTCAACCGAAGCTGTTTTTATTATCTCAAGCATATTTCTCAGAATAAATATAATATAGAAGTTAAGAGTAGACAAATGCTGGAGACTTTCTGTGTTTTTTTTACACATAGCTATTTATTCACCAAACAAACTGATCAGTATGGGTGAGGTGTAGGATAGGATCACCGATGTGGCCTCTGCTCTTATGGTCCTTATAGTCTATTAGGAGAGACAGATAAGTACACAATCTGAATAGAATAAATTATGATAAGTGTTACCATGGGAAATATGGAGTGTGCTGTGGAAACACATGGTGGAAGCCACTCATCAGGTCTGCAGGGTTTCAGAGGAATCATACTTTTCTTTTTTTTTTTAAGATTTTTATTTATTTATTTGACAGAGAGAGAGATTACAAGTAGGCAGAGAGGCAGGCAGAGAGAGAGGAAGGGAAGCAGGCTCCCTGCTGAGCAGAGAGCTCCATGTGGGACTCGATCCCAGGACCCTGAGATCATGACCTAAGCCATCCAGGCGCCCAGAAACATACTTCAGAATGAGTTGCTAGATGAAAGGAAAAGATGAAGAGCATTCCCAACAGATAGAGTAAACAAGTAATATTCTGGAGGCAGAAAAGAACACTGCTGTTTTGTTTTGTTTTGTTTTGTTTTGTTTTGTTTTGTTTTGTTTTGTTTCTGTTGGAGGGGGAGGGCCAGAGGGAGAGGCAGAGAAAGAGACTCTTAAGCAGGCTCCACATCCGGTGCATAGCCTGACCCAGGGCTTGATCTCATAACCCTGAGATGATATGGTTGGAGGGTAAGGTTTTTAGAAGAAGATGTGGAAATATGCATAGGGATACAATCTGAATTTAGATACCCAAGTGCCATTTAGACCTCCTAAAAGAATTTGGACTTTATTCTAAAGAGAACGGGACATTACCTGATGGTTTAATTAAGGGAATAACATAAATAAATTTGTATATAGAGATATCTCTCTGTTTGTGTGAGGGCAGAGTTAGGGTATAAATACTGCAGGTACAGTTGGAAGGCTGTTTTAATAACCCATCAAGACAGACGTAGTTGTGTTCTAAACAAGGCTAGAGGCAGAGGATTATGGAAATGAATTGGAGAAAATGTTATGTGAAAGCATCCAAAGACTTCAGAGGATAAATAGACCTATAGGGTGGAGAATTAAGGTTAATTGAATTACATGGTTTGGGTTACTGGTTTGATTTTGGTGTTATCAGTAATATATGGGACTCAAGAGAACTTCATTGAGTATAACCCATTCTCTTTTTTTATTATGTTAAGTTTATGGTACTTAGATGATTTCAAAATGTAGTTTTCCTTAACTTGTTGATTTTAAGTCTTCAGAGCCCAGGAGAGAACTCAGGACTAATGACTCATTTGTTTGCCATCCAGTATGGATATATTTTGAAACTAAAGAATTAGATTATATTGTCCAGAGTTACATGCAGGTGTAATGCAAAAGATAAATAACTGTAAGACAGAATTATAAAGAGCACCAAGTGTTCCCATACTAAAACAAAACAAAATAAAAAGATCTTCGCCTACTGCATTAGCTTTCTACTGCTGCTACTGGGGGAAAAAAAAAAGCAAAAAAAAAAAAAAAAAAAAACCCAACCAAACAAACAAAAAACCCCATAAACTTGGTGACATAAAACAACAAAAATTATTCTTTTATAGTTCTGAAGGTTAAAGTCTGAAATCAGTATCACTGGGCTATAAGTTTTGGCAGGGTTATACACCCTTCAGAGACTTGGTGGCAAAATCCATTCCTTACCTCTTCCAGATTCTTAATGCTTCCAGCATTTCTTGATTTAAGGCTGCATAACTCCAATCTCCATGGTCAAATTGCCTTTCTCTTCTATATGGTTAAATATCCCTCTGCTTGCTTGCTTTCTTTCTTTCTTTCTTTTTTTTAATTAAGATTTAATTTATTTATTTGAGAGAGAGAGAATGAGAGAGAAAGCACACAAGCAGGGGGAGGGGTAGAGGAAGAAGCAGACTCCCCACTGAGCAGGGAGCCCATCTGATGTGGGACTCCATCTCAGGACCCCAGTATCATAACCTGAATTAAAGACAGACACTTAACCCACTGAGCTACCCAGGTGCCCCCTGCTTTCTTCTTTTAAAGGACATATGTGATTCAGTATTTAGGGCCCATCCAGATAATCCAGGATCATATTCCTATCTTAACACCTTTAACTTAATCACATCTACAGAGTTTTTGTATATCAAATTTACAGTGTAGAATGGTTTGGGTGCTCATTATTCAGCCTATCACATCTACTAAGAAGAAAACGATACTTTCTTTGTCTATATGGATCTCATAAGAAAGATTGAGATAAGAATAAAATTAATTAGGGCTTCTGGGTGGCTCAGTGGGTTAAGCCACTGCCTTCCGCTCAGGTCATGATCACCGGGTCCTGGGATCTAGCCCCATGTCAGCCTCTCTGCTTAGTGGGGAGCCTGCTTCCCTCTCTCTCTCTGCCTGCCTCTCTGCCTACTCGTGATCTCTCTGTCTGTCAAGTAAATAAATACAATCTTAAAAAAATAATAATACAATTAATTTACGGCAGATAGTGTCACATGTCATTTAAGTTATGTAAAAATAATTTAGTGATATAGAAATTTAAAGATGGAAGGACCCTATCTGATTTGAGAATTTACACTATCAAAATGATGCAAGAGGAGAGTATGTTCTTTTAAGAAACTATATTGGAGGACTCTGGGAAGATAGCAAAAAAGGCAGCACGAGGAATCTGTCTCCCTACTTAGACAGCCATTACACTGACAGGTCGGTCTGATGTAACCATTTCAGAACTCTGGAGTCTATTGAAGACTTGTAATTTCCAGGGGAAAACTTGAACCATAAATTTCCATCAATTTCAGTTCTAGCAGAATAGCAGCAACCATTTCCCACCTCTAGTCACATGGAAGACAGTTGCATATGTATTTCCGAAGCAGCTTTCTTTCAGATTGTGGAAGCTAGGGTGGGCAAAAGGACTCTGTTTTCCAAATAACAGAAATCTGTGCTCTACTTCCTGATTGCTCCTTCTGTTAACAGAGGTGAAGACAAAGGTGCGCAACAACAACCAAAACAAATAACCACATTCAACATTCTTTTTTTTTTTTTTTAAGATTTTATTTATTTGACAGGCAGAGATCACAAGTAGGCAGAGAGGCAGGCAAAGAGAGAGAGAAAGAGAAGCAGGCTCCCTGCTGAGCAGAGAGCCCGATGAGGGGCTCGATCCCAGGACCCTGAGATCATGACCTGAGCCGAAGGCAGAGGCTTTAACCCACTGAGCCACCCAGGCGCCCCAGAGAGAAGCAGGCTCCCTGCTGGACAAGGAGCCTGATGCAGGACTCGATCCCAGGACCCCAGGATCATGACCTGAGTTGAAGGCAGCGGCTTAACCGACTGAGCCACCCAGGCGTCCCCAAATAACCACATTCAAAATGGTTAAAATATTTGTATAGACATTTCTTTACAGAAGACCTATAAATGGCCAATAAGTACATTAAACAGTGCTCAACATCATTAATCATTAGGAAAATGTAAATTAAGACTACAATGAGGTATCATCTCCCCACTATTAGGGTAGTCATTTTAAAAAACAAAACAAATCCTGGTAAGTATGTGGAGAAATTGGAACTCTTATACACTGTTAGTGGAAATGTAAAATATAGAGCCACTGTGGAAAACTGTTGGAACACAACCGGGATCTTCGCCGAAGTGACTGGGGTCGTGTGGAATCCTGTGAGAAAACTCCAGGAAATGGAGGGCAAGAGTATTCTAAGAGTATTAAACACGGGAGGATCCCTGGAGTGTTTTCCTGTCTGCTTTAGATAGATCTGATAAGTGTGGAGAATCCTTAACTTGCTCTTGTTATTTAAAGCTAAGAGATAATCATTGTTGTTCACTTGTCTCGCTTGATTGCCTGCACTTAAATCACATCTCACACGTAGCCCTCGCCCTGCACATAAATCTATATCCTGTTTGTAATCGGATCTTGTGGAAGGTATAAAAGAAGTGATTGTAAGAAATAAAGACATCTACTGATCATCAGTCGGTAGTCCCCCTATCATTTCGGCTCCTATCACCAGGATCCCCACCTCGTGAAGGTGAAGGAAAACAGTACAAAGATACCTTAAAAAATTAAAGATAAGATTAGCATATGATCTAGGAATCCTTATTCTGGGTATATACCCAAAATATTTGAAAGCAAGGCTTGAAGAGATATTTGTATGCCCACATTCACAGCAATATTACTCACAACAACTAAAACATACCAGTAATGCAAGTTTCCATCAATGGATGAACAGATAGCCTAAATTCAGTAATACATACAATGGAATAGCAATTAGCCTTAAAAAGGAGGTATTCTGCAAAAGTGCTACAACATGGATATAGATACATGGATAAACTTTGAAAATATTATTCTAAGTGAAATAGTTCATTCACAAAAAAATACATGTTGTATCATTTCACTTATAGGAGAGACTTAAAGTAGTCAAAATCAGAGAGACAGACAGAAGGTAGAATAGTGATTGCTAGGGGTGGCAGGAGAAAGGTATAGAAAGATATAGTTTAATAGAGTTTCAGTTTTACAAGATGAAAAGAGTTATGAAGATGGATGGTGGTGATTGCACAGCATTATAACATATTTAATAACATTGAATTATACACTTAAAAGTGACTGCAATGGCACATTTTGTTATGTATATTTTACCAAACAGAATATTTTGAAAAAAAACAAAACAAAACAAAACACTACATTACATACAATGATTGGGGTCAATATTTTTAGAGATGATATTTGCAGCACCATATATGAATTTCACCTAGAAGTATGAAAAAATATTTCAACTACATATTTCCTGTGGTCTTAAAACAGATCCCCCCCTTAATAATGTTTATCTATATTTCTAAGTTAAAGAGGAAACAGAAAACTGTTAGTTTATAGAAAGCACACTCATACACAAACACACACACACAAAACTTTCCTAAGTGTCTCTCCCTATTTTTATGGAGGAACTTCTTCCTAAAGGAAGTCTAGAAGGTAAATTAATAGCATGTTATATGGCTCTATCTGATGGCTATGAAAATCTACTACTTATTACGTGTATTAAAAAGAAAAAAATGTATTGAATATCAACAGAGATTGAGAATTTTTTTTGAACAATTTCATATAAGACTCAGCCAAATAAAATATATCAATTGAGCACATATATTGTTCAAAAATTTAGGCCCAGTGCTAGAAAGGATTTCAGGGAATTTAGTATGCAGATTTTACAGTATTTTTTAAGGTAAGTAATACACAGCTAACATTTTGCACATTAATATATTATTTTTCCTCATTCATCTATCAATATACATAAAATTTCAGGATTTTTTTCAATGACTTTTTAGAGATTGAAAACCATAGCTTCAAAAATTTTAAATGATAGGACTGAAATTTTAAACTATGTAACAAGACTTCTCTTCTGGGACTTTATACAATAGTTGTCCTTGCCAAGTACTACAGGACATAGATTGTATGATAATGAGAAAAATGTACTTATTACAGGAGGCACTGGTATTCCTGGACCACTTTCTGGAACAAGTGGGCATCATAAACCAGCATCAGAAAAATAACAATTACATAGGACAAGAGAAAAAAAAAAAAAAAAGAATGGAAGGGAGAAAGAATGATTTTAGACTGGAGAAATAAAGTAGAAGGACTTACTTAAAAGCAGTAGCATTTATGTCACAGAAAAGGAATAAAACAAAACAAAACTGATTAATCACCCTAAGTACAGAGTGCACAGCATCTTATTAAATTTTCCATGGAAAATAAAGTCTTAATATTTTTACTCAAATAAACCAGATATTCTTTTTCTAACTTATGCTATTTTATTAAACTGATAACTAGTGAGCTTTCCTAATGAATGTTCTATAACACTGTATTGAACTTAAAGATTAAAGTTAGAGAAAAAATATTAAGCTATCAACTCAAGAGTCATTTCATTAATCTTTAAAATAAAATGTTCACTTTATTCATAAGAAATCTAGTGTTAGTAGCAGAAAACATATTGCTAACTGGACTTTGATTTGAATTCTAGAAAGATGAGCTGTGAGTTCTATGGGAGAGAAAAAAATAATTTTCCCTCTACCCTTCTACATTCTTGGCTGAGATCATTCTGTAATAAAAGACAGATTAACAGAAGAAAAACAAACAGAAGTTTAATAACATGTATACCTCCTGTATTGGAAGAACCCAGGAAAACAAAGCAACTTCTGGAAGTGACCTAAACTACCATCTTAAATACTATCTGTAACTAAAAGAAAATGTCAGGGAAGGGAGAGGCCCGTTATGGAAGGTTACTAAGCAAAGCACAGTAAGCAAGGGTACGGCTATTAGGCAGATCCTTCTACACTGTTAAAAGAGTTTCTAGAGATTTAAACAACTTCTTCTCTCTGATACAGAGAGACCCCCCCACCAATTCATTGAGATTTTCTTTATAAATGTAAATGTCTCTTATAAAAGGGTAACTTCCACTGGATTTTCAGAGATTTTCCTGTGTTTGACATTTCTCTAAAATAATCCTATGCTAAATAGACATGTTTTGGGGTGGTATATTCTGTCCCACAGCAGTTCAGTGCTCCTCTGAACTCATGATTCCTGAATAGAATCTCTGCCAGAGCTTGTTTTATCTTTTCTTAGTTCTACTAAGAACGTACAGTCCAGAGACATTATTGGCATCTAATCAAAATAATGTCTTTTCCTGCCAACATTTTATCTTGGTTGACCTTAGGTTATGACGTGCTGGGTTGTTTTGTTTTGTTTTGTTTGTTTGTTTTTCCTTTTTTGCCTGTTGCTCTAAATTTTGTAATGGGTGTTCAAATCATTGAAGGACTTAAGGGTGATTGTCCTATGCAATGCATCAAATGCATTTTAACTGCCACCCTTACAGCCTGGACGATTATGATTTTAGTTTACTTCTGAAGTCTTAGAAATGTAAAGGTCTATAAAAATGTATTTAGAATCTGAAAAAAAAAAAAATAAGGAAGTAATCTGAAGAAGACAGGTTTAGATGGAGGGAGGGCAGCAAAAGTGGTTGTCTGTTCTTAGCCCCCTGAGTACCAAATGGATAAATGTCCAGGGAAATGGAAATACAATTGAAAATAAAACATGAGATAGAGAACTGAAAATGTAGAAAGAATGGATTTTCCCTTGAAATTAAACAGTAGAACTCATACCGCTGGTACATCTCTCTTACTTACTAAATTTAGGGCTCCTTTCCTGGAGCCTCCTGGGCTTTCCCTACCTGCACTAAATGTTTTCCCCATTAAAACTCTCAATCTGTTCAAGCTGTGGGGTGAAGGAGACTGTGTTATTATTACTCTACTGCTTAAAGGGAAATGAAATCTGCAGTAGCTTACAGAAAAGAAAAAAAAAAAAATGAAACCAAAGACTCTTCCATCACAAAAGAGAATAACACAAGGAAAATAAGTCAGTATAAGATTGCTCTGAGCACAAACATCATTTTGCTGAAAGCTTCTTTTAAAAGAAACCATAAAAGAGCATTCATTAGTTAATACTGCATTCTTCAGGAGTTAAGAATTGAAAGGGTTGGTACTACTTACTATAATCAAAGAATCTAAACACAAAATGAGTTCTTAATGATCACTTAATTTAATTCCTCTTTTAACAGATAAGGGTACCACATCCTAGGAAGATGAAGAACAAGAACCCTGACCTGCCAGTTCTCAGTCCTGTACTCTTTCCTGCATTGGCTATCATAATTTTTTTGATGTTTTGTTTAGACTACTTCTCTGTCTAGATAATTCCATAACTGCCTCATGCAATTTTCCAGATAATATTTGTCTTTTGCAATGTTTAAATATTTTACTCTCTTGGATAACATATTATTTTGCATAAGTTTGCTTTGACAAAGATCCACAAGTAAATGCTAAAGGCACAGAACAGCATGCTTTCAAGAGAGGATGCAGACTTGACAAAGGCATGTAAAGAAATGGTCAATGTTTACAAAAATCCAGAAAGTCCATTAATAATTTTTTAGTGTCAAATCAGTTATGGTATCCCAAATGGAACAGAAGAAGTTCCCAATTATGACTAAGAAGGATCTATTTGCACAATTATGAGATATTCAATTCATTAAGAACTACAAAGTGATGTCTAACGTCCAATTGTATTTATTAGACTGATAAGATTACCATAACAATATATCACAGACAGGGCAGCTTACGCAACAGTAATTTACTTTCAGTCAGTATATAGGCGGCAAATACAAGATCAAAGTTCCAGCAGGGTCGGTTTCTAGTAAGATCTCTCTCCTCAGCTTGCAGACAGCCACTTTCTCCCTGTGTCTCTTCCTCTTTTTGAACTCATTTAATCTTAATTTCCATGTAAAGGTCCTATCTCTGAATACAGTCAGTTCGGGATTTGGGCTTTGAACTGTGGATTTAGTGAGGACATAATTCAGGGCATAATACCCAGAACAGCTTAAATGAAAGTGTTTAACTTGTTTCCATCCAAAGGAAAAGCAAAAACAACAACAACACACACACACACAAAACTCACTTTTATAATAAAAATAAAGCTATAAGTCCAAAAAGAACAGGAAAATGTTACGGAGTTGTACTAGATGAGCAATGTCAACAAAACTAAAAATTGGAAAGTAGAAGATGTGTAGTAATACACTAATAGAGCATAAGATGATCAAGTCCAACTGTCTATAAGGCAGGAGGCAACAAGAAGTCTCAAAAGCCTCCAGATTTGGAGACACCAGTACCTCTGAAGGTGGAAAAACTGGATGCAGGAGGGCTGAAAAGAGTAAGATTGACCGCAAGTGTGCAATTTAATTAAACCTTCACAACATTTTCCTTCTCTCCGTCCCTACCTTTCTTCTGCTCTTTGGTTAATTTAAGCTAGAGATATTTCAGACATGGGGATAGCTGACTTCACCAAAAATGACATTAATGCATAAAACCGAAGCATGGAATTGTCTTCTAAATAATGGGAAGCCCCTTTCTTTTTCTCCTCCTCATATTTCAGAACAGTGACATACAAGATTGCATCTATGATAAGAAACTAAAGAATACATTCTGGAGCAATGAATTGACTTAAAAAAACGGCTAAAAAGATCAGGTGATCTGTGCATCCTACCATGAAAGGACTGAGACACTGTACAAGAGAAACATTGTTAAAGATCATCCATTCAACTTTTAGATACCTTCTGAAACAGGAATAAATTACTAGGCATCAGAGGACAATTTCCAGGAGAACTGTTGTTTCTTCACCATTCCATACACTCCCTTCCCATTGGAGAGTTTCACTGAAATAACACTTGGCTTTTCTGTTCCTTTTTCTCACTTTTCCCCATACCAGGGGAGATGGCTTTTATAAGTGATAAGTTGAGAAGAGTAATGCCAATGAAAACACTTCTCTCCCCTGTTTCTTGGGAAAGTGAAATTGCTTTCTTCTCTAGTATTTCAGCCTAGGCTGAAGCAAGACCAGGGACGTTTAAGTATGGAAGTACAGAACTGTATTTGTGTGATACACACACACACACACACACACACACACACACACACATACATACATACATATATATACACATACTTCTTGTTTTATATATATATACATATATATATAAACAATAATATATAATATATTATTTAGTTAGAAAGTTGCTGATTTTCATGTGTGCTACAAAGCAGTATAGGTTATTAGATTTCAGCCAGGTAATCAGCCCTACAGTAGCTTCTGAAAATTAATTACATTTCCCAATAGGCAGTTTTCATCAGCCCAAGCCATTCTACGGAAAGAGATAGTAGAAATAGCCACTGTGGCATACTGGTGAAAAGTTTTCTTATACTACAGTGTGGATGCTGTGTTATTAGTCCATTCTAACAACAAAACCAAAACCAAAACAGCACTACAGTGCCAATAATATGGATTTCATAGGACAAATAGACAGTGAGTTTTGAATAGGATATACAGGAAAGGTCGGCTCTGTAGGAACACCTAGGGCCCAGACTGGCAATCAATAACATGTTCTAAATTTTGCAACAATGTACCAACAACTCAAATATCCCCTTCTGACATTGAAGCTGTTTTTTTTTTTTTTTTTTAAATTTTAGGTAGTTACCCTATCCCATTCCACACTTTCTTAGAATGATATACTAAATACAAAATGCCCTTAATAATCCTTTAATGAGAAAATTCCACAACTAGGTTAAAGTTTAGGGTCATGGGTCATAAGCAATCTGCATACATTTATTGATATCTGTTAAAGCTAAAACCTACATTTTTTTTTAATTCACCTTCCTACACTCAGATATGATGGAATCATTTCTTCACATTTTGCCAACTGTAATTAGTGAGTTCTGAGAATATATTTTTACTTTCAATACATATCCCACAAACAGGGAAATTATTTATTTTCTAAATGGGTTGTACTAAGGCTGTTGCTTATAACAGCATGGAAATTATTAACTGTTTTTACTATTTAAAAGTAAAGTCTGTGAGAGACCATGTCTTGATTTAACAGGACACTGGCTGGGGTGCTTGGATGACTCAGTTAGTTAGGCAACTGTCTTTGGCTTGGGTCATGATGTTGGGGTCCTAGAATCGAGTCCCATGTTGTGCTCCCTGCTCAGCAGGGAGCCTGCTTTTCCTTCTCCCTCTGCCTTTCCCTAGCACTTGTACTGTCTCTCGTGCTCTCTTTCTCTCTCAAATAAATAAATAAAGTATTAAAAACAAAACAAAACAAAAAGACAGGACACTGGCTTCCTTGAATTAACTGTGCCCTTTTCAGTGAAAGAGTTCAAGTTGTACCTCTTCCCAGAGGAAGCCCATTTCTACCTAAGGGTTTAAAACCCTTCTAAAATGATATTTAGTAGAAAGAGAAGTTGGGACACATAGCTCTTTGCCTTTAATTTATTGACATTCAGTTCTTAAGAATGAAGTGATATGATTTAGGCTTTAATTTCAGAGGGATTTATTTGTTTGGACTTTAATTTGCAAGAGGCTCTAATTTTAGAGTTTCAAATTTTTTTCTGTATATTCCACAATGAGAGTAGGTTAATTTTCAAGTTTAAAACACCTCTATAATGCTAAAGTTTTATCTCACTGCTTAACCTCTGATAGGCTATGTTGGAAAATTCAGCTGGATCTAATCTGGGCTGCATAGCAGAGTGAATTTTCAGATTTAGGTAGAGGGTTGACTTGAAGTTGATTTATTTAGTGTACAATCCTGATCTATTTCATAGGCTTTCGAGGGCAAAATCTATTCTTCCAATCACTTTCCTGGATGGGTACCCAAAGAGAATTTGTTGCAGAAGTAAATTTGTCATGAAGCATATAAAGCATAATATTAAGGGCTCCTCACTTGCATGGCCTCCTTCCAAGGCCTTGGGAGGGACCCCACAATGTGTTCCCATGGACATATATTTTAACAAGATTTCCAATATTAAATATATTGTCTACAATCAGATAAGACTATAGTTCCTTTTCACTCTGGCTTCATTTCCATTCCAGTTTCCCTCCTGTTAGATGCTATTTAAGGACCTGCAGGTTATTTCTTGAATCTAAATATAGAGAAAATGATTTGGGAATACATTTAGTGTAAGTTTAGAGAGATTGTGGGTATGTGGTACATGGTAATATTTGTGTTAAATTGCTACTAGCTGCCCTCGTGTACAAGTGACTTCCAGGAATACTGATATTGCCTACTGAGCTGACTCACTAGGCATGGCAACAACTACAGAAGCAGAGGTAATATAATTAAGATATTTCTAATGGTGTCAAAATCAGAACATGTGGACAATGGAGGGGAAATATATTCAAATGTATTGAATCGATGACCAGTATAGACAATGCAATTATTACATATAGGGGAGGTTTTCTTCTTATAGTTATCTATTCAAAATTGAAGTTTTCTCATGTCAGTAAAATATTTAATGATGAAATGTACTCAATTATAATAACATCACACATTGTCCGTTTAAAAATATAAATTATGTAAAAAGAATTTATCAAAATTTCTGTTTGTTCCATAAATATCAAAAATGACTGCCTAAGGGACATATTCCAACTAAGAATATTCAAAAAAATTCTATCAACTATGAAACAAACAAACAAACAAAAAAAGACTAAAAATACTTCCCATCATTTCTTTAAAAAAAGATTTTATTTATTTACTTGAGAGGGGGAGAGAGAGAGAGGGATGAGTAGGGAAAGGGGGACAGAAAGAAGCCAACTTCTTAATAGGCAGATATCCTGATGTGGGTCTTGATCCCAGGACACCAAGATCATGACCTGAACCAGAGGCAGATGATTAACCGACTGACCCATCCAGGTGCTCCTTTCCCATTATTTCTGTAGAAAATTATACTACAATTATAGATGTAAGAAGGAAAACTCAAAGAGAACTAAAGAAAATAATCAGTACAATTAATCACAGCATCCTTTTAGAAATATGGGAGAATACATTTCCGACATGAAACAAGAACAAAATTTTCTATAAAGGAAATATTCAAAAGATCTATCCATACAATAGAAACTTCTTGGGATTAAAAACATGATAGCAGAAATATAAATGGTAAAGGAGTATTTTTAAGATAAGTCTAAGAAAAACCTCCAAGAAAACACAACAAAGGATAAATATACACAATAGGAGGGAAAATATTTAAAATATTTTAGTGTATTAAATGAGACTATCCAATTCCTCATTAACTGAAAAAGAGAACATAGAAATGAGGAAAGAAAAGTATAAAAGAAATAATTCGGGGCACCTGGGTGGCTCAGTTGGTTAAGCGACTGCCTTTGGCTCAGGTCATGATCCTGAAGTCCCAGGATGGAGTCCCGCACTGGGCTCCCTGCTCAGCAGGGAGCCTGCTTCCCCCCTCGACCCTCCCCTTTTTCATGCTCTCCCTTTCTTTCTCATTCTCTCTCTCTCTCTCAAAAAAATAAATAAAATCTTAAAAAAAAAAAGAAAAGAAAGAATTCAATTTTTTCTAGAATGGATAAACATAAATTTTTGTAAGGAAAGGGTTGGTCAAACAGTAATGATACTAAACGGAAAAAGTAATTTCAGTAAGGTACAGTTTAGAAAAATTCAAACATAAGGAATGAAAAGAATGGCCTCCTGGGGCGCCTGGGTGGCTCAGTGGGTTAAAGCCTCTGCCTTCGGCTCAGGTCATGATCTCAGGGTCCTGGGATCGAGCCCCACATCGGGCTCTCTGCTCAGCAGGGAGCCTGCTTCCTACTCTCTCTCTCTGCCTGCCTCTCTGCCTACTTGTGATTTCTCTCTGTCGAATAAATAAATAAAATCTTTAAAAAAAAAAAAAAAAAAAAAAAAAAAAAAAAAAAAGAAAAGAATGGCCTCCTGCAGCACAAAAAAACTTGGGAAGAGGGATAAAGACGAAAAGGTTTCATACAAAGGAACCAGCATGGAAATGGTATTGAACTTTTCAATAAGGCTAGGTTCTGCCTTTCACTATCCTTAAGAAAAATTATTTTCAAGCCAGAGTTCTATAATCAGACAACTCCTCAATCAACTTATTTTGAAGTGTTGATCAAGACTATTTTCAGATAAGCGAAGTTTCAAAAATAAGATTCTTTCAAGGTTGTTCTCACTCTCAGGAAGCTAATGAAAGATGCTCTCTACAAAAATGAAAGGGTGAAAGGAGTTCAGATGGTTTAGTAAATGAAAAGTGACCATATTGTATTATGTATCTCAATCATGAATGCATCAGGTGTCTATTGCTGTTCTAACACATCACCACAAACTTACCAGCTCAAAATGCCACCCATTTATTATCTCACAGTTCTGTAGATAGAATTGCACCATCTCAGATAGGGCCCAAAGAATCTGTTTAGAATATCTCTGGGCTAAAGTCAAGGGGTTGGCTTGTCTGAACTCAACCTGGAGGTTGTGGGGGAGAATCTTGTTTCCTGGTTCACTCAGTTTGTTGGTAGAATTCAGTTATTTTTTTGCTTGTAAGGCTAAGGTCATGTTTCCTTAGTGGCTTTTGGCAATGTTCATTCTCAGTTTCTAGAGCACATCCACATCCTTTGGTTCCTAATCCTCTTTGCTCAAAGTCAGCCTTGGTGGGTTAAGTCCTTCTTACACTTCAAATTTCTCTGTCCTTTACTTTTTCTTCACTTCTCCTCCTTTCCTTTCTGCCACATCCTTTTGACTGAGGCTTCTGCCTTCCTCTTCTAGTTTTAAGGGCTCATGCAATTACATGTGGTTATCCGGATAATCCAGCAAACTCTTCCTATTTTAAGGTCAGCTGATTAGCAACCTTAATTTTGTCTGCAAAATCATTTCACAGCAGTAGCTAGATTACTGTTTGATTGAATAACCAAAGGACAGGAATCTTGGGGGAGCAACTTTATAATCTATTCTGTCTTCCACAGTGATAGTAGTTAAATCATCATAATAATGTAAACACTGATTATTGATTTGACTGTAGTTTTACATGTAAAATTCTTGAGAGGATTAAGGGAGGGGTATTTTGCATAAATTTTTAATGCTTTTGTGGGGGAACTGTAGGAGACCTGCAGTATTTTCTTGTATAGAAATACCTTAATTTGAGTGCGCTTGGAATAGAAGCAAATCATTCAGAAACATGGAGGTAAATACTAAGACAAATTGGCTAATGATTTAAAAGTTCATGCTTTCAAGAGTGGGACGGTAATGATGGGGATAAAACATTACTTTTATAATTATAAACCATGTAATACTATTTCATTTTAGTAAATTAAGTACTTAATTTTCTAAATTACACTATTACTTTAATAAAAATTAAAATAAGCAGAAGATACATTAGAAATTGTGTGAATTCTATCTTAAGTTACTGACTCATCTTTTTAAGCGTGATATGTGGGTTTCTTTTGAAAAGCTGTGGATTATATTTTGTCTTTTCTCTGATGTCCCTTTTGCTCATGAGTATCAGTACGCATTAGAAAAATGGGTGAGGGGGCTGAGTTTGTCTGAGTACAAAATTAACACATTCTAACAAAGACTCAAATCTTGCTCTCGTTAGCTTTCTTATAAATGAGCTATAATCTAAATTGGTTGACTGAGTTTGAGAGCTTTGAACTAATGAACCGAAGTGGTATATTTGGCTAGTTTACTTAAATAATACAGTTTGCTTAAAATATATTTGAAGACATTTACCACTAATTGGCCAAAAATTTAACTCCTAGAACCAATTAGTGTTTTGTAAGTGCTAATGGCCACTATAGTTCCATGATTAGGAGGCCATGTCTCTCAAGGGAAATAAAACCCAGTCCAGGCTCTATCACGAAACTCCTTTGTAAGAAAAGATCATTGCTATGGTACCTTTCCTAGAGTGGGAACTTTTTGATTAATTTATCAATTTGGAAGGCATAATCTTTTGAGTATGATAGTAAATAATTTTAGGAAATCACTATTTTACAAGGAAGAGAGAAATGATAATTTTCCAAGGTAATATAGCAGAAGATACATTAAATATTTTTGCAAAGGATTGTTTTTGCCAAGACATGTATTCTAATTTTTTTAACTTTTCTTTTATCAAAAATTGATTAGAACATATACAGCTGCCTTCTTATTGATAGGTAAAGCAAGCCATTCCATTCTAGTCCATTATCTGTACTATCAGAGAGTTATTATTCACGGTTTCAAATAAAATTTAAATTACTGGAAGTGGTAGAAATTTCTTCAGGTAAATTTCTGCCATAAATATTTAATGCCTAAAAATGAGCAATTAGTCATATTTAGTAAAAGAAAACAGATGCAGTAATTAATTACTTTTTAAATGGGGATTGAAAGAGTAATGTAAAATTGTAGATGAGTTCCATTGTTTGGTATCTCAGTAATATAGGAACTATAAAAAATTCAGACTAAGCATTAATCATTCATGGAGCAATTAATTTTAATTAAGGCAAGTACAGAATCCCATATGGTTTTAGACATCATCTATTCATTAATGCAAACAGTCTGAGAGGAGCAGTTTGGAACATTTTGGTTGACAGCGATGGTGGACAGCCCTGGAGACACCTGGTTAAACATCCTCTAATTTTTATCCTGCTGTGCATCAGTGGGCAAGAATCCATGTTTAACAGTCTTTGGCATGATGGAGTATGTGAGAGGAATTTATCTTGTCCATTATTCCTTTGAAAATCTGTATCACACAATGTGCTTTCTCCTTGGGAAGCAGGATGTGCTCACATCACACATTGTCCCGAAATGCACTCTCTTAGTGTTATTTTGAATATGCATATATTTCTCCTCCCCATGTATCCACAGGTGTATACATACACACAAACACATTTGTGTTAGTACCTGAATACTAGTGTACTTTTTAAAATATATGCCATTCTGTGTACATTAGTATTTTGGAAGTTTAATCCCATGTATCCACTGGTGTATACATACACACAAACACATTTGTGTTAGTACCTGAATACTAGTGTACCTTTTTAAATATATTCCATCCTGTGTACATTAGTATTTTGGAGGTTTAATCCAACTATAATATGCATTATGTCTCTTAATTTCTGTATGTCAGGAATTCAGGAGCAGCCTAACTGGTTAGTTTTGGCTGAGGGGTCTCTCAAAAGACCAAAAAGAATTGGTCTCAAAAAGAGAGACCAAAAAAAAAAAAAAAAAAAAAAAATTGGTCTCTCATGTTAAGATGGCAGTTGGGACTACAAACATCTGAGGGATTAATTTTGGCTGGAGGACTCTTATCTAACGTTCATGATGGTTGTTAGTAGAGGCCTTGGTTTCTTACTGGACATTGCCAAGAGACTTCTGTCCTTCACCATGTAGGTTTCTTTTTAGGGTTGCTTTTGTGGACTCACATATGACAGCTGGTTTCTCCTAGAGCAAGTGGTTCCAAAGAGCAAGGTGATAGCTATAATATCTTTTATGACCTAGCTTTGTCATATGTCACAGTAGCCTATCAACAGACAAAGAGTGTAGGAAGGAATTACACAAAGCTGTGAATTCTAGCAGTTGAGATTTATTAGAGGCCATCTTGGAGGCTAGTTACTATGCTGAACTGTATGGAGTTATAATGAGATCTTCAAGCTCAGGGGCCATGCTTTATTCCTCTTTTTTTTTTTTTTTTTAAGATTTTATTTATTTATTTGACAGAGAGAGATCATGAGTAGGCAGAGAGGCAGGCAGAGAGAGAGGGGGAAGCAGGCTCCCCGCTGAGCAGAGAGCCCAATGCAGGGCTTGATCCCAGGACCCTGAGATCATGACCTGAGCTGAAGGCAGAGGCTTAACCCACTCAGCCACCCCAATGCCCTATTCCTCTTTCTTACTTCAGCATCTCTTAAACAACAGCCAATAAATGAGGAACTTTTTAATAGCAAATAAATTACTCACAGTTATTACACCAATGTATATGCTTCTAAACTTCTGCATTTATGTTAATAACTAATTTTATTATCTCAATATGAAACCTAAGAATCACATTGAATAAGACACATTTTAAGTGGTTATTGTGTAAAAGGTACTAGATTTTGGCTCTACCAGCCTAAAATGCATTGTTTTATTAAGACTTTTATTAGTTTTTTGAGGTCTTGAAATAGCTAAACTCTTCTACAGAATCAGTGCACTGGAAAAATATTTTCTGATTTGTGAAGACAAGGTTAAAAACACTTTAATATTAATCAATAGTCTTTTCTTCTTAATAAGCCATGTCTTAATAGACCTGATGTCAGCTTATCTTGCATATCAGTAAGTACTGTTAGAATTGCTTCCAGTGATATTACTTTGACTCTTTTTTTTTTTTTTTTTTTTTTTTAGATTTACTCATTTATATATTTTACAGAGTGAGAGAGAGCAGAGCATGAGCACCAGGAGGGGCAGAGGGGAAGGGAGAGAGAAACTTTAGCAGACTCTATGATGAACTGAATGCAGGGCTTGATCTCATGACTCTGAGATTATGACCTCAGCCGAAACCAAGAGTCTGATACTTAACTAACTATGGTACCCAGGGCCCAAATGAATTTCCTATTTCTGAAAGTTAAAAAATCAACTCAAAAATTTCATAAATGACATTTTTTGGTATTAGTTATAGAAAGTGTTACTCTGAACAGTCATTGCCTTTACTTTCTCTCTCTCTCATCTAAAGTAATGTTTTTATTTTAAAAGAAAGTAATTTAAAAGTGATATAATTCAATGAGTGTTGAAGCCCTTTAAAGCATCAAAGATAGTACACATTTTGGTAATATTTTTAATCTCCTTTTGTTAGGCTTACTTCCTTCAAATGCTGATATGAAAATAATTAACTAATTAAAACAACAACAAAACTTAGAGTTATATAACAGAATATTTTATGGACCAATTGCAGGAACCAAATTATTTTGTCTGGATTAACTAGGTGGATTTTAATGGCACTAATTAGAATAGCTAAGAAAAGATGAAATTTCATTAAACTGAAAACAAAATAAAAGCTATTTGATTTATAGACTCAACCGTCATTTTGTAATGTATTTATCTCTTTTCTGCATTTAAAAAAATATTCTGGAAGAAATGAGTCTTTTATTCATTCATTTATTTCTTTCATTCACATATTTGTTAACATTTATCACCCAAGAAGTAAGTGATTCCTTTACTATAAACTTACTTTAGTTGGTATAAGGGACTCTCAAAATCCATGATTTATCTTTGTTATGCCAAATTTTCGTGTTTATATATATGAATACAGAAACTTTAACACTATACAAGAATGGATACCCCCATGTTGCTTATTTTTCTCAATGCTTATTTTACAGAACTTCTTATGAAGTTCTGAAAAAAAATTAATCTGCTTATTCTAGTATCCTGGTTAATTTGATTCTGGTTAAAATTCTGGGTTTTATTATTTTCTAATAAGTTTAATACTCATGGTAAGAAAATAATATTCAGGAGCACCTGGGTGGCTCAGTTTGTTAAGCATCTGCCTTCACCTCAGGTCGTGATCTCAGGATTCTGGGATCAAACCCCACATTGGTCTCTCTGCTCAGCAGGGAATCTACTTCTCCCTTCCCCTCTTCCTACTGCTCTGCCTGCTTGTGTTTTCTCTCTGTCAAATAAATAAATTAAATATTTGAAACAAAAAAGAAAACATTCAAAATATTGATAGACATTGTATTAGTAATCTATTGTGGCATACAAATTTAATACAAAATTTAGTGGCTTAAAAAAAAAAAAAAAGTATTATCTCAAAGTTTCTGTGGGTCAGGAATCGGGTTTCTGAAGACCTGGTTCCTCTGGCTCAATATCTCTCATGAAATTGCAATCAAATTGCCAGGTGGGGTTCACTACTCTCAAGTCTCAACTGGGAAAAGATTCATTTCTAAGATCACTCAGGATTCAGTTCCTCATGGGTTATTTAGACGGAGAACCCTAGATCCTCACTAGTTGTTGTGCAGAAGATGTCCTTAGTTCCTTGTCATGTGAGATCCTCTATAGAATATCTCACTATATGCCAACTGGCTTTATTACACTGAAGAAATGAGAAGAAACAGAGAGGGATGATGACAGATATTGGAAGTAACTAATCTGAAGGAATAGGTCCTGTGGAAGAATACTTCCTCGCCTGAAATAGTAGCAGGTTAAGTAAGACTCAGTTCTCCAATGCCCTGACAGTGTACGAAATGCACATCTCGTGCTGGAGGTAGGGCTGATAGCAGTGGAACCCTCATCATAACATTCTTCAGGATAATGTTGGCTGTCATTTTTGACAATGTTGTTCTTTACCAGATTTTTCAGCTATACCAACAATGGCATTAACTTATCAAAATCCTATCATGTCTGTTTAAATTATCCAAAGTCAGGCTGTGTGGTCTGCAGCTAAGTGCCCTGATGAATATAGTTATTTTTCTTACTCATTTTCTGCACTTTCTCCAATAAATAAGAGTTTTAACATAATATGACTGTTAAAAATTAAGTCAGAAACTCAGATTTACTTTTCCTTCACAACTAATACCAATTTTCATAAGTTTTTATGTATTATTCTGTAGATACAAAATTAATTTAAATTATATATAAGTTTACATTTATTATGCAGTTTCTCTATATGCCAAACAACGTTTTATGGGTTTCAGGTAGATTATTTAATTTAACTTTTTATAACTACTCTCTGAGATATGTTGGATTATTTTTTAAGATTAAAAAAAAAAAAAACCTCAAATGTTGATGGTTTAAATAACTTCCCCAAAGTTATAAAGTTGACAAGTAAGAAGTAGGATTCAAATCCAGATGGTCAAAATCCCTGAGCCTTCCTCTTAGACATAAGATTATTATGCTTTTTTATTCCCCAAAGTCCGCATGAAACAGTAACAGTAACATATGAATGCTATTCAAAGTGAGATGAACATATGACATAAGGCACAAAAGGAAAAACAAATAAAAAATAATTATTCATTGGAATACAGTAAGAACCACTACTCATCAAAATTCACCACGAAGAGAGTGACAAATGCACATTTCAGGGTGACAGAAGCTACTTAAAATGCATATGTCTGACAAAGTCTCATATTCATAATAAAGACCTTCTATAAATCAACAACAATGACAATGGTAATGGTATATAATAGAATAGAGCAATGGATATGAACAGATATTTCACAAACTATGTTACATGAATATCAGAATAAAAGTACTCAACTTTATATTTCATTAGGGAAATATAACTAAGACCACAATGGGATACTACTATGTACCCCATCTCCCAACAGCTAAAATAAACATAAATGACACTATTTGTAAAATGTGGACTAGCTAAAGTGTTTATGTATTGCTGCTTGGGGTATATATTTCTACTTTGGAAAAGTCTTTGTGATTATGACTCAAAGATAAACAAATGCAAACCCTATGACACAGTAATTAAACTTCTAGGTATATAAAAGGAAGAAATGCTTTCACAGATTGACCAAAAACATAAAACATAGTGATTTATAACATCACTATTTTTAATAATCAACAAAACCTAAATACTTATCTACCCATCAACAGTAAACTAAATGAATATTTTGTGATTTAGTCATACCATTGTACACTGCCGGGCAGTCGGAAGGCACAGACTATTGTTATTAAAAACAAACATGCAGAAAAGTACACAGATTGTCAGAGTACACCATGCTGAATTTTTTGCAATGTGAACATATCTGTGAAACCAGCACTGGATCAAACCTTAGGGTATATTGGCCTAACGAGAACCCACCCCAGTCCTTATCCTCTCGAAGGCCACTATTATTTTGATTTTCAACACCGTAGTACCTCCTTTTGTGAACTTTATGGATACTGAATCAATAAGCACTTACTGTTTTGTATTTTGTTTCATGGATAAACATTATACTTGGGAAATTCTTTCACAGAGATGATGTTTTTGCCTGGGGGTTGTAGGCGGTAGTTTCTCAAGCCAAGTCAAGGAATAGAAATCATATAAAAATCAATTGCTTAATTATATCAACAAGATTAAAATTTGTATAAAGTTACCATTATTAAAATAAAACAAGTAGAGAAATAATTTGCATCATATAAAACAGGCAAAAGATACTGTAAATCTATAAAGAACTCCTGTAAAAGATAAATAATTGATCAACATATAAGCAAAGGATTTTAGCTGGTAATACATGGAAGATTAAATCTATTTACCTAAAAAAATTGTAATAGTTTTCCTTTGTTGTATAACTAATTATCATAAATTTAGCAACAGAGAACAACCTTTATTATCTTATAGATCCCATGGGTCAGGAGTCTAGGTACTAGTTAGCTGAGACCCCTGCTCAGACTCTCATAGACAAATCAAAATGCCAGCTGAGCTAGAGTTCTCATCTGGAGCTCCGGGTCCTCTTCCTTTCTTCATTCTGTTTAGAAGAATTCTGTTCCTTGAAGGGAAGTCCCTGCTTTCTTACTGGTTGTCTACTGGGGGCCCTTCTCAGCTCTTAGAGACTACTCTCTAGGTTTGCCTCATGACTCCGTGCTCTCACAACATTGCTCCTGTGTTCCAAGCCAGCAGAAGAGCATCTCTGACTCTGAGTCTCTCCCTTTTAAAAGAGCTTCTACCTAATTAAGTCCCAGACATATAACCTTCTTTATTTTTTTTAATTTTTTAATTATTTTAATAAACATATAATGTATTTTTATCCCCAGGGGTACAGGTCTGTGAATCGTCAGGTTTACACACTTCACAGCACTCACCATAGCACATACCCTCCCCAATGTCCATAACCCCAACCCCTCTCCCTCTCCCTTACCCCCCAGCAACCCTCAGTTTGTTTTCTGAAATTAAGAGTCACTTATGGTTTGTCTCCCTCCCAATCCCATCTTGTTTCATTTATTCTTCTCCTACCCCCCTAAACCCTGTGTTGCATCTCCACTTCCTCATATCAGGGAGATCATATGATAGTTGTCTTTCCCTGACTGACATATTTCACTAAGCATGATACCCTCATGTTCCATCCACGCCATCGCAAATGGCAAGATTTCATTTCTTTTGATGGCTGCATAATATTACATTGTGTATATATACCACTTCTTCTTTATCCATTCATCTGTTGATGGACATCTAGGTTCTTCCATACTTTGGCTATTGTAGACATTGTTGCTATAAACATTCGGGTGCACGTGCCCCTTCGGATCACTACGTTTGTATCTTTGGGGTAAATACCCAGCAGTGCAATTGCTGGGTCATAGGGTAGTTCTATTTTCAACTTTTTGAAGAACCTCCATGCTGTTTTCCAGAGTGGTTGCACCAGCTTGCATTCCCACCAACAGTGTGGGAGGGTTCCCCTTTCTCCACATCCTTGCCAACATCTGTCATTTCCTGACTTGTTAATTTTAGCCATTCTGACTGGTCTGAGGTGGTATCTCATTGTGGCTTTGATTTGTATTTCCCTGATGCCGAGTGATGTGGAGCCCTTTTTCATGTGTCTGTTGGACATCTGGATGTCTTCTTTGCACAAATGTCTGCTCATATCTTCTGCCCATTCCTTGATGGGATTATTTGTTCTTTGGGTGTTGAGTTTGCTAAGTTCTTTATAGATTTTGTACACTGGCCCTTTATCTGATATGTCGTTTGCAAATATCTTCTCCCATTCTGTGAGTTGTCTTTTGGTTTTGTTAACTGTTTCCTTTGCTGTGCAAAAGATTTTGATCTTGATGAAATCCCAATAGTTTATTTTTGCCCTTGCTTCCCATGCCTTTGGCAATGATCCTAGGAAGACATTGCTGCGGCTGAGGTTGAAGAGGTTGCTGCCTGTGTTCTCCTCAAGGATTTTGATGGATTCTGTTCTCACATTGAGGTCCTTCATCCATTTTGAGTCTATTTTCGTGTGTGGTGTAAGGAAGTGGTCCAATTTCATTTTTCTGCATGTGGTCGTCCAATTTTCCCAACACCATTTATTGGAGAGGCTGTCTTTTTTCCATTGGACATTCTTTCCTGCTTTGTCGAAGATTAGTTGACTATAGAGTTGAGGGTCTATTTCTGGGCTCTCTATTCTGTTCCATTGATCTATGTGTCTGTTTTTGTGCCAGTACCATGCTGTCTTGATGAAGACAGCTTTGTAATAGAGCTTGAAGTCTGGAATTGTGATGCCACCAACTGTGGCTTTCTTTTTCAATATTCCTTTGGCTATTCGAGGTCTTTTCTGGTTCCATATATATATTTGGGGATTATTTGTTCTATTTCTCTGAAAAAAAATGGGTGGGATTTTGATAGGGATTGCATTAAAAGTGTAGATCGCTTTAGGTAGCATAGACATTTTCACAATATTTGTTCTTCCAATCCAGGAGCATGGAACATTTTTCCATTTCTTTGCGTCTTCCTCCATTTCTTTCATGAGTACTTTATAGTTCTCTGTGTATAGATTCTTAGCCTCTTTGGTTAGGTTTATTCCTAGGCATCTTATAGTTTTGGGTGCAATTGTAAATAGGATTGACTCCTTAATTTCTCTTTATTCTTTCTTGTTGTTGGTGTAGAGAAATGCAACTGATTTCTGTGCAATGATTTTATATCCTGACACTTTACTGAATTCCTGTACAAGTTCTAGCAGTTTTGGAGTGGACCCGTTTGGGTTTTCCACATATAGTATCATATCATCTGCAAAGAGTGATAGTTTGACTCCTTCTTTGCCGATTTGGATGCCTTTAATTTCTTTTTGTTTTCTGATTGCTGAGACTAGGACTTCTAGTACTATGTTGAATAGCAGTGGTGATAATGGACATCCCTGCCGTGTTCCTGACCTTAGCGGAAAAGCTTTCAGTTTTTCTCCATTGAGAATGATATTTGCAGTGGGTTTTTCATAGATGGCTTTGATAATGAAGTATGTGCCCTCTATCCCTACACTTTGAAGAGTTTTAATCAGGAAGGGATGCTGCACTTTGTCAAATGCTTTTTCAGCATCTATTGAGAATATCATATGGTTCTTGTTCTTTCTTTTATTAATGTGTTGTATGACATTGATGGATTTGCGTATGTTGAACCAACCTTGCAGCCCTGGAATAAATCCCACTTGGTCGTGGTGAATAATCCTTTTAATGTACTGTTGAATCCTATTGGACAGTATTTTGGTGAGAATTTTTGCATCTGTGTTTATTAAGGATATTGGTCTGTAATTCTCTTTTTTGATGGGATCATTGTCTGGTCTTGGGATCAAGATGATGCTGGCCTCATAGAATGAGTGTGGAAGTTTTCCTTCCATTTCTATTTTTTGGAACAGTTTCAGGAGAATAGGAATTAATTCTTCTTTAAATGTTTGGTAGAATTCCCCTGGGAAGCCATCTGGCCCTGGGCTTTTGTTTGTTTGGAAATTTTTGATGACTGTTTCAATCTCCTTACTGTTTCTGGGTCTGTTCAGGTTATCTATTTCTTCCTGGTTCAGTTCTGGTAGTTTATATGTCTCTAGGAATGCATCCATTTCTTCCAGATTGTCAAATTTGTTGGCATAGAGTTGCTCACAGTATGTCCTTATAATTGTTTGTATTTCTTTGGTGTTAGTTATGATCTCTCCTCTTTCATTCATGATTTTATTTATTTGGGTCCTTTCTCTTTTCTTTTTGATAAGTCTGGACAGGGGTTTATCAATCTTATTAATTCTTTCAAAGAACCAGCTCCTAGTTGTGTTGATTTGTTCTATTGTTTTTTTGGTTTCTATTTCATTGATTTCTGCTCTGATCTTTATGATTTCTCTTCTCCTGCTGGGTTTAGGCTTGCTTTCTTGTTCTTTCTCCAGCTCCTTTAGGTGTAGGGTTACGTTGTGTATTTGAGACCTTTCTTGTTTCTTGAGAAAGGTTGTACTGCTATATATTTTCCTCTCAGGACTGCCTTTGCTGTGTCCCACAGATTTTGAACTGTTGTGTTTTCATTATCATTTGTTTCCCTGAATTTTTTCAATTCTTCTTTAATTTCCTGGTTGACCCATTCATTCTTTAGAAGGATGCTGTTTAGTCTCCATGTATTTGCGTTCTTTCCAAATTTCCTCTTGTTATTGAGTTCTAGCTTCAGAGCATTGTGGTCTGAAAATATGCAGGGAATGATCCCAATCTTTTGATACTGGTTGATACCTGATTTATGACCCAGGATGTGATCCATTCTGGAGAATGTTCTATGTGCACTAGAGAAGAATGTGTATTCTGTTGCTTTGGGATGGAATGTTCTGAATATATCTGTGATGTCCATCTGGTCCAGTGTGTCATTTAAGGCCTTTATTTCCTTGTTAATCTTTTGCTTGGATGATCTGTCCATTTCAGTGAGGGGAGTGTTAAAGTCCCCTGCTATTATTGTATTATTGTTGATGTGTTTCTTTGATTTTGTTATTAATTGGTTTATATAGTTGGCTGCTCCCACATTAGGGGCACAGATATTTAAAATTGTTAGATCTTCTTGTTGGACAGACCCTTTGAGTATGATATAGTGTCCTTCCTCATCTCTTATTATAGTCTTTGGCTTAAAATCTATATAAAATCTGATATAAGGATTGCCACCCCCAGCTTTCTTCTGATGTCCATTAGCATGGTATATTTTTTTCCACCCCCTCACTTTAAATCTGCAGGTGTCTTTGGGTCTAAAATGAGTTTCTTGTAGGCAACATATTGATGGGTTTTGTTTTTTTATCCATTCTGATACCCTGTGTCTTT
Organism: Martes martes; assembly: GCF_963455335.1. NCBI lineage: Eukaryota > Metazoa > Chordata > Mammalia > Carnivora > Mustelidae > Martes > Martes martes. The sequence continues at coordinate 162,546,457 of NC_137889.1, read as the reverse complement.
TGATTGGGGAATTTAGCCCATTTACATTCAGGGTAACTATTGAGAGATATGAATTTAGTGCCATTGTATTGCCTGTAAGGTGACTGTTACTGTATATTGTCTCTGTTTCTTTCTGATCTACTACTTTTAGGCTCTCTGTTTGCTTAGAGGACCCCTTTCAGTATTTCCTGTAGAGTTGGTTTGGTGTTTGCAAATTCTTTCAGTTTTTGTTTGTCCTGGAAGCTTTTTATCTCTCGTTCTATTTTCAACGATAGCCTAGCTGGATATAGTATTCTTGGCTGCATGTTTTTCTCATTTAGTGCTCTAAATATATCATGCCAGTTCTTTCTAGCCTGTCAGGTCTCTGTGGATAAGTCTGCTGCCAATCTAATATTTTTACCATTGTATGTTACAGACTTCTTTTCCTGGGCTGCTTTCAGGATTTTCTCTTTGTCGCTAAGACATGTAAATTTTACTATTATGTGTCGGGGTGTGGACCTATTCTTGTTGATTTTGAGGGGGGTTCTCTGCCCCTCCTGAATTTTGATACTTGTTCCCTTTGCCATATTAGGGAAATTGTCTCCAATAATTCTCTCCAATAGACCTTCTGCTCCTCTCTTTCTTTCTTCTTCTTATGGAATCCCAATTATTCTAATGTTGTTTCGTCTTATGGTATCACTTATCTCTCAAATTCTCCCCTCATGGTCCAGTAGCTGTTTGTCCCTTTTTGCTCAGCTTCTTTATTCTCTCCCATTTGTTCTTCTATATCACTAATTCTTTCTTCTGCCTCATTTATCGTAGCAGTAAGAGCCTCCATTTTTTATTGTACCTCATTAATAGCTTTTTTAATTTCAACTTGGTTAGATTTTAGTTCTTTTATTTCTCCAGAAAGGGCTTTTATCTCTCCAGAGAGGGTTTCTCTAATATCTTCCATGCCTTTTTCAAGCCCGGCTAGAACCTTGAGAATCATCATTCTGAACTCTAGATCTGACATATTACCAATGTCTGTATTGATTAGGTCCCTAGCCTTTGGTACTGCCTCTTGTTCTTTTTTTTTGTGGTGAGTTTTTCCACCTTATCATTTTGTCCAGATAAGAGTATATGAAGGAGCAAAGAAAATACTGAAAGGGTGGCAAAGCCCCCAGGAAAATGCACTTTAACAAAATCAGAAGAGACCCCAAATCATGGGGAGTGGGGGGGGAGGAAGGGGATAAAAAGAAGTTCAGAAAAAAAAAAAATTAAAAAAAGAAAACAAATAAAGAAAAAATATAAAAAAGAAAAAATATATATATTAGATAAACTAGTTAAAAAACATTAAAGCAGAAAAGGGTAAAAGTTTAAAAAAATTTAGCAGAAGAAAAAAAATAAAATTTAAAAAAAATAGTTAAATTAACCGCAAGACTAAAGAATCATGGGGAGAAAGCCATGATTTCCATGCTTTGCTTTCTCCTCCTCTGGAATTCTGCTGTCCTTGCTTGGTAGGTGAACTTGGTCTTGGCTGGATTTCTTGTTGATCTTCTGGGGGAGGGGCCTGTTGTAGTGATTCTCAAGTGTCTTTGCCCAAGGCAGAATTGCGCCAGGCTACGTAATCTGCTCGGGTTCGCTTTCAGGAGCTTTTGTCCCCTGAACGCTTTCCGTAGGGTTTCGGAGGACGGGAATGAAAATGGCAGCCTCCGAGTCTCTGGCCCAGAGCAGTCGAGAGCTTGGGGCCCCACTCCTCAGAGCACCCTCAGAGAAGAGACCCCAATCACTCCTGTCTCCCTGGCCTCTGGCCACACTCCGAGCTCACCCAGCCTGCGACTGGTTCAAGGTAACCCCGAGCTGAGAGCTCACTCCTCGGCTCTGTCTCTGTAGCCGGCTTACCTTGTCTAATACCTGCGAGCTCTGCAACACTCAGGCACCCCCGATCCTTCTGTGACCCTGCAGGACCTAGGTTCACGCTGGCCCCGAGTGGGCTTCACCCTGCTTTAGCCTCTGGAGTGATGTCCCTCAGTGGAGCAGACTTTTAAGAGTCCTGATTTAGTGCTCCATTGCTCTGCCGCTTGCCGGGAGCTGGCCCTTTCCCCCACTGTCTATCTTCACGTAGCTTTGGGTTCACTTCTCCGCCAGTCCTACCTTTCAGAAAGTGGTCGATTTTCTGTTTCTAGAATTCCTGTTCTTCTTCTCTTTGATCTCCTGTTGGATTTGTAGGTGTTTGCAATGGTTTGATAAGCTATCTAGCTGATCTCCTGCTACCTGATATAGTCTCAGCCTGCTACTTCTCTGCCATCTTGACTCCTCCCCCTGACAGATAACCTTCTCAACTCAATGTCAATTGATGAAGGACCTTAATTACCTCTAAAAAAATAACTGACTTTAATTACATCTACAAACTTTTTTTTTTTTTTTTTGCCAATATTAACTGAGTGAGTTCTTCTACAAAGAGTTATAAGAGATCAGAGGTGCTCTGTTGAGATTGTTGAAAGGGCCTTGTGCTTGCCTGTTTATTTTAATATGTTAGTAGTTATATTTAGTTAAATGGGTATTCATATCAAAATATAAAGAAAGCATAAATGCAGCATTTATTATTTTAGTGTCTTACTCTCACTGGAATTACTTCATGTTTAAAAGTGGTTCACTACCATCACATTATTTCTTCCACAGAGGTTACCACTATTCTTTCAGAACCATTAGCTAATAGTAGAAAGAATCTTTTCATCTCTTTATCCTAAACTTGTTCACTTAGAATAAAAACCCAAATGCTTGGAGTGACATCAGCAAGAGAGTAGAATAGGAAGCCCCAGAGTTTTCTCTTCCACATAGACACAAACTTAACACCAATATATGATCACCAAAGTCTTTATGAGAACTCTAGAAAACAATTAGAATGTTGCAATGTTTCAAATAAAAACATTGACATGAAAATGAATAAGAAAATCTGTTTTATTTCAACCATCTCAGTTTCTCACCAAGATCCACAATCAAGAGGAAGCCGAATTTGTTACTTTTCACATAGAAGGAAAAGAGAAGAATGCAACATTCACCTAACATTTTGACTTTTCACAGATCTCTTTGAGAAATTGGTTTTTATCTCATGTGACTCTGAATGGTAATGGGGAATCACAGACTTTGGATGCCCTGGAGTGGTCAAAAAAAGAGAGCTCAGTAGTTTGTAGCAGCACTGGAACACTTGCAGTACTGCAGACAGACATCAGAGAGAGCAGAAGACTACAAGCTTCTGATAAAGCAACAGGCAAACCTCTCTCAATGGGAATTTACATACATATGCCTAAAGAAGATGTAATCTCCCCAAAAGTTTGAGTTCCTTCCCCAACACCTATAGCCAGGCTGATTGGTAAAGGTCTTTCCTTGCATGAAGCCCTTCAGAAAAGACTTGGAGAGTGGCTGTTTTGCTCAAATGTACAAATCACAACAAAACATTACAAGGCACTCTTAATTTTACAAAACAAACTGAGGGTTGTTGAGGGGAGGGGGCATGTGGAGAGGGTGGTTGGGTTATGGACATTGGGGAGGGTATGTGATATGGTGAGTGCTGTAAGCCTGCTGATTCACAAACCTATACTCCTGGGACAAATAATACATTATATCTTAATAAAAATAATTAATAAAAATAAAATAAATAAATTTTAAAAATTACAAGACACAAAAAAGGAAAATGTGGCCCAATAAAAGAAAAAAAAAAAAAACTCTAGAAACTGACCTTAAGGAATAGATATATACAAATTACCTGACAAAGAATTTAAAATATTTGTTTTAAAGTAGCACAATGTACTACAAGAACACAAAGACAATTAAGTGATATCAGAAAAGCAATGCATGAACAAAATGAAATAAAAAAGGGAAGAAACTGTAACAAAGAACCACATAAAGATTCTTGAGCTAAAGAATCCAATAATTGATTTGAAAGATTCACTACAGATTTAATTAAGCAGAGGAGTCAATGAATAGAACACAAGTCATTTGAAATTATTGAGTTAGAAAAGAAAAAAAAAAAAAAATGGGTAAAGGGAAGTGAAGATACCCTAAAGGAATTTTAAGACTCCATCAAGGTACCTTAATCTCTGTATTATGGGAGTCCTGAGAAGAGAATAAAAACAAAAAGAAGAGAAGGAAGAGAGAAACAGATGTCTTATTTAAAGGGGAAAAATGGCTGAAAATTTCCCAAATTTGAGAAAGGAGATGGACATTTCTAGAAGCTCAAAGGATTCCAACTAGGATGAATTCAAAGAGGACCACATTGAGACACATTAACACCAAACTTACCAAATTCAAAAACAAAGAGGACTTGAAAGCAAAAGTGAAAAGTGACTCATCATACATAAGGCTGTTCTCATTGGTTATCAGTGTTTCTCAGTAGAAACATTAGAAGCCATAAAGAAGTGGGATAAAATATTTGAAGTGCTAAAAGGAAAAAAAAAAACAACAAAGCATTAACCAAGAATACTACATCTTGTCCTTCAACATTGAAGAAAAAATAATGATTTTCTCAAATAAAAGCTGTGGAAGTTTCTCTTCACCAGCCTTGACTTTCAAGAAATACCGAAGGGAGTCTTTCAAGTTGAAACAAATGACACCAAGCAGCAACATGAACACACAGAAAATATAGAGCTCTCTGGTAAAGGTAAATATACGGAAAAGTACAGAATCCTATAATACTGTAAAAGTGATATGTAAATCACTTTTAATTCACCTATAGAAATTAAAAGATAAAAGTATAACAGTAGTAACTATAGTAATATGTTAATGAATACAAAATACAAAAAGGTATAATTTATAACATAAATGACAAAGTGAGGGAGATAAAAGAGTACATTTTCTTATATGCAACTGTAGTTACATTGTTATCAGTTTAAATAGATTGTTATAAGATGTTTTATGCAATCTAATTGTATACTCATGGTAGTCCCATGTTAATCATACAGAAAATATCTATAAAAGATATTTAGAAAATACTTAGAAAATACTTAGAAAAAGAAACCAAAACACATCGCTACAAAAAAAAAAAAAAACAGAAAACAATTAATGAAACACAAAGGAAAATAATGAGAAAGAAAAAGAATGAAAACCAAAAGGCATGCAGAAAAAAAGTTAACAAAATGGTGTAGTAAATTTTTTCTATCAGTAAGTTCTTTAAATGCAAACGGATTAAGCTCCCAATTAAAGGCATGGGGTGGCTGAATAGATTAAAAAAAGAGGATCTGCTTATTTGCTGTCTATAAGAGATTAACTTTACATCAGGGATGGCCATCCTTAAAACAGATAATGGAGTTTAAGGCAAAAAAACTGTCTCACATGAGAATTATCCAGAACAGATCATATTAGGGTACAAAACAAATTTTAACCAAATTTAAGAAGATTGAAATTATGTCAAATATCTTTTCTGACCAGGATGGAATAAAACTAGAAATGAAGAGCAAAATGAAAACTGTCAAGAGAAAGAAAGAAGAAATATCGAAATTTGAAATGAAGATATAGGAAGCTGTCTCTTCACAGATCATATGATCTTCTATATAGAAAACTATAAAGATATCACACACACACACACCCCACACACAATTATTAAAACTAATAAACTAATTTAGCAAAATTATGTGACATATATGTCACAGGAATTCTGGATCAACACATCTAAACAGCAGCAAGGCTGGAATGCTACTTGAAGACCAAATGAAGGATAGGATTGATTGCTCTGAAAAACGATAGAACTTAAGAACTTTTAAGCGCCAAAAATTTGCCCCAAATTATTCTCAACTGCAAAACATGGAATAAAAGAATAGCTCTAAATTTTGAAATTCCAGGAAATGGTGAATATCAATGCGAATACACAGAAAAGCGAAATTACAACTCAAAGAACATTGTGCTTTTTCTCTTTTCTCTTACCAGTTCCTTCGCAGTTCCTTTTTTTCTTTATCAGTTATCAGTTCCTTTTTTCCAGCTTTTGGATTTACTTACTAAGAGGCTTAGTTGATATCAAACTACAGCCAAAATTTTGAATCTGAAATCCAGGCATTTTGACAAGAGATTTTTTAGGGAAAGAGATAATTTGTAGAATTCCTGAAATCAGACTACTAAGAGAAAATACACATATGTGTGTGCGTAAATGTGAGATATATACACACACACACACACACACACACATATATATAGATATATATGTATATATATAATATGTGTGTATATGTATATATACATATATTAATTTTTATGTGTGCATATGTATGTATGAGTGTGTGTGTATGCATGTGTGGTGTGTGTGTTTAAAAGTAAACTGAGAAAGCCATGTTTCTAAATATAAAATTAAGTAATTAAGTTATAGACTGGAAGATAAAATCAAAATGATAAGTAATAAGTTAATATAATTTAAATTTTTGAACATATAGAATATAATTATAAGAAGAAAATTAGCAAATTGACAACAATGTATTGTGTACCTACTATATGCTAAATATATTAATCATTTTCTTGAAAACAATAAACTCCAGCTGCATAGAGACTTCAGTGAATTTAACTATACCTGCTCAAGTTTCCAGCAACTTGATGGAGGTAGCTTTAAAAATAAATCATCAATATGAAATTCAGCTGCAGAACATAAAACAATGTTGCCAAGCAACTAATGGAAATCTATTATCCACTTTCTAGACTTCAGACAACATAGTTGTGTCTGAATTTCAGAAAATTTAAAAGAAAATGTAAGTATGTGTGTGTTCCTTTCAATGTCCAGAATTTTAGAAATGTCGAATGTTAAATTTGGTCTTTCACTATATTCAAAAAAAGAAAAAGGTAAAAATACATCTTTTAGTATATGAATTTGTAAATTATCAATAATTCACATAAAAGCAAAAAGACACCTTAGTGCATTATGAATTTCATTAACCTTACTTTACTTAGAAAGTTCTTACACTGCCATAGAAGAAAATTATCTTCAAATATGATACTCAACTGATCAAAAGAAGGATTTTAAACTAGCTATCTGTGAATCATTGTTTTGTGAATTTTTGGCCTTACCTTTTAACCATATCACTTCATTATTTTTAATTTTTGTGATAAAGCATTAAATATGAATTTATCACCTAAAATGAATAGCTCAGTTGCCATGCTATAAAGGTTCTGTTTATTATTTTTAACATTACACAGAATGCTTAATCAAAAAAATACTTTTATTGTAAACTCCCAATATTGTGTTGCCATTATATTGATCAAGGATCAAGAATATATTGTATTTGTCTTTAAACTATTCATATGTAGACTTGAATTTATGTAGGCAATTGAGTTCTTGTGATTTTGGAAATTTTTTGTAATTATATCTTGTGATATTCAGTTTCAAATATTCAGCATTTTAAAAACTACCATTAAAACATGTGGTTTTCTATTTCTACTCTTCAATTAGTTTATAGGTAACTTCCTCTTGGATATTTTAAAATTAGTGATGAAAGAGATGCTTTATCACTTTTACATTTGACATTTTACATGTTAATAAAAATTAACAAGGGTTAATAATGGTAAAGTTCCAACTTTTCTCTGTCAATGGAATATCAGTATCAATGTGTTATTATACATTGATTTACAATGAAAATGTTGAAGAAATGTTAAATAAAAATCATTATGTTCTATCAATTCCATAATATTAATATAAGCAAATGTTGTATAAGAATGTCCTAAAGCAGATAAACATGGAGGTAAATATGTCTATAGATATGGTTATATTTGGAGAAAATAATTCTATACTTGGATGATAGGAGACTCTAGAAGAGAGTTGTAATGAAGTAGAGAAAGAAAATATCCCTTCCCATGATTCTCACTTAGGACTTCTGTAGAGCAACTCAAAAGCTGGATCCTCATATCTCCTTTGTGAGAATAGGATTGAATGCATATTCATGAATCATTCAACATCAGTAGGGCTGTAATTAACAGTATTAGTTTTGATTAATCATTTTAGACAGGCTCTCATGGAGTAAAACATAATTTGTACTAAAATGGCCACTTCAAAAAATATACATGTACACACACACACACACACACACACACATGCAATTCAGGTACAATTCCTATTCTGTCTTTATTTAACCATATTTGACCTCTATGTGAGAGATTTTGTCTCATTCATTTTGCAATTCCCCATTTTTTATTAGTTCATAGCATAGTGAATCTTAAATACTGAATTAATAATTAAATAACAGAGTCAAATGAAGAAAGATGAAGCAAGGAGTATATTTGAAGCTGCTAGAGAGGTTGACTGATATGTTAGTTGAGATAGAGAGGAGAAGAAATAGGCCACATTTCTTGAGGGATTGGGAGGCAGTGTGTTACTTCTTGCTTTCTAATTTTGAGGTGCTGCAAGATACTTGCATGCATTTGACCAGAAGAATGATAAAAACAACCTCTTCAATGTAGAAAAGAGGCTATGTTTGAGTAAAGAGCTGATAATCATTGATGAATAATACCATTTATTTGTGAAAATGAATGATTTTTCCTAAGGTATCTGAAAAGAGATTAAAATGCAATACATTAGCATGTAGGATATCAACCAAGGAGCAAAACCTCATGAGGAAAAAAAGCAAAAAAAAACCCAAAAACAGAAAATAGTCTCAGAAGGAGTATGTGAAACTTTTACATAAGTACTAATGAGTGAATGAAGAAAGGAAAATTAAAAACATTCAGAAAATCTTTATTCCAGAGTGGCTACGGGAACAGAAAGATAAAGAAGGAAAAAGGGAATTTCCTTTGTATTTTTGAAGCCATCAATAAAGGTATTGAGAATATTTTAAGTTTTAGTGAGTAAGAAGTATGAGCAGCAATGACAGATCATGTTTGCAGGAAGTTTGATGTTGAAGAGGAAATGAGTGATGAAATGTTTATGAATAATACAGAGATTGTTTACTTTTAAGGGAACATAATTAATGGTTTAAAAATGAAAGATATAAGCTATTTCAGAGGCTGAATTCAAGACTTAAGTTTGAGAGGTAATGATGGATGGATCCTTACCCCAGAGAAGTCAAGACAGCTTAGAGTAGAGAGCGTAAGTGGATATGGTTTAGCTTTTGTTATGAATAGGGACACCCTTCCTCTTGACATAGGAGGGAAGGATTAGGTATATTAATAAACTTGGACTACAGAAAGACAGTGGAGATGTCTGTGACTAAAAGTATCTGTTTTCTCTGTGAATTAACATATTATGTCAAGTAAATAATTGTAAAGGAGTTCATCTTTTTTTTTTTTTTTACTGAGTTCTTACTATATGCCATGTTCACAGTAATTACTTTTCAAAATTTTCTCACACTAATCATTACACTTACTTTTCAATAACATTTCCACAAGATAGTGAAAGATAGTTATACTCGTTTTACAGATAAGAAAGCCGAGTCACGAATACATGAAGTAATCGATCCAAGGCCACTCAATTTGCAAGTGACAACATCAGATTTAAATTCAAGCAGTTTTACTTCAAATTATATACTTTTAACTTCATGGTGTTATGCCAGTTGAATAGAACAGATTGGTCCAAATATCTCATACCATATAAAATGAAGCCAGTGCAGGCATAAGTAAAACAGATTTTAAGAAACATTGTAAAGTCACTTCAGAGTGGAAAATCACAATTCACAATGTAATGACATTTTAGGTCAGTATGTGAGCATGTGCACATATCCAAACTATTCCACTCTTCCCAACCACAGAAACAAAAAGTGAAATGTTTTCAAAACTTTAAATTCATATCCATAATCCATAGAAGAGGAAAACCGATTGTTATTCAATGAGAGTGGAAATCAATAGTGAAGTAAACAGCCACTCCCTTCTCTGCTGCTATAATACTATTCTTACTCTTCTAGCTGGCACAGTTACTTGTCAAAAATAGATTGTGCAACTCCAGGGTACTAGTCAAAAATGGATCATTCAAGATTGATAAATGGTTGTAGGAAAACAAGGGGCACGTCATCAAAGATACTGATAAGATCAGTGTGATATATGTTTCCTTTTGCTACTGTAACAAATTACTACAAACTCTGTGGCTTAAAACAACATAAGTATATTCTTAAGGTTCTGGAAGTCAAAAATACAAAATAGATTCTTCTAGGTTAAATCAAAATTCTAGGGGAGAGTCCCTTTTGTCTTTTCTAGCTTCTAGAAGCTGTATGCATTCCTTGACTTCTGGACACCTTCCATCTTCAAAGCCACCAAAGGTTGCTTGAGTATTTTTCTCACATCACATCATTCGATGCTGATTTTTCTTCTGCATTCCCCTTCCACATTCATGGATTACTTTGGACTTCTGATTACACTGGGCCCACTCAGATAGTCCAGGATAGTATCCCCATCTCAAAGTTATCAGATTGAGCAAGTTTAATTTGATTTGCAATCTTAATTCCCTCTTGCCATATAGCCTAGAGTGTTCATAAGTTCTGGGTTTAGAATGTGTACATTTTAGGAGGAAACATTATTCTGCCTACTACACATGCTTAATTACAAAACTAACATTGTTAGGTGCAGTAAAAACATCATAAAGAGCTGAAAACTAGGAGTATAAGTGCCTCAAATATCTTGAGATGAGAAAGTATGGAAGTCCTGATTTTAGGATGACTTTTTCTTCCGATTTTCCTTAGGTTTTCATTTGCCTTCACTTGGTTCAGTTACCATTTATATGACTTAATGTCTGCAATTTAAAATCCTATCATTATTGATGGGTGGTACTCTTTGTTTTCCATCATCCTATTTTGTTGGCCAAGATTATTAACAGTTGAAACAACCAATGGAAAAAATAAATAAATAAAAGTATCATATGTGACCGCTTTAGTGTATGGAATGGTTTGGATTATTCATGAGTCAACCTCTTTGACAACAATTTGACCTTATAGGTTGACTGCTTTTACAGACCCCAACCATGATGAAACCACAGCCACATCTTGATAATGGCATTATTAAATTATCTCCAGTTTATTTAAGCAAACTTTATTTGTATATAGTTGAAACCTGATATTCAGTGTAAATAACATATATTTTACTTAATGATTTTTATAGAATTAATTAAAGGGGATTGTGATAACTCAAGCTCTGTGTCTTCTGTTGGGTTACATTAATATCTTTCTTAAAGGTCTCATCATTTATTCTATCTGATATCTGTAAAACATGTGTAGTCTTTGTGTGTGTTTCCACACTTAAGTACAAACCATCAACTCTATATTAAATATACTGGGTACTATAATCAGAGAATGAAAAAAATTAGGTACTAAAAAGAAATAATGGAGTATTTAAGTAAACCCTAATTTAGAGAACTAAAGTTGGCTGTAAGCTTAATTTAAAAAGCTATGCCTCATTTTTAAACCTATATTGCACCATATTTTCAGTTCCCCTTAAAAAGTAATATTATGGTATTCATTTCTTTCTCATTTTACTGTGCTTTAGAGATAAACAGGTAGCAATGATGAGTCACAGAGCTTTATCATCTCCTCTCATCTGTCAAAAATAAGCATAGCTGAAATACAAGTTTTTTGTTGTTCAAATGAATATTTTCAGTAATGCAGAATGCACAATTTAGTAATTACAGTGTTTTTATTTCCTTTCCAAATGAATGACACCATTGTCTTCCATAATCAAGGAATTCATTCCATTTGAATACTGTCAATCCCAAGTCATTGTCAAACCTATGTTGCCTTGATAACAAGTGCAGCCAGCCCAGAACATCAAGACATTTTAAACAGAATACTCTTCTTTAACTAGTTGGTTTTTGAGATCAGCTCTGAGCTTGTTTAAAAAAAACAACCTGGGACGCCTGGGTGGCTCAGTTGGTTAAGCCGCTGCCTTAGGCTCAGGTCGTGATCCCAGGGTCCTGGGATTGAGACCCGCATCGGGTTCCTTGCTCGGCAGGGAGCCTGCTTCTCTTGCTGCCTCTGCCTGCCTCTCTGCCTGCTTATGTGTACTCTCTCTCTCTCTTAAAAACAAAACAAAACAAAACAAAACAAAACAAAAAAAAACCAAATATTTTAGGATTAACCTGACACACTTCTTGTGCTTTCATGAGAGAGAGGAACAAGTATCAAACAAGTACATATATTAAGGTCCTTTATACATATTATCTTATTTAATCCTCACATTAAAGATGGGATATGTTTTGTTATCCTCATATGTGTAATAATGAATTGAAGACTAATGTGAGGTAATATACTTTCTCATAATGATACAATTAACTCAAAAACTACATAGGAAGTTTTATACAGGTGTCAAAATTCAAAGTCTCTATTCTTCATTTTGTAACATCCTGCCAACTTTCACATGGTTAAATTCATCCTCCAGGAATATAAAGTTTACAAATAATGATAACAACAACAACAACAAAACACACCCCAAATTACTTTTCTGTTGACATCTCTAAGAAAGATATTCACAGAGCAAGCATTTATAAGCAACATGAATACAAAGATAATTCCCAAGCCGAGTCTTTCACATTGGTTTCTGTGTTACAATAAGCAGTATGTTCTTATGTCTGCTATAGAACATGGAAAATTAAACTAAAATCATTTCACACAAGTGTGTAAGCCTGAAGATTCACAGACCTGTACCCCTGGGGCAAATATTACATTATATGTTAATTAAAAAAAAAAAAAAAACATTTCACACAAATTTGGTTATGTTTGTCCTCTAGTAGTATACTATGGTTCATGAGAGGGTTAATAGATACTACTTCCTCACAAATTCTTGGCACAAATTGTAACATTTTCTACTAAATTCTCCCATGTAAGTCTGGGCTTATAATAGATAAAGAAGAAGAAATGTAAGGGACAGAAGAGATTCAGAGAAGTTAACTAGTACCCAGTGTGGGGTGATATAATGATGATTAGCGAAGTCAGTGACTTGGTAGACAATTGAATGTCAGGATCACAATGGAAAAGGCCAACTTTCTTATCTCTGATTCCGTTTGCTCATTATGAGCGGTAGAAACATATAGTGGCTAGATGGGACCTGTGGATTTAAAAGATGGTTGAGAAAATATCTTAAAACCATCCTAAATTGATATCATTCTCTATCAGATTTATGAATTCATCATTTTGTTTGTGGCTAAGAATTACCTAATTGCAAAGATGATACACAGAGAAATCGATTTCTTTCTGCAGAGCAACTCAATTCCTTAGACAAGGACCAGACTGTTAAGAAATGCTATCTGCTGGATACAAGTGAATGGCAAGTGTGAGGAGCTGTACTCTCATGATTGGATCAACATCACTTAGGACTTTCCCTAGGGTTGATTTCTCTAAGGATTCAATGCAACTTGGGCTTGATGGTTACAGAACACACTGGAGGAATAGTAATTAGCAAATTTATTGTCACAGAACTGACAGACTGAACAACTTGGTTAGAACTTATTCAAAATAATAGAGGTAAACAGGACTTATACTACTGCCTGACCTAAAACTGTTTGCCATTGTAAAATCTGTGCAACAAAAAAAAAAAGATTAGTGAATTAATGAGTTGTCCACAGATTTCATGAGCTTAATGAAAACTTGCAGGGCTGTATTTAGTGTTCTCACTGACCAGAGAAGAGTTAGGGAAGAGTGAACACTTTGTGAATCCCTCCCATCACCCCTTACTCAGATAATGTGTTGAGTTCAAGGATACAGAGAGATTTTCCAATCAAATGTGTTTGGAGAGAACTGAACTGAAGGTAGTACAAAATTGACTTAAATGCTCTTTTCTTCTTTACCCAAGTGTTACACTTACCTCAAGACCAATAAATCCAGTATATTCCTGTGTTTCCTAGTAGAGGTATCTGACATTAGAGATTGGGGATCTGAAGGCATTTTAAAATTTTCTTGGGTTTGGTTAAATCTCCTAGAATTAGGTTATAGGTAATAAAAAGGTGAAAACATTCATGTTTTCCCTTCCCTAGAAGGTCTTGATAATTTATGGTTTCTAATGAAAGGATGCCAGACAGGAAGATTTAGAAGGAGTCACATTTCATATCTGCTTCCAGGAAGGAACAAGTCCCATAGGCCTCCTGAATTTTATAGCATAAGTCTGTGATTTGGTAGATAATAGAATGGCAATAAGACTCCAGGGATTCCAGAAAAGGCAAACTTTCCTGTGTGCAACCCCTGTTGCTCATTAGGGGCTCTACAAAGATGTAGTAGCTAGATGGGACTTGTAGCATGAGAAGGAATTGAGAAAATAATTTAATATAGGAAAAGAATTAATTATAAAAGCTTCATAAATTATATTGCCCAGCCTGAGTCAGGTTCGACAGAGAGCAGAATCTTGCCTCTGAGTAGGCTGGCAGGCTTATGTGGTCAGTTACCTATGCCAAGCATTCCTTAAACAGAATATTCTTCTCCATTTTACCTCAAAGTCCAAAAGGGCAGTGGCTGTAAGAGTGAGTTCTGGTGTTGACAATAAGGAAGCAAAATGAAGATGTTATTGAGAAAAATGTACTTAAATGGACATTCAAATGCTTAATAGTTATGCATCCTTACTCAATTTACTGTTCTTCTTTAGGCCTCCATTCCCTCATTATATATCTTACAGAATTTTTATGAGAATTAACGTTGATAGCCACATAAAACTGGTTCTGAATACTTACCTATAAATATTTGTTCTATAGTCTTTCCTCATTCTTAGAGAAAATAATTAGAAAAATACACAGAGTTAAGGCCTAAGGATTTCATAGGGCAGAGGAAAATCATGCAAGAATAAGCAGGAGGAATTCATGATAAATTATACACAATTATGGGTAACAGTCGTGAGAATTAGAAAGTAGGGAAAGTAATTTGTTTTTATGAATTCTTCCTGCATTTTGAGGGTGATACAAGTTGAAAAGAAGATGATCTAAAAAAGAAGAAGAAAAGAACAGGGAGGAGAAGAAGGAGAGGAAGAGAAGAAAAGATGTGATGGATTAGATACCACTGAGGGGATGACTTCCAAGTAGGATAGTGATATTCACCTACAATAGAAAGAATATTTGGCAAAATAATTAGAAACCAGGCTGGGGCCAAATCGTAAAACATCTCGATGGCGAATACATAGGCCAAAAGTATGTCCTAAACACTGACTACATTCTGTGAACATGAAGCAAAACAATATCCAGTTATTTCTTTTTCCATTAGGCTTCAGAGTGTGCTTTGTTCCATCCCACTATCTAGCACCGTCGGGCAAGAAAGGATAGGCTCAGTGTAGTCCTGGCAAATGAATAAACAGGTACTAATTAGAAGAGAAGATTTTCCTTCAAATGAAAGTCATTTGGATCTTGATAAGATGGTATTTCATTTAAATAGCTCTGTAATCACCATCTGTTCCAGAAGTATTGGTATCCCAAGGCAAATATCCATACATGGCTATTTATGTTTATGTGTAAATTAATTAATGGCATGTTACTTAATTTAAATGTAAATAATTTAATGTAAATATCTATTCTTCAGTTGCATTGCTCACATTTCAAGTTTCAGTAACCACATGTGCTTCACATCTACTGTATTGGACAGCTCAGATTATATAACATTTCCTTTCTCAAAGGAACTTCTATTGGATAAGATTGAATCTAATCCAGATAATCTCATGGACGTAGATGCATTCCATAATGCCTCTGTATGCTTCTTTACTCACTTACTCATTCATCTGTACGTGACCAACTTAGCCCAGGTTTCCTTGGACTTTCCCTGTTTTAGCAGGCGAGTGACATGTATTATCCTGGTTTCCATGAATATTTTGCACTGGGGATTTGACATTAATTAATTCTTGAGCATGTTCTGTATACATTTATGCTGGTTTACATAGAACTAAGAGTTTACATTGATTTCCTACCTTCCATCTTGGTCTTTTATCTTGCGTGGTACTACTTCATTTCTCTACTACTCTATAAGAAATAGAGCTTTTCTCCAAAGATAAGATTGTGCATGGGATGTAACCTCAAATCCATCCTCTTTCTCATGGAGCTTTTAATATTTTCTGTATTCATTCCATACAATGATATATTAGTTTTTTCATGAACAAATTCATCTTTGTAGATTTGATCATTTCCTCGTGTTTACTTGAAATATTTCATGATCATGGGCAGCTTGAATGATCACTATTATAGAGAAGATTGCCTTGTGATTCCAAAGTGCTTTATTCCCATGGAAATTAAGACCTTGGGACTTCCATTTGGTATTACCTCTGCAGAATTTTTTTTTTTCAATCTTTCTTGTGTCAACTCAAAATGAGTTTTTCACTGTTTCATTCTGATGTGACAGGGACAAAGTATTCTATCACTGTACTAGTTAAGTGGGCAATTTCACTTGTGATTCTACTTGTTCCATTTTGGTCACAGGCAAGACTATTTTATAATTCCAAAAACATATATAAGGTGTTTAAACCCTCATACCCTATATTCTGGGAGAAGAAGAAGATTTTGAGATGTCTTAAATCACCAGAAAGTGAGCAGCCTAATGGAACGGGATGGACAATGCCTGAGCAGACTCTAGAAACAAAGTCTGACCACTGAAAATAGGAGCTTTTATTTTTAAAGTAGATTGGATTGCAGGAAAATCATATACAACTATATGTGAAATTGCTCTATAGAATAACATCTTATTTCTTATTGTCATTACTATCTTAGGGATCTCTAGCGCTACAGTTTATCATCTGACTCATTCAGGCCATACAAGTAGATAGGGTCTCCACCATCTTCAAGTATCTTCCAAGGTCACCATGTTTGCTTTGGTTACCTATTGCTATATAAACTGCCCTCCCCCATTTCCTGGCCAAAAAAGAAGAAATGAATGAAAACCATGTTCATAATCTACCAAAAATCTCTGGATTTACCTGGAAGATGCTTTACATGGTCCCATCTGAGCTCACTTATGTGATTAGCAACTTCTGGAGCCTCAACTTGGTTTCCCTCCTCATGTCCAGAAGTTCAGATGAAATAGAATAATTACAGGCTTGTCAGAAAGTCATGATGATTACGTTCATATGTTTGACAGCTCAGAATTGCTGAAGTTGGGGGCGCCTGGGTGGCTCAGTGGGTTAAAGCCTCTGCCTTCGGCTCAGGTCATGATCCCAGGGTCCCGGGATTGAGCCCCGCATCAGGCTCTCTGCTCAGCAGGGAGCCTGCTTCCCTTCCTCTCTCTCTGCCTGCCTGTCTGCCTACTTGTGATCTCTGTCTGTCAAATAAATAAATAAAACCTTAAAAAAAAAAAGAATTGCTGAAGTTAAAGGTTGACAAGAAATTTCTCTCTCTCCATGTGGTCTAACAAGTTGGATGCAACTTTACGTGGTGGTTCAGGGTTCCAAGAGGGTAAACGTTGAATTTTTCAGGACTTAAAGGCTAGGCCTGGAAATGAGACACAGCACTGCAACTGCATTTTATTTACCCAAACAGCTTACATGGCCAGTAGAGATTCTTATCCTGATGAAAAAAATAGCAAGGAACTTGTGACCACATATAACACCTCAAAGCAATTGTTTCTATCCAGTTAATTTAAGGATGAAAGACCATGAAAAGAGCATGGGAGATTTTAATGAGTAGGTCTAGAAGTGGCACACATTGGTTAAATTCATTTTCCTGTAGTATATTACAAAACTGGTCACTGATTATTCCCATTATTGTCTGCATACCTTTTTGTAATTGGATTTATCAGTTCCTTCCATTATGAGGCTGGATATATTTTCATGAATTTTAAATTTGGGCCTTGGTAATTTTTTTTTTTTTTTAATCAGTAGGAAATTGAAAAAAAATGAGCTTTGGGGTTTACTTTCTTTTGTTGTTCTTGGAAACTTCTGTTACGTGAAGTCTCAGATAATCTGTTGGATGATGGGAGACAGATGGCTCAGAATTCCCCATTGTCTTAGCAGACAGCTAAACAACCCCTGGAAGTAGATCCAATGATGAATGAGTGGGTCAAGCAAAAAAAAAAAACAAAAAACAAAAAACAAAAAAAACTTCCAGTTAAGCCCTGTCCAAATTGCTGATTTATAAAACCATTAGCTAAATAAATGCTTATTATTTTAAGCCACTAAATCTGAGTGTTTTCTTATATAGGAAAAGCTAAATGTATATATTTTATTATTTAGAACTCAGTCCTACCTAACTTCAAGTGAAGCTGAAATACGTGTTTTAGCTGTGTGTCAAGGAAAAAGAAGTTAGATTTTGATGAGCTTAGCAGTGCAAGAAAAACTTCTGTTCACCAAACTTTGGTGAACTTTTGCTCACCAAGTATCCATTTGTACCCTATTTTCCATGCGCTCAAATAAAACATACTCATCCTACTCTACCAGTCTACCCAGTTACTGCATTTCAAAAGTCCTGAGTTTTCTGCTATTAAAATGATCTTCCCATATTGCCCAAATGTTTGTTTGTTTGTTTGTTTGTTTTAAGTAAGTCAATTTATAAAATGAGAATGCGAAGTATGTCTCCCTGAAACTTTCCCACTTCTAATATAGAAAGGGGGAACAAGGAAAGATGATGCATGATGCAATTTTCCATTAATTGAAGAAGTCAAGGTAAACACATAGCAGTCATTTATCCAGAGACATGATGCATTTCTGCTGGGAAAATACTGTGGGATCCAGAAATGCAGTGTGTTCTTTTACTATAGCCTGGATCTTCTGTGTGGAATCTGCTTGCCCATGTTCTATGTGGCAAATGGCTCCATCCTCTGGGCAGTTCTATTTTGTCCATTGTGTGGTTACATTTGAAGTGGTCTTTAGATAATATAATGTACATTAGGTTACACTCTGTTCACAGCCCAGGTTTTTATAATCACAAGTCTTTTTTAAGATCAGGCTCATGGTTTTCCTCAAAATCAACTCAATAGTCCTCTGATCCTTTTTGCTTCCATTCAATTATGCATGCCAGTAATTTCCACTTAGTTTATTTCCAGGAAAGAGTTCTTTGGACTGTTTTTAATCTTTGTCTCTTTGTCCTCATGTCTGCATTATTTTCATAGAAGTCATTCAACTTTGAGACTGTATAAAGCAATATGATTGGGTTAAAAAACCTTATATTCTATGTATGGGGCTCCAAGAGCAGCTGACTTCCCACTTTTATAAAACTTAAATTTCTTGACTCCTACTTCCTTTTAGTTCTGCTATCAAATAGCCAGTTCTTGCCTAAGCTAATTTGTTTTTATTAAAATCTTACTAAGTGTAGCAATGAAGTCAACACATACTAAAATTCTATCTGGATCTCTATTTGATCTCTTCCCCTAGAACTACAATAATAGTAGACTACTTGCTTTCTGAGTTATTGAAATCACAGTATTGCAAAGTGTTTTTAATCAGTCCTGGGAAACCTTTCCAGTCTCTGATACCAGTTTTATAATTGCTTACTATATAGTAGCAAAATACTAATACTGATTTCTATATTAATTAGTATAGGTTAGACAACAATAACAATTATAATCAAACTCAATATGGGTCTATGCAATAGAAATTTGTTTCTCGGTTGTCTTGGGTAGTATCCAGGTAAATGAAGTGGTTTGCTTCACATATTCAGAGACCCAGAGTGAACCCTGTTTTCTCATCTCATCTACAATATATGACTTTCTAGATTAACATATTTATTTGTTAATATATTTATTAACATATTTGTTTGTTTTATTCAGTAAGAAGGGGGAGGAACATGGAAAACTTTTTATGAGTTATTTACTTGCAGACAGGGTAGCAAGAGTCAGGTAACTTCCTCTTATATTTCATTGGCCAGATCAGAGGGACATGATCACACCTAACTTCAAGGGAACCTGAAAAATGTAGTCAAGTGTGTGCCTAAGAAAACTCATATTTGATTATTATTAGCAACCTCGGTTACAGAAATCCTCACAAGTAGGTAACAAGAAACTACTAGGTTACTGGGTAATGAGTGGGTAACAAGTAGGTGACATAGTAACATATCAACTCAACACTTACTGGGATTCCACAACATTTATCAAATGTTGCTTTCCAGCTTATTCTTGCTGTGGCGTAAGGTCATGGTTTCCTAGACTGTTACTCCCTTGGCTACATATTCCTTCTCTCTCTTCTTGTCTTCCAATATTAATTTTAATCTTTCACTTGGGGCACTTATCAACAAATACTTATAAACTTCTGATCTATTTATCTTGGCTTAGCTCAGGAGATTTTGTTAATAGAATCTATCATATGAGTTTGTCTATAGGCTAACAATAATTAATATATCTATCTGCTTGTACTGAGGGAATGTTTGAACTGAATTTGCTGCAGTTGAAGTGATAATCTGCCACACTGTTTCTGTCTTCCTTGATAAAAGCAATGGTGATCCTCTTGAGCAGAGGAATCAGCAAATATTTTTCTACCATTATACACTATGGATTAATGTACCTTGTAACACAGACCATGTGCTTCCCTGGACTATAAAATTAGGACTCACAGCAGGATAATTTAATAGTATTTGAGTTTACTGGCTACTTATTGAATCTATGAACTTCCTAGGAATAAAAAAAAAAAATATATCCACACTAGAGAACTAACCACCAGGTCATGTAGTGAAAAAAATATGGCTTTGCCAATGAAAATGTTTCTACCTGAGACTATAAACCAAAGCAACTGGGTGAAATAATGTGGAATGTTTAATAGCTGAAAACTCTAGAAGGTGAGACTTCAGAAAGGCATAACTTGAGATTCGAAGAGAAGCCTACAGCTGTGGGTCTCTCACACTTAATAACTTTAATAATTTAATTGATAAATACCATTATTTATGATAAATAGGATAACTTTCAAAAGGCAACCTGAATGCCACATAGGGATGGGTACAAATTATTACACTTATTTTGAATTTCCTCTAGGCAGGAGGAGATTAAAATGGTAAATTCCAGGGAAATTAAGTCTGAAGAAATAGACAAAAGACAAAAAAAAAAAAAAAAGAAAGAAAGAAAGAAAGAAAGAAAGAAAAAGAAATTATCCTTAAGAAAAGAAAAAGAAATTAATCCTTAAAAAAAAAAAAGGAACAAAAAGAAAAGAAAAAAATTCATCATGCCTTGCTCTAGACCAAAAGTTACAACTGAATACCTCAGAAATGAACAGAACAGAAACATATTTAATTTTTCTGTATATCTTATAGGCAGGGGCAGCTCAATCCAGGCTGTTAAAGTATGTGATTGCTTAACTCCTAAAACAATTTCTAAACATAAAATTCAGACAAACAAGTAGCGGTCTATGGAATAGTAAGAACAATGGCATGGAGATGGAAGTAGTTATTTAAAAATATTTCCCCAGGGGTGCCTGGGTGGCTCAGTGGGTTAAAGCCTCTTGCCTTTGGCTCAGGTCATGATCCCCTGGGATCAAGCCCCACACCAGGCTCTCTGCTTGGCAGGAAGCCTGTTTCCCTTCCCCTCTCTCTCTGCCTGCCTCTCTGCCTACTTGTGATCCCTGTCTGTGAAATAAGTAAATAAAATCTTTAAAATAAATAAATAAATAAATAAATAAATAAATAAATAAAATAAAAACATTTTCCCAGGAAAGGACAATCAGTAAGAATGAAATGCAGTGGTCAATGAAGATTTTTTTTTAAACCAAAAAACAAACAAACAACAAAACACAGTGAAAAGCCCCATATTTTAAAACCAATAAAATATACTTAAATGATAGCATAGAAGTAGCTATTGGTCCATTCTATTTTTTTTTTTTTTTTAAGATTTATTTATTTATTTGAGACAGAGAGTGTGTGCACCAGCAGGGAGAGGAGCTGCAGGAGAGGGTCCTCAAGCAGGCTCCCTGCTGAGTGCTGAGCCCTGTGCAGGGCTCTATCACAGAACCCTGAGATCATGACTTGAGATCATGACCTGAGCCAAAACCAAGAGCTAGCCACTTAACCATCTGAACTACCCAGAAGCCGCTGCTTGTTATTCCATTCTGACATGATGTATGTTATGAACTAGTGGTAATTCTGTGTTTCCAAATGGGAGTTTTTATTATTCTTGCATTATGTATGTTGTTATATGAATATATTGGACATCTTAGGCTCTGTTACATTTATCATCTCATGTTAAGTTGTCAGCCATTGGGAAATTACAGCCAGATTTCACAAATAGTCCTGCATATCATCCAGAGATCCTCAGTATAAAATCGAATATAATAACATATCAAATTGTGTCTTCCTTTTAGGAGGAGTTTAGTATACATACATATTTATATCTTTTGACATAGCTTTTAGGAGTCAGTCATTATTGACAAGAAGTGATTTTTTTTAATTGGGTGGTTAAAGAATTGGACTGAGATTGATATTTATTGACAATCAAATCTTGGTAACAGTTCATATTTTCCAGCCATGTAGCTTTGCTGAGATTAATCCTCCCCTCCATACTCAGAATTATGATTGATTGTCATAATACAATTAAAATGTCCCATCTCATGGTTTCAAACTTAGATTTATGGAACTTTAGTTTTTCTTGTGTGCTGGATTTGAATATAGGAACATGTCATTTAAGAAGTACTTAAAAGATATGTCTCAGAAAAAAAAAAAAAAGATATTTCTCAGAAAGGTGGATGTTTTCCAAGGAAGGACCTAAAACAAAGCTATTGAACTAAGAAATGTAGATAAAACTGAGTCCTGATTATATTATTTGACATAACCAAGTTATAATTGAGTTTTCATTTGTTTTATATTTTAAGTTCCCATTATTTCTAATTATTTTTTTAATTTTAATTCCAAATTCCTATTATTTTTAAAGGTGATTTGAAACCAGAAGTATTGTAAATGGAACAACTAATGAGAAAAAGAAAATGATTATGGTTTAGACATGGGAAATACATATTGCTAAAATTTTACATAATGAAAAATACTTAGAATTTTAATTAATTTCATTGAGCATGTCAAAATTTGCCAAGAGAATAGCATCCAAATCTAAATGTCATGCACATAATTAAGGTTTCTCCTCCTCATTCCGGACAACACAATTTTAGACAACCTTGTGAACCAATTCTGTAGAAATATAATAATCTGAATCAAAAGAAATGGCCAGGAGGAGGTGAGAGGAGGATGGGCAAAATGGATGAGGGGGAGTGGGAGGAACAGGCTTCAGGTTATGGAATGAAGAAGTCACTGGGATGAAAGGTATAGTACAGAGAATATAGTCAATAATGTTATAATAGTTTTGTATGGTGACAGATGGTAGCTGTACCTGTGGTGGGCATAAAGTATACAGTTGTTGACTCACTAAGTTATATACCTTAAACTAATGCAACATTGAATGTCAACTACGTTTCAATTTAAAAAAGAGAGAGAACTACAGAGCCACAAGTATAGATAATGCATATGGATGCGTTAACCTCAGATCTATGAATAAAAACAAAAAATCCAGGATCTCAAGAGTATTCATGACAGAAAGTACAGAAGAGAAACTGAGATCTAGTGATTGCTTTCAATTGCCATGCATTGTGTTACGTTATTTCTCACACTTGATTTCTGATAATTCTCATTAATCTTCAGGGTAGCTGAGAATTTTCTTTTCAGTTGGATTCAACAAATACCTGAGCCCTGTTTGTGTCAGATAATTTTTGAGGCCGTATAGCTGAGTACACAACAGGTGTCAGTCTCTCCCCCTTTGCTTACTATGTCAAACTTTGGATGGTTAGTTACCTTGCCCTGAGGTGCACCATTAATAATTAAAGAAGCTAGATCTGAATGACTCCAAAGCTAAACATCTTTTTCTCCGTCTGGAATACCCCAAGAAAGCTACGAAGAATATTGAAAGGGTCCCTTCAGTGTGTATCCCCCTCCACCCCAGATCACCAGAAGACTAACCTTAAAACAACAAACAGTAGCACACATGTTTTAATATAGACTTCAAAGGCAGAGAGTGACTATGAGAATTGAATGCACACTATCCAGAAATGACTTACAGTTTTGGCTTTTTAACCTAATAATTGAAAAGGAGTTCAGGAATGAATTCTAAATGTTATCATTTTTACTCACTATATGGCTTCACTTTTGCAAAGTAGTTGCACATATATTTATTTGTGATAATTATAGCTATCCTTTCTTAAGGATAACACCAGTACTGAGCATTGTAATTAAACTTTATAAGCAGTTTTATGATGAGTTCACTAATATCCCTCAATGGCAGGTGTGCTGTTATAAATATCTTATTAGAGGTAAATGATTCCAATAGCTCATATGTCTGTTGAGATATTAGAGAAAAATATAAATTTCATGAATTTTTAAATGTTTGGAGCTTCTATTTTTGTTTTTAGAAATTTGATGGGGAGGGGAATATTATTATAGTGTATGTGAATGTCACTGATTCAGCAATGTCCAGACAATGAACAAAACTTTTTATGTTTGCATTTGCAATTCAATTATATTGTCAATCTAGAGCAAAAGCTAAAAATTGTCATCTCCTTCTAGATGTTCCTTAGGAATTTGTTCTAAAAAAACCTTACCAAAAACAAGTAAAAATCACTTGTTGTGGTCCTATAATCTTTCAAGTATCACAGAAATAACACAGTATTTTTATCTGAAGGACTTATTTTACTTTTATTTTTTTAAGATTTATTTTCTTAAATTTTATGAATTTACTAGATTCTCTAGTAAAGAAGAGAATCAGTCCAAGGAAATGGAATTTTAGAATTCAGAGAATGTATTTATTGAACATTTTTATAAATATCAAAACAAAAAATCTCAATATTTTATATTTACAGTATTATAGTTTATATAAGTAACGGGTATTCTATAACACATTGTGAGTAAATTTAATATTTATATAAATTTATTTCAATATGTATAAAGCTCCTCATTGGGTCATATTTATGATTGCTTAATGTCTGGATGACATAAATATTCTTGCCACTGGAAATCAATTTCAAACAAGAATTCTCCATGAGGTGACAATTTAATGTGGCTAGATACAGGGTGTTTATGAAGTGGTCAGGTGGCCCTTGAAGAAAAATGAATGGGTAAATCCCAAGCTACCCACTAAGTGGCTGCATATTTTTGGACAAGGCCTTTAACTTTTCCAAGCCTTAGTCTTCTCAAGTGGTAATGATATTGACCTTAAAGAGTTGGGAGAAGGATTAAGTAAGGAAGCACATAGTTGATGCAGTGCCTAGGACAAGGAAACACTCAATGAGTATATTTTCATGTTTGCATTTGGATGAACAGATTTATATTTTAAACGATGAAATTTTATTGGACTAAAAAGAAAAAAATAACAAAGGGAATCTTTAAACATTTGATGTTGAATTAACTCAGGCAACAGAATTATTCTGTATTCTAATTCAGTGAAATAAATTATACCTTAATTCAATAGGAAAAGAAATTCTTATTCATTTTCAGATTGATAGCTTCACATAAATTATATGAAAGTATTCTAGGGCTTGTAAATGACTATAAAATGTGAGAACTTTTCAAAATTATGAATAAAAAATTAAGTGTATATGAACCAGAACCTGCAACTCTTTGGCCTGAGGACAATGAGTAACAGATGCCCTAAACAAGAGAAATACTTTGATTTTTTTTTTTTTCTGTTCTAAAAATCATTATCCCTGCTGCTTAATGCAGAACAGAGAATAGCGGCTCCTTTTGCAAATGAGCAGGACAATTTATATATCTGAAAGGTTAATATTGTCATTCTCTTGGAATCCTCCTCTTCATAGCCCTGAGCATTCTCATCTACATGTCCCTTATTATTCCTAGATTGCTATTGTTATCTGTGTCAATGACTTGGAAATCATAGAAGGAAGCCTTTTCCTTTTAAAACAAGAAGTCATTGCTTTCTGTTCTATTTTAGTTTTCATTAATCATGAACAAAAAGGAAAAAGGCAAAAAATTAAGGTCACTGATTTTTGCATTGAGGAACTATCAGTATCAATGATTTATATCACGGTGTTATTATTAAAAAGATATCAAATGATGTCTGTGAAGTGAGACAGAATGGTTTAGTCATTTTCAATTTCCTGCTATATGAGGGTGATGTTCTTAGTTAGAATAAAGGCTAAGTAGTGTAGACCACACATGCTGATTTCCTGTTTCTGGAAAACTCCTTTTCTGACACTCCTAAGTCATCATGGCAAGAGAAAAAATAATAATTTTCACAGGAAAGAATGGCAAAACCCTCATTACTAATGGACGATGATTAATTCCTAGTGTCAGCTGGTGCTATTTGCTCTGTGTCTGAGTCACAGATTCTAAGGGTTCATACTCTTTTCTACATTTATTAGCTCGTATAGTTCATATCCATTTGGCAAGTTGTGCTATGGGTTGGTCTGTCATTACAGTTTGGCACCTTGAATAAATATATTCACATTAATCCCTGATGTGATAAAATAGTCTATTGGGCATATCAGATTCCAATGAGACTAAATACAATTCTCAGGGAGATGTGATTTTGAACTGGCAAAACATAAGAAATTGGCTTTGGGAGTAAGTAGCTTTTATGTCAAGGTTGTCACACCACTTTTTTTTTTTTTTCTTTCACCAGTTCTTGGCTTGAATTTTTCTTTACACCAGATGGCTTTGTTTTTTAAGATGTTTGTGGATACAGTAGAGAGGTATTTCCCTTGGAATTTTTTTTGTGTGTGTGTGCCTTTTCCTATGATATATTTTATCCAAGTTTCTAAATAAATGGGTAAATTAATGTGCTCTTATAAAGAGTTCTTAGTTTATTTTGCACTAAATTTAATTGTATCATCATGCTACTTAATTCAAACATAAGTTTAATTTATTGATTTCTGTAGTGGTATATTTGTGGTTCTTGTTGTGTCAGTCTTTGGAAATGTAAAGATGAAATGACATAGCCCCAAGTTATAAAGTTCATGCACAGAGAATGCAGTAATTATAATACATATGATAATTCCACAGTAGCACTTTGCATTGAATTTAATACATATATTGAAGACTAAGAATATACAGTAAAATATGGAATGATGAAGAAATGTCTCATGGGAAAGAGCTTAAATTGAGATTTGAAAGATGAAGATACTTAACAATACAGACTGTGGAAAGGGTTGGAAAGGAGCAAGAAAGAGTAGGAAATATATGAATAAATAAATAAATGCATAAATGAGTTAAGAAAAAATCCTTTTCCTTTAATACTCTTAAATTAGGCATATTAATAATAAATGCAGAGGTAATCTATTGAAGTTCCCATTTCTATAGGGAAATACAATTTACTAAGAAATGACTTCTTCAGAATTGAAACCTTGGAATTTAACAATGTTCTTTGGGTACATTTATAACTATGACTTCATTATTTGAAACTTATTTTACATAAATTGAAACATAATAATTATGATTAGTAAAAATATCCATGATAATTCAACCATATTTGAGCTTAAATCAGAATCTTTCCAAAAAATTTTTGGAAAGAAATTTTTTGCAAAGATTTTTGTTATTCTGTGTGCATATATATTTCTCTCAAAGAATAAAAAGAAAGAACAACCAAACTATGCAAGAGGTCATGAATATCTTTTAGTAGGAACAGGATATCATATGACCATTTATGAATATTACATGAATGAAGCTTGTGCTAATACTGATAGAATTCATCTGAATCTCTTGGTTCAGGCTGTGTTTTATTCAGTTTTTTAGTGTTAAAATCCAATTCTGTAATCCTAGGCTTATGTAAGATATATAATATATACTTTAGTAGCTTAAAAGAAAAAGTGCTCATGTTATCCAAATATCAGATATCTTGTTTGTTACAGTTTGGGGGTCATTTTCTAACAACTTTTCCTGTATTCCCTATAAAGAAATGTAATAGAAAGCAATAAAGAACTAGGAAAAGCAGAGATTACTGAAATTAGAAATTAGACCAGTAAATAGAACATGGGATTAGCCAAATCTCCAGGAAATTAAAAATGAAATTTGCTTATGAGATTAAAATCAAAATATGTCTGGTGAACTTATCATTTCAAGGGCAGTCATTTCAATGTTGGTTATTGACTACAGCTAATTATAATAAAATTTTCCTGGTTTTATACCAGACAAAAAATAAAAATAAATTTAAAAGATTATAAAGTCAGAATATTTAGTAAAAGAATATCTTATTTTTTTGAGATCCAAAAACATGTAGTGAGGCAGGATTGGATCATGGGTAGAAGTTCTCCATTCCATGTACTAGGTTAGGAAATCAGCATATGTTTTTAAAATAGTTTCCTAAGGTTGAATTTAAAAGAGTCTGTTTTGAAGTGATCAAGTTTTCTTGATAATTAACTAATTTTCTTGACTTAGCAACTTTGAGATAAAAAAATGTGAACCATCACAATGAAACAAAGTCTACCTGCTTCTGGGCATGGGAGAGAAGTTTGTGTTTATAAGACACTTCCCCCCTAACTTCTTCTTAAATTCAAATGAGAATTAAATATTTCTGAAAAGGCTTCACAGTTACACATTCACTTTACGCTGAATAATTAATATATTACAAAAATTTCACTCAAGCTAACATTGAAAGCTTCTGGGACATTTTAGATATCATTAAGTGTCTAAAGAGAGGGGAGTCTCTTAAGGCATTTGATCCAAGATCTCACTAGTATAATGTTAACCAAGTAAAAATAAACTTTCTCAACCTTAATTTTATCATTATAAAATATTGCTATTTTTTATAAGCAGCAATAAGGTGCCCATAACTGATCTTATCATAAGACCCAACTCAAGTATCTACATAAAAATATTTATAAACACTTCTTCCACATGTATCTCATACTTTAGTTCATGGCGTTATTTTCCTTCTATTCACAGACTTCAGACATCTATGGATAGTTCTAGATCCGTCCCCTTTACTCCTCCATCACTTGCAATCAATTATCAAGTTTAACTAAGTTTACTTCCAACATACCTCTCAATTATATACTAAATTAACTAATTTATCAAAGTCATGACTCCAAGGACATTACAGTAATATAAAGAAGGGAATTAAGTAACCACAAAATTAAATTGCAGTATATGAATACTTACATAATGGGTTATATCAGATGATATGGGGATATGCAGGTAGAACACTTGACCATTTTGTCCCAGAGGAAATAGGGCCAGAAATTTTCAAGCATTAGATATCCTCCAAACTGCCTCGGGGAGGGGGGGGGATAAATAAATAAGCAATAAACAAACAAATAAATAAATAAATCAGAATTCCAGGGAAGCTACTATAGTATCTTCAAATTTAAGGTAATCAATAACTACATTCTTTTTTTTTTTAAGATTTTATTTATTTATTTGACAGACAGAGATCACAAGTAGGCAGAGAGGCAGGCAGAGAGAGAGAGGAGGAAGCAGGCTTTCTGCTAAGCAGAGAGCCTGATGCGGGGCTCAATCCCAGGACCCTGGGATCAGGACCTGAGCCGAAGGCAGAGGCTTTAACCCACTGAGCCATCCAGGCGCCCAATAGCTGCATTCTTTATAGGAAAGACAAAAAGCATTAGTTTTCCTCTCTTCATTCTAACTTAGAGTAAATGAAGAGTCCCTGGTTACAAACAGGAAACAATACAAAAAGAACACCTGTTTTTATAATACATTGAAGATGTAAATGAAATTAAAATGAGTATCAAGATGATCATAAGTAGAAAATATAATACATTAGACAAAACAAACTACTAGGTAGAAAATTTAAAGTCAGTTGAATTGGTGTTTGAAGTATCTATGGAAAATGTGCGTACTTATCTTGGTCATTAGGAAAGAGAGTTATAGGAAGAGACAAACGTGAGAGAAGTATGCCTCAGAAAGACTACTGGGCAATTTCATAGTTTGAGACTGGAAGAGGGAATGGGCCGCAAGAGAGTTGAGAAGCTCTCAAAAACACATTTCTGTTTAAGCAATTATATTTTGTTTTTATGATAGAAAAAGAGAAGTTACCTTAAAGCAATATATGAGAGGCTGGGGAGCTCTCCAACAAATACAACTTTTGAAAAATTAAGTGAAATGTGTAAAGGATAGAAATAAGAATATAACCAAAGACAAATATAATGAGAAGAACATGTCTCAAAATAAACAAACAAACAAAAACTTAAGAACAACAAAGAAAAAGTTCAGACAATAAGGTTGTGGGGGGAAAGTAACAAACCTGCTCTCAGAACAAGGTTGCACAGTTAATGGATGACAAAGAATTTGTAGAACAACTAACTAATGACAGTGTTCCATCTGTTGTTACCTGACCAGGGAAAATGGACTATTAAAAAAAGAAGTCTCAGAGGTGAAAATCACTGCTAAAATAACACCAGTATGTTCTAGATCCCTGAACCAAATTTCTCAACTCCAGTCCAAAACCATCCTATATTCAACATCTAGTCACATAAAGGCAACAGAAGTGATATTTTGTTATTACAAAAATTAAGAAATTTTGACCTAGTACAAAGGCAATGATACTTTTTCAGTTATGTGTGGACAATCTGAGTACATGTGAATCAGTTTCATTTTTTTGTTAGGATGGAGAGAAAGTTTTGAAATTGCTCAGTTACCTGGAGTCACAGTATTTTCCCTTCCTTTTGCATAAAAGAACCCCAAATGGGTGCTACAAGATTTTTGTTGTTGCTGTTATTTTGTCGTTAGTAGAACTACATATTGAGTATATAAATGAACTTGGCTATTATATAAAAATACTTTGCAATGTTTATTTTAATATAAGCAAGTATCTCACCTAAATAATTTTCAAATTTTTGTTCACTGGTATTAAGCTATTTTTTCTTCCAGTACTGAAACAGTTATTTTAGCTGTTCATATGATGACTTCTGCAATAAAATGTTCCATTTTCAGCCAAAATAATATAATTTAAAACCATATGATAGGACAATAATACCAATCTAAATCAAAGACTTGAAGAAAATATAATAGAAGAGGTTAGGAATTACCAGATAATCTCCTAGTGCCAATTATTTGGTAGTATTTTTAGAGTATTGGTTTTTAGAGCATTTAATAAAGTGGTTTTTAGATCAGCCCCTTACTTTTCATTTAATTAAAAGATAGTGAGTGATGGGGCGCCTGGGTGACTCAGTGGGTTAAACCTCTGCCTTCCCCTCAGGTCATGTTCCCAGGGTCCTGGAATCAAGCCCCTTCAAGGGGCTCTCTGCTAGGCAGAGAACCTGCTTCCCCTCCCCCCGCCTGCCTCTCTGCCTACTTGTGATCTCTGTCTGTTAAATAAATAAATAAAATCTTTAAAAAAAAAGATAGTGAGTGATAAAAATATTATAAGAAAATGTAACACTCTAGAGCATTTGGGTGGCTCAGTCCATTAAGAGTCTGCCTTTGGCTCAGGTCATGATCTCAGGTCTTGGGATGGAGCCCCATGTCTGGCTCATGGCTTAGTGGGGAGCCTGCTTCTCCATCTGCCTCTGCCCCTTTCCCCTGCTCATGCTTTCTCTCCTCTCTTTCTCTCTCTCTCTCTCTCTCACTCTCTCAAAACAAGACAAAATAAACAAACAAAAAACAAAACAAAACAAAAACTTTAAAGAAAATGTTACATTCTTCTAGGTAGGGTTTCCTATTAAATAAAAAATACTGAGTAGTGGCCAATATTGGATTATTTTCTTCTAATAATCTCCTTGTTTCTTATAATTTTGTAGATTTTGTAAAGGAGAAAAAAATGATTGTTATAACTTTCAGAAGAAAGCCACCAAAAGAGTTTGAATGAATGTTCAACCAGAAAGAGCCTATGATTTTTATTTTTAGTTTAAAGTTAACTTTTCAATTTCCCGAAACCATCTTAAGAGCATATAGAAAAAAATAAATAAATAACAGCTAAAAACTCTGACTTACACATGAGTGTTGATCATTTATCCTTCCCAAAACCCACACTGGACAAAAATATTTCTCTATATTTTGGATACCTGAAGTAATTCAGGTGATAAAGTGATAACCGACTTTAGAATGTGAAGAAAGGTACAATTTGATTGGCCATGTAGGCAGAAAACAGTGTGAACTAAGTCACTTTGTTCCACAAATCCTCTTTAGGATCTTTAGAAACTCAGCTTTTACACACACTGGCCCCACAGAGGGCAGACACAGGGCAGGGGTTTGAAAGTAGCAAGACTAGTTGAAGCTTTTCTGGCTGAGCAGTGGGAAAGTCAAGTGGACTGTGGGATACTGGTCTGTTGCTCTTATACCAGAAGCAGCCACACAACTACCATCACCTCTCTCCACCCATGCAACTCACTTCCAACTAACTCCCCACCTAAAAGACCAGAGGCAAATTCTCTGGAAAAAGCACACCAGAGAGGGACAGCATGCCTGTTTCAACAGAGGTTAGGGAGAGGTAGAGGACTGCAAATTAAGAATTCAGAGAGGATGTCTGTCACACACACACACTGAAATTAGGGGATGGAACTCTGAAGAAACTGAAAGCTTCCATTATTGTCAGCATTTGCCTAATTGCCAACTCTATTGCTCTCTTTCCTGCTCTGCTATTACAACACAAGCTGTAGGAATATTGTTCTCAAAATAATAATAAAAATTATTATTATTATTATTATTATATATTACATTTTATTATCTTATACATTATATATTATAATATATTGCATTTGACATCATATATTATATATAATAATATAATTTTAATATAAAATAATAATATATAATACATAATATATAATTATATTATTATTACTATCATTTTTTTCAGACAGGCACAGAGGAAATGGGGTACCAATTTTCACTATTCTTGGGTGGTTTCCCTTTGCTTATATCAACCCCACACATCTGCTCTAAACCACATTTATCATGTGTGTATCCTGCATGGCTTCATGCTGCTTCTCAATACCTCAATTCCTTTTGGAAAATGCTGTCTACTCTTTCATGGGAGAATAACCTCATCTTATTCTTTGCATATCTATGAAAATCACTTTTAGCTGGGTACTACATTTTGCACTGAGTCTAATCATGTGAGGTCCCTTTGGTGGATTCCAAATGGAAGTAACTGTCCTCGACATAACTTCCATATGTTGTAGAGTCAGAACTTACAACACATTGAGTGGGTGATTTCAGTGTTATCCTCTAACATTTGTTTCAGAACTCAGAAAAAGAAAATATGTTAGCATTATTTCCATGAAAACAATTACCAAGGAGTAGAGGGAAAAAATTGCGTTGGCGTGGAACATATGGTATTTCATGAAAATTAGAATATGGTCATACTTTGGAGGTATTGCAAGTTCAGTTGCAGACCACTGCTATAAAGCAAATATTACAACTGAGTGAGTCAAATAAACTTTTTGGTATCCCAGTGCATATAAAAGTTGTGTTTACACTAGACTGTAGTCTACTAAGTGTACAATAGCATTATATTTTTTTAAAGTGTGCACACCTTAATTAAAAATATACTTTATTGATAAAAAGTGCTGATCATCCCTGGGCTACCAGTGAGTCATAGTCATAGATCACCGTGACAAATCTAGTAATAAGGAAAAAGTTTGAAAATTTGTGAGAATTACCAAAATGTGACACCAAAGGGAGCAAATGCTTTTTGGAAATGGTGTTGATAGACTTGTGTAATGCACGGTTGCTATAAGCCTTCAATTTGTAAAAAACACGGTATCTGAAAAATGTAACAAATTGAAGTAAAATGAGTTATTCCTATACATTGAACCACAAGGAGAATGGATCCTGTGCAGGAAAAGTAATGGCATAGGTGTAGTTAATCGTCTTGCTGGTTAAACCACATGCTATTTCTTTACCTCCTTCCAACACGTTGCCCATTCTCGAAGATACTTGGAAAAAGAGTCTTGAATGATCCCCATGGTGTCTGTTTTCCTAACATACCCCCCAGTAAACTGTCATTACTAGAATTTACCCCACTGTTTGTCCCCTTCTGCAGTGATTTGTTGGATGACCCAGTGACTTGCTTTAACCAATAGGAGGTAGTGATAGACACTGTGTCAATTTCATTTCTAAACTTTAAGAAGACTTGGCAAGTTCCATTTTTGGGCTATTGAAATTCCTTCCTTCCCATGTAAATAGTTTAGCTATAATAGAGAAGTGACATAGAGAAGCCAAAACACTACATAGAAAGGAGGAGAAGCTCAGCTGCCCAATGTCCAAGTGTCCCAATGGGGCATTTAGGGGACTCCATCATCAACTGCCATCTGAATGAGAGACTCAAGAAATGCCCTCCAGGGTGCAGCCAACCACTAAATGTTAAGGCAGTTAGTTATGTAGTAATAGGTAAGTCCACATCATAATTGCCTTCTTAGCACCCTGATAGATTGCCAACTACTCCATAATAAATATAACCTTACCATTTCAACTTAATATTGTTTTCAGAATTTCATTAGACAAATTATAAATGTATCTGCATTATTGCAATAATGCTACGTTAGCCAATGCATAATTGGGACACTTAACTATCTGCTTGGGTTCCTTTTCTCTATAACAGTATTCATTGTAACAGTGTTTCTGATATAAACAGCAAGTATGTGTAATTTAGACACTTTCTGGATTAAAGGGTAGAGGGAGAGTAGAAGGCATATATTTGAGATTTTGATATGCCTATTTTTACTCTTCCTTCTCCTCCCCCTACAATTATACACAGACAAAAGTCACTGCTAGGTTTTTGCCCCAAGATGAGGCCAGATGAAACCAGACTTAACAATTCTGACTTGGGCACAGTCATCCACTGGGAACAAAACTCCTGGGGTAATATTTTCTAGTCACACTAAGTACTGATGCTCAAATTCCATCCAATTTAGCAAATATTTATTGAGAATTTATATATGTTGGTACCAGATCTACATTCAAAATAAAGTTCAAAGAGAATATGGCACCATGTATACCTTCAAAAAAATTCAAAATATAACCTAAAAGTCCTTAAACCTGTGAGCCATCATCATGTAACTTTTTCATAGATCCTCAGAATTTCAAATGGACAGAGTGTCCTAACCTTGAGGGAGAGTTGGAAAATATATTTGATGATATTTTTACAAGTCTTAATAATCACTTTCACACATAAAGCTAAATTTTACTAAGTACCACCATAACACAAAATACAAAAAATCACACTTAGTGATGTTAACTAATACTAAAGGTGGAGGGAATAGATAAAGACCACTAAGGTTCCCTCTCTTTTACACAAAACCTATTTAAATATTCATATGCAGGTTCAAAACAAGATAGGTAAGAAATATGGGTAGACAGCATGAACGCATTGGAAACTTTAAAGCCATTCAAACATGAAGATGAAACATTAGATGTAATTATTATTACAAAACTCTAACTTACACATACAGCACAGATGCTTTCTTGGCAATCAGCCGGGAATGGACAGTCAATATGATATGAGTCATCCCACAATGATGTATTGTTTGGCCAAACACGTAGAAGAATAATTACTGAACCTAAACTATTCTGAGTTCCATTTTTACCCCCAGCAGAATCCTGGCTGACTCCCCAGTTTTTTCTGCAGCAATAGGCATAGTGAATGACTGAAATCATCCTCTGAGTCACCTTAATTCTACACTACTGCTCTCCATGCCAACACTTTCTCTCTTGAGTCTTCACTGAAATTTTTGGGCACTGCTGTGCATCACCTTGGTATGCATTTACTGGATACAGTTTCTCTGTGCCCTGTGCTGGGGAAGAGTCTCTTTTTCTTCCACTGCTTCCTACACCAGGAGCAGAAGAGTGCACCAATTCTCTCCTTTCCTTGTGGAGTGGAAAGTAACTGAGAAAGTCTCTTTCTTTTCTGGGCAAAAATAGTTACTTCTTGTTTCTTTTCTCCTTTCCAGTTTAAAGGGACAAAATTATTTCCTTTGGGAACCAGAGCATTTCTCTCTTTTTCCCTCTCTGTCTCTTATTTCTGTATCTATCTATTCCTGTCTCTCTGTATCTCTCCAGCTCTACCAAAGAACTTCTCCACCCTGGTGCATTCCATTTTTCTCTGGCTCTGTCTCCCCTACCTGTTTTTCATTTTTATACATGTGAAAATTTATTGTGTTCTCACACTCCTTTGTGGTAAATATCAAGCAAGGTACATTCTCAAATATAAGTCTTAATTAATCTGTGCAAATTTGGTGGAATGGGAGTCAGCCTGTACTGCAGAGAATTTTTCATATTAGAAATAAAGCATTTGGGGGCACCTGGGTGGCTCAGTGGGTTAAACCTCTACCTCTGGCTCAGGTCATGGTCTCAGGGTCCTGGGATCGAATCCCTCATTGGGCTCTCTGCTCAGTGGGGAGCCTGCTTTCCCCTCTTTCCGTCTGCATCTCTGCCTACTTATGATCTCTCTCTGTCAAAAAAATAAAGAAAATCTTAAAAAAAAGAAATAAAGCATTTAAACATTTTGCGGGATGGAGTCTGATTCAAGCTAGGAAGTGTGGAATCCAAAAAGGAAGAAAAATATGTAGTTTATTTAAAATTGTAAAGATATCCATGGTTCAAACCAATGTACTTTGATAGAGCAGATGAAGAGGAGTCAGTCTGGATTGAGTTGTACAGCAGCCATTAAACAGCTTGAGTTCAAACTTGAAGAATTAGTAAGATATGACAGAAGAGGGCATTGAGATGAAGTGAGATGTGTCATGAATTAGACTGGGAATAAAACCCCACAAACAGTAAGGGCAGTGTAAGGGAGTGGGGATAAGCTTCAGATTTAATGAAACACAGAGGGGAGATTAAATGTTGATTATGTAGTTATCAGAGAAAGGAACTCAACAACTTATTTATCAACCTGACCCTTCCTTATCTTAGCTCTCAAGTGAAGATAGTTTTATAAATATTGATTCTCAGCACCTTTTGGGCAGCCTTATTATCACAGGCTCTACTAATAATTTTAGAGTATTGGAAAACATTGTCTTTATTAAATATTTGGGGGGGGTGTTTTGTGGTCTACATAGTCCGATGAGAATGAGACTGGCTAGACTGTTCCCCACATTGTGCAAAGTATCTGTCATAAGGAGACAGCTTGGGGAATCACTTTACCCACTCGCTCCCACCAAACTTATCTCTTTGACTCCCCTCACTTCATATGCATCTTCCATCTGTCCAGATAATAGATGGATGTATCTATCCATTTTCATGTTGACCATGGGCAGGTTTCCAGAAAAGAGAAACCAGAAAGTAGAACTTAATTTCTGATAATCTAAATAATTATTATTTATTTTTTAGTTTGCCTCCCCCTCATGTACATCACACTATCTCCAAAGGATGTTGTGCTTTTCTCAATACATAATATAAACTTAATAATGGGAATTGGACAATAAAATGTAAAATGCCAGATGGAGAAAATGCTGAGAAGCCCATATTGCCTCTTTAAAATTGCCTAACACTAACATAAAATCAAGGGGATAATCAGTCTTTCTTCCTCCTGTTACTCTTTATCTTTAAATATTAGAAAGATAAAATTGGTTATGAAGACAAAAAATCTTATCTGAGGCTGAATTAAGTCGGCAATTATTTTTTAGTCTCTACTAAATCTTGCCTTTTAGACTACCTTTGGCCAATTAGTATAACACATTTAAACTGCTGACTCTCATGTTCTTAGCAGTGAAGATCCCTGGTTTCATCAGAGTCCCTAATGCCTCTAACTCTTGGAAAATACTTCTTTGTGTTAACATTTTCAAAGTATGATTAATAAGAAAGATTCTCCTGAACCTTAGCTAGCAGTATTTGAGAAAAAGTTGAGAACGAATACTAAACAGTTTTCTTGTTTTTCATGATAAATATTTAGTATTGAATTGAAATCTCTCTGATGCAGTTCCACTGTGGTAATCATTTAGTATCTTAGCATATTAGATAGTGGCTGGGGTAATTTCATGAAGGAGATCACTTCAATATCATTTTGAAATAAGTACATTTCTTGAAGTAGGATCTATTAACTAAAACATAAATTTCTATGTCTAGACTGATCTCAAAACTTCCAGTGCAGGGGCGCCTGAGTGGCTCAGTGGGTTAAAGCCTCTGCCTTCGGCTCAGGTCATGATCTCGGGGTCCTGGGATCGAGCCCCACATCGGGCTCTCTGCTCGGCGGGGAGCCTGCTTCCCCCCTCTCTCTGCCTGTCTCTCTGACTACTTGTGGTCTCTGTCTCTCTCTGCACCAAATAAATAAATAAAATTTAAAAAAAAAAAAAAAAAACTTCCAGTGCAGATGGGGGAGCATGATAACTCTAGATAGGGATTCATCAACCATACTTATACTAGCACTTAGGTTTGGTAATACTTTATGTTGGGATACTATATTGTGCATTGTAGGCTGTTTAACAACATCCCTGATCTTTACCCATCAAATACTACTAGCATTCCCTTTATAGTGATAATCTAGTGTCTCCAGACACTCAAATATTCCTCAGAGGGCAAAACTGCCCCATTTTAAATAACCACTTACTTAGATAAGAATATAAATATACGATGCTAAATCTCAAAATTATCCTAAGGGATAACAATCACTTATTAAGAATCAACTGTAGACTATCCCCTATGCTAGGCATTTTATATATAATAATTGTCATGTGGAAAACACAATGGTGGCTTCCACATAAGATATACCACAGGGACAGATCAGATTCATGGACAAAATTAAAATGCTTGTTATATGGTTAATTAATTCGAGGTAAAACAGTTGGTGAAGAAATAGTCAAATAAATTAGATATGCTAACAGATTTCCTATGGGCCAAGTGGGCAAATCTGAAGACAAGGTTATGCAAAGTTCTTTGGTACTGTCTTTTTCTCTGCATATTGCAACCTGACCGGCTGATGTTGTGGCCAATAGGATTACAGTTGAAGTCTGAGCCAAGGGCTCACAGATAGTATCGTGTGGGAAAGACACATGACCACGAATGCAGATCATCACTTAGCTGCTAAAGAGTTTATGGGATATTCTTGCATTTTCTGAGCAGCATACATATGGATGCCCAATGGAACTATACCGGGCATCATCTATAGGTGAGCAATTTAAGAACAAAGATAGCATCTCAAATCTGCTATGATAGAATCTTACTCATTCCATCACTTTCTATCTAAAAGCTATGTATTTGTTTGTTGCATCAGAACTTTATTCTATCTTTAGTATGTCCTACCAATTATTAACTTACTTATTATTTATACTTCTCAGAAATTACTTGATTATTTATTATCTTTACTTTTTAACACATGAGTTAGGTTTATGATAAGCTACAAGCTTGACTATGCTTAACATTTCTTATAAATTCATCTATACCATTAATTTTCTTTAAACAAAATTCTAGAAACAAACAAAAACTTATATTATAGTAAATAAAAAAATAAAAACAGATTTTAGTAGAAAATTAACTCATCTCGCTTAATGTTACACAAATAGAACATTTTGTGGAGAGGATTCAGGGCCATTTGTATCCAAACTCATTTTTGTTTGTTTATTTTCCTTCTGTTATTTCAACATGTCATCTTCTTGAACAAGGATTCCTAAAATAAATCCTAGTAGTGTTTCTCTGGGTTTTCCCATCAAACACTTTTTTTTGTTCTGTATACAATAATTAAGAAAGATCCTGAAAGGAAGAAAATCCACAAGATAAATAGAACATATGCATAAAATTGAATCTTACAACTAATCCTGCCATACTCTATGAATATATATATACTAAAATAGCCTCACCCTTAAAGTTTTCTTCAGCTCTCCCAAACTTTACTTAAAAAAAAAAAAAAAAGATTTTATGAATTTATTTGTTGGAGAGAGTGTGAGCACAAGCAGGGGGTATGGCAGGCAGAGGGAGAAGCAGGATTCTTCGGATCCCAGGCCCCTGAATTCATGACCTGAGCTGAGAACAAATGCTTAACCGACTAAGCCACCCAAGTTTCTCTGCAGCTCTCCTAAATTTTAGATTAACCTTCCTGGCCCTTGGCCCTGACCTCCCTTTTCTTAGAGCATTTACTTTACAATATTTATAACTGTAAATTATTTCTTTTCCCCCTTAAGATATAAATATCTTTAAAAGTTTCCTTCCAGGGGCACCTGGGTGGCTCTGTGGGTTAAAGCCTCTGCCTTCGACTCAGGTCATGATGTCAGGGTCCTGGGATCCAGCCCCATATCAGGCTCTCTGCTCAGCAGGGAGCCTGCTTCCTCCTCTTACTCTGCCTGCCTCTCCCCCTAATTGTGATCTCTGCCTGTCAAATGAATAAAATCTTAAAATAAATAAATAAATAAATAAATAACCGAAGAAATACAAACAATTATAAGAACATACTATGAGCAACTCTACACCAACAAATTTGACAATCTGGAAGAAATGGATACATTTCTAGAAACATATAAACTACCACAACTGAACCAGGAAGAAATAGAAAACCTGAACAGACTCATGTCCAGTAAGGAGATTGAAACAGTCATCAAAAATCTCCAAACAAACAAAAGCCCAGGGCCAGATGGCTTCCCAGGGGAATTCTACCAAACATTTAAAGAACTAATTCCTATTCTCCTGAAACTGTTCCAAAAAATAGAAATGGAAGGAAAACTTCCAAACTCATTCTATGAGGCCAGCATCACCTTGATCCCAAAACCAGACAAGGATACCACCAAAAAAGAGAATTACAGAGCAATATCCTTGATGAACACAGATGTGAAAATTCTCACTAAAATACTAGCCAATAGGATCCAACAGTACATTAAAAGGATTATTCACCAAAACCAAGTGGGATTTATTCCAGGGCTGCAAGGTTGGTTCAACATCCACAAATCAATCAATGTGATACATTAATAAAAGAAAGAACAAGAACCATATGATACTCTCAATAGATGCTGAAAAAGCATTTGACAAAGTGCAGCATCCCTTCCTGATTAAAACTCTTCAAAATGTAGAGATAGAAGGCACATACCTCAATATCATCAAAGCCATCTATGAAAAACCCACCGCAAATATCATTCTCAATGGAGAAAAACTGAAAGCTTTTCTGCTAAGGTCAGGAACATGGCAGGATGTCCATTATCACCACTGCTATTCAACATAGTACTAGAAGTCCTAGTCTCAGCAATCAGACAACAAAAAGAAATTAAAGGCATCCAAACCAGCAAAGAAGTCAAACTATCACTCTTCGCATATGATATGATACTATATGTGGAAAATCCAAAAGGCTCCACTCCAAAACTGCTAGAACTTGTACAGGAATTCAGTAAAGTGTCAGGATATAAAGTCAATGCATAGAAATCAGTTGCATTTCTTTACACCAACAATAACACAGAAGAAAGAGAAATTAAGGAGTCAATCCCATTTACAATTGCACCCAAAACCATAAGATACCTAGGAATAAGCCTAACCAAAGAGGCTAAGAATCTATACTCAGAGAACTATAAAGTACTCATGAAAGAAATGGAGGAAGACACAAAGAAATGGAAAAATGTTCCATGCTCATGGGTTGGAAGAACAAATATTGTGAAAATGTCTATGCTACCTAAAGCAATCTACACATTTAATGCAAGCCCAATCAAAATCCCATCCATTTTTTTCAGAGAAATAGAACAAATAATCTTAAAATTTATATGGAGCCAGAAAAGACCTCGAATAGCCAAAGGAATATTGAAAAAGAAAGCCGAAGTCGGTGGCATCACAATTCCAGACTTCAAGCTCTATTACAAAGCTGTCATCATCAAGACAGCATGGTACTGGCACAAAAACAGACACATAGATCAATGGAACAGAATAGAGAGCCCAGAAATAGACCCTCAACTCTAAGGTCAACTAATCTTCAACAAAGCAGGAAAGAATGTCCAATGGAAAAAAGACAGCCTCTTCAACAAATGGTGCTGAGAAAATTGGACAGCCACATGCAGAAAAATGAAATTGGACCATTTCCTTACACCACACATGAAAATAGACTCAAAATGGATGAAGGACCTCAATGTGAGAAAGGAATCCATCAAAATCCTGGAGGAGAACACAGGCAGCAACCTCTTCGACCTCAGCCACAGTAACTTCTTTCTAGAAACATCACCAAAGGCATGGGAAGCAAGGGCAAAAATGAACTATTGGGACTTCACCAAGATCAAAAGCTTCTGCACAGCAAAGGAAACAGTCATCAAAACCAAAAGACAACTGACAGAATGGGAGGAGATATGTGCAAATGACATATCGATAAAGGGCTAGTATCCAAAATCTATAAAGAACTTAGCAAACTCAACACCCAAAGAGCAAATAATCCCATCAAGAAATGGGCAGAGGACATGAACAGACATTTCTGCAAAGAAGACATCCAGATGTCCAACAGACACATGAAAAAGTGCTCCACATCACTTGGCATCAGGGAAATACAAATCAAAACCACAATGAGATACCACCTCACACCAGTCAGAATGGCTAAAATTAACAAGTCAGGAAATGACAGATGCTGGTGAGGATGCAGAGAAAGGGGAACCCTCCTACACTATTGGTGGGAATGCAAGCTGGTGCAGCCACTCTGGAAAACAATGTGGAGGTTCCTCAAAAAAACTGAAAATAGAGCTACCCTATGACCCAGTGATTGCACTGCTGGGTGTATATCCTAAAGATACAAACGTGGTGCTCCGAAGGGGCACGTGCACCCGAATGTTTATGGAAGAAATATCCACAATAGCCAAACTATGGAAAGAACCTAGATGTCCATCAACAGATGAATGGATAAAGAAGAAGTGGTATATATATACAATGGAATACTATGCAGCCATCAAAAGAAATGAAATCTTGCCATTTGCGACAATGTGGATGGAACTAGAGGGTATTATGCTTAGCGAAATGAGTCAATCGGAGAAAGACAACTATCATATGATCTCCCTGATATGAGGAAGTGGAGATGCAACATGGGGGGCTTGAGGGGTAGGAAAAGAAAAAATGAAAGAAGATGGGATTGGGAGGGAGACAAACCATAAAAGATTCAATCTCAAAATACAGACTGAGGGTTGCTGGGGGGAGTGGGGATGGGAGAATGTGGTGGGGATATGGACATTGGGGAGGGTATGTGCTATGATGAGTGCTATGAAATGTGTAAACCTGGCGAGTCACAGACCTGTAACCTGGGGATAAAAACACATTGTATGTTTATTAAAAATTTTTAAATAAATAAATAAATAAATAAATAAAAGATTCCTTCCAGTTTTACAGGCTAGGGATGTCTTTGTTAAGACCTTGAGAGCCAACCATTTGAAATGTAATCATTCAGGAGGATAGAGTCCCTATTTCTAAGTTTCTGTGGGAGGGTAGGAGTCTAACTTGGTGGGCATTCTACTCCACATTCAAAACTACCTCCTGTCATGAAGATAGGAGAAAGTTTGCTTTTCCTTTGGATAAGTTCCATTAGCAAACACAGCCAGTCTAAGATTTCCCACCACACCCCATCCCAGTTTTTTAAAACTCTTGCCAATTGTTTCAGCAGAGTTAAACTCAGACTAAATTCTGATCTCTTTCCCCTATTGCAATAGGCTTGAAGAAAGTCTTCCTTGCCTTATTAGACAGATAGATGATAGATGGGTGATAGACAGATGATAGATAGATAATAGAATATAGCAAGAATTACTTGCCAGAAGCACAAGATCCCCAAGTTCAGGAATATCAGGAGATTAGATTAACATTAATGATTTACTCCAGCTGCTACTGGACCAGGAGGTTGGAGGAGTGACCCAAACTCAAGGCTTTGCCTCTCCTTCAACAGCTTCATGTCTTCAATCAAGATC
Source organism: Martes martes (assembly GCF_963455335.1). Lineage (NCBI taxonomy): Eukaryota > Metazoa > Chordata > Mammalia > Carnivora > Mustelidae > Martes > Martes martes. The sequence continues at coordinate 162,502,987 of NC_137889.1, read as the reverse complement.
TGGTGGATGGCTCATGAAACATCCCAATGACTAGCAGACTTACTAGCACCTATAGTTCATACAGATGTGGAGCTGCACAAGCCATGCACCAGAGAGACTCTCATCACTGCCCAGCTGCTGCTGCCCTGTGTCCTCAGACTGATATTACCCAGGATGGAAACAGCCTTGATTGATGAAGATCTGACCTCAGCATTCTGGAGTTCCCTGCGTCTAACCCATCACTGCCAACCATGCTGCTAAGAGGCATCCTGGAATGTATTTACCAAGTCTTTCTACAACAGGTTCTAGCCAATGAGGTTCAGAAACAATTGGTATGGATGACCAGTCACCTAGAGCAGAAACAGTGGTTATAACTGCTCAAGGATCTGCTGAAGCTGGACCACTGCAATGCAATGCCTTCCTCTCAGAGCAGAAGCCAGCACTCATTGTGAGCAGCTACTGTACTTCATGAGTCCTACAAAGGTGGAGAATCACATGCAGCTTGGCTCTGAGTCATTCCCAGGCTGCCTCAGCCTCTGCCACATTTCCCCTACATCTACACCAAGCTGGAAGTCTCCCAGCCTCATGGGCATCACTGTGCTGCTAGCCTATTTTGTCCAACAATGGTTGCCACATGAGCAAATATCTGAGCTGGATGCTTGCCAGCCTGAGTGCAAATCTTTGCCTATGTTTTAATGCCCTTTATCAATGTGATGCACTTTACTCTTCCCTGTTCAGAGTCCGCATGAGGGTCCAAGGTTGGATGTGGTCTCCTGGTCAGATCCTAGAATGTCTTTCCCCAGTCATGGTGAAGGTTATGTTCCATGGAGTTCATGACAGATGTTGATATTAAACAGGTTCCTTTAGTGTTTAATATCATGAAGGATGGCAGGGTAAAATGTAAGATTCAATCTTGGTTTAAAATTTTCACTTAATCCATTTAACTGAAGCTTGTTACAATCATCTTAATTCATATTGTGTACATTAGTTATTACTCAGACTCACTATGAAAGTCAAATAGCTCAGGAGGAGAATAAGTGGTTTGTAAAAGAACTCGTTTCTTTCCTTTACCCAGGTATCCAAAGGTATATTTGCTTTTATAATGCAACTCCAATTCATCAGTCTGTATTTCCTATCAGCATAAAGGGCTAGGTCAACAATTAATTTCTGATATAAAAATACCATTAAATTAGCCCAAAATATATTCTATCATGACTGTTTCCCATAAAATAGCAAAAAATATTATATTTCACATGGGTGCAAAAATGTTGTACTGTGACCCCTCTTATTTAGAATCCTGAATCAGTACATCTATTTAAAACACTCATGATTGCTTACCATTGGGTTATGCACTAACTTCTGGGAAGGCTACTAGTACTTAGCCAAATTTCAGAAAATAAAATGTTCAATTGGAACTCCTCTTCTCCAATAGTATGAGTCTATTTGAATACTGATTACAACACTGAGATGAAACTATACAATTATTTATAGTTTGTATTCCTAGTTTTCCCCTTAGGGATTTTCAGTGTTGCACCACATTTCTATCTTATGAGTTATATAGATTAAAAATGTTGGCAAAAAGTAGAGACTGTCCTTAGTATCTTCCACAGTAGTGGAAGCACAAGACTTTTGCCAGAGAATATTTAGGAGAAGGCTGCCAGCAAAAAAAATAACTCTGACATTCCCTCAAAATGCTGAAATCTTGCCTATGATAAACCAATTAATCATCCAACTCTGCATTAAGTACCTATTTAATTACATTCACCATTACACTGGGCAGGGTGAGCAAATCTGAAAAGAAAAACAAAACACAACAAAACAAAACCAGTGAAGTAAGCCCTCCACTGAGATCCTTAAAACTGAATTCAGGAAACAAGGTACATATTTAATAACTAACCTCACTTTTATGATCCTAAATAGTTCAACATGAGTTCCAAGGAAACAGGCGTCAGCATGCACCTAAATAGTTTTCTTCCAAGACAATAGCTCTACTGGAGTGCAAAGTATGGACTACAGTGAAGAAAAGATGAGTAGAAGAGATACCTACCTATAAAGGTGACTGTTGAGAGTTCCAGGGAAGTGATGATGAAGGCCTGAACTAGGGCACTGGCAGCAAAAAGTGGAAAGGAAAAGCCAGATTCAAGAGATATTTATGAGGAAGGATTAGTAAGTGAATGATTGGATGTGTGATATGTGGGAGACATTAGGAGTCAAAGTCAGCTCTGAAGTTTCTATCTTGGGAAACTGGAATCTTGATGCTTCCTGAGATAGAAACACTGACTGTCTTCAGGATTTCCATGATGTGCAGGTTCCCAAGCAGTTACACTGGGCTTATAGGAAGAATTCATCCTGATGTCTCAATTACTGTAAGTGAGGCAGAATGTGTCAGTTACGGTAAAAACGACAGTATCAGTTTCCAGGTCTCCGCTTACAGAAGACAGTGTCTTGTCACATTGGCAGAGCTTGAGGTAAGCATAGAAGAGCAAGCTTTCACATCAGTTGACATGAAGATCTCTTATTTCATTTTCCTTCTTTCCTTGCCATTCATGAGTCCAGAGTTTTAATTCATCAAACAGATTTGCTGGGCCTATGTCATTTTATTTATTTTATGACTACGGGTACAGATTAAGCCAAGGCTATAGTCCTACAATTACATGACCACAATTATATATCAATTCCTACTGGAAGGTGCTTATTTATTTTAAGGATTACTTACAGAATAAACAAATAAATAAGTAACTCAGATTAATCTGTGAATGCAGAGGGATAAGCCAAATACTTATAGCTATGGCAGTAAAAGTCAGGGTATTTTGGTGCAAGTATTACTTCTTTTACAACTCACTATGCCATTTGGATCTCAGCCATCACCCAAATCCGCTAAAGCTTCAATTTCTTCTCTAAGCATTCTCTTTCTGGTACTGAATGGAATCTGGATCCACCTCTCTGAACATTTTTTTATCTCTGCACTAAGTCAATCACTCATTCCAATAGTTACACCATAGACCTAGTCTAGATATTGCTTTTATTAGTCATCACCAATAAAATTCTGTATTCACCTCTCCGAACATTTTTATCTCTGCACTACTTTAATTACTCATTCCGATGGTCATACCATAGACCTGGTCTTCACTTATCAAGGCAATATCTCAGCTTCAGGCATTCACATTCCTGAACCATCTCTTATATTTTGTCTCACTCCCTGAAAACCTCATTCCACAATCCTCTGCTCAAAAGTCAGTTAATATAATTCTTTTTTACCATGTCATGTCTTTACCTTTCATGGACTTCATATTAAATTATTCCTGTGTATACTCAGTTCTTTTTTCCCATCTTATTTTGGTATTCTCACTTAGCAAAGTCATAACTCTGGTCCCATCAAACCCTTTCCTACTCTTCATTTGCAGTCATGTAGAACTTGCATAAGTTGTTTGGAAGAAACACACACACACATAGACACAGACAACATGCAAACGCTGACTAGACTCACATTAAATATTAAATCACTAATAACAATAGGATGTCCAGCAATACTACTGGAGTTCCCTGATTTTCTCCTTCCTACTTTCCAGTAGACTGTTTCATGTCTTTTTGTCCCTACTTAGATTTCCTACACTCCCTCATCCTCACTCACATAGGATGAGTTGGCCCCATAATCACTGAAACACCCAGAAGAAAATTTGCTAAAGTTTCTATCACATATTTAACAACTCTTTTAAATTTGTGCCCTTTTTAAAGTAACACCCATTTGTTTTCTTAACTATTGTTACCCCTATCATTAGTTAACTGAAGTATACCATCTAGAATACAAAAACACTAACTTGAAAAGATATATGCACCCCTATGTTTATTGCAGCATTATTTGCAATAGCTAGGACATGGGAGGAACCTAAGTGTCATTAGGGAAAAGGATAAGGAATATGTGAAATATGTATGTAATATATGACATAATTATATGTGATATATAACATGTAATATTATACACCCATAAAAAGAGATAAGATTGTGCCATTTGAGACAACATGGATGGATGTAGAGAGTATTATAGTAAGTGAAATAAGACTGAGAAAAACAAATACTACATGATTCCACTCTTAAATGGAACTTAAAATTTAAAAAAAAAAGGAATAAATAAATAAGAAGCAGAATCAGATGTAAGTACGGAGTATGGAGTAAGTACGGAGAACAAACTGATAGTTGTTAGAGGGGAGAGGAATAGGAGTTAGACAAAAGTGAAAGGGAGAGGGAGATACAGGCCTCCTGTTCTAGAATGAGTAAGTCACAAGAATAAAAAGCTAAGCATAAGGATTATAGTCAATGATATTGTAATTGTGAAGTAATGAGATAGGTGGTAGCTTCAATTATGGTGAACATAGCACAATGTGTAAACTTATCAAATCACTATATTGTACACCTGAAACCAATGTAACAATGTGTGTCAACTGTACTCAAAGAAACAAACAAATAATAATAATAAAATACATCCTCTATCAATTTCATTTAGATTTTGGAAATTCTCTTTCTCTTCTACTTATTTTTTATGAACATGAAAATATGTTAAGATTTCTCCCTTGTTAAACACAACAACACAAAGCAAAATTTTGCTCTTGACACCAAGTCCCCAGGAGCTACCACCTTCTCTTTTTTATGGCAAAACTCTTTGAAGCAGTTGTCTCTAAGTATTCTCCTCTCATTGTCAGTTGCATCCATGCCAATTAGGCTTTGCCTGCACATATTTCACTGCTGATGTCTATTTCATATAGCAAAGACATTCTGTAATCTTCTTTTCTAAAAAACAAATAAATAAATAAAACCAGATTTCTTCCAGGCTTCTTTTTCTTTTTTTTAAAGATTTTATTTCTTCCAGGCTTCTTACTAGACACGCCTCTAGAAGCAAGGGAACAAAAGCAAAAATGAACTATAAAGCTTTCACACAACAAAGGAAATAATCAACAAGACTAAAAGGCAGCCTATGGAATGGGAGAAAATATTTGCAAATGATATAACTGATAAAGAGTTAGTATCCAGGGGCTCCTGGGTGGCTCAGTCAGTTAAGCACCTGCCTTTTGCTCAGGTCATCATCCCAGGGTCCTGGGATCAAGCCCTGCATCAGGCTCCCTGCTTGGTGGAGAGCCTGCTTCTCCCTCTCCCGCTGACTGCTGCCCTGCCTACTTGTGCTATCTCTCTGTCAAATGAATAATTAAACTCTTAAAAAAAAAAAAAAAAGAATATCCAATATATAAAAAACTTACCAAACTCAACATGCAAAAACAAAAAACAAACAAACAATAACAGCAACAACAAAACCAACCCAATTAGAAATGGGCAGAAGACATGAAATCCATTTTTCCAAAGAAGACATACAGATGGCTAACAGATACATGAAAAGATGCTCTATATCACTCATCATCAGGGAAATATAAATCAAAACCATGATGAGATACCACCCTATAAATGTCAGAACAACTAAAATTAACAACACAGGGAAAAACAGATGTTAGTAAGGATGTAAAGAAAAGGGAACGTTCTTACATTGTGAGAATTTAAACTGGAGCAGCCACTCTGAAGAACAGTATGGAGGTTCCTCAAAAAGTTAAAAATAGAACTACCCTATGACCCAGCAATTGCACTAGTATGTATTTACCCAAAAGACACAAAAGTACTGATTCAAAGGGGCACATGTACCCTGATGTTTATAGTAGAATTATCAACAATAGCCAAATTATGGAGAGAGCCCAAATATCCATTGACTGATGAATGGATGAAGAAGAGGTGGCATATATATATGAATAGTTTATATAGGAATATTACTCAACCATCAAAAAGAATGAAATCTTGCCATATACAATGATGTGAAATAGAGCTAGAGTGTATTATGCTAAGTGAAATAACTTAGTTAGAGAAAGACAAATACCATATGACTTCACTCATAGGTGGACTTTAAGAAACAAAATAGATAAACATAGGAGAAGGGGGAAAAAGAGAGAGAGGGGGAAATAAACCATAAGAGACCCTTAACTGGGGCACCTGGGTGGCTCAGTGGGTGGCTCAGTGGGTTAAAGCCTCTGCCTTCGGCTCAGATCATGAGACAAGGGTGCTGGGATCGAGCCCCACATTGGGCTCCCTGCTCAGCGGGGAGCCTGCTTCCTCCTCTCTCTCTTTCTCTGCCTCTGCCTGCTTGTGATCTCTGTCTGTCAAATAAATAAATAATATCTTAAAAAAAAAAAAAAGGAGAGACCCTTAACTGTAGAGAACAAACTTAGGGTTCTTGGAGTGAGGTGGGTGGGGGTGGGCTAAACGGGTGATAGGTATTAAGGAGGGCACTTGTTGAGATAAGTACTTATATATAACTGATGAATCACTAAATTGTGTACCTGAAACCAATTTTACCGTATATATTAACTAATTAGAATTTAAATAAAAAATTGAAATTAAAAAAATGCCTAGGAATGCATTTCCACACTTTCAACATTCTTGAAAATAATTTCTAAATTTTATAACATTTAATGTTTTAATTTCAAGATTTAAATTGTGTTGAAATTATTTATATTCATCTATATATTTTACTGTTTCCTGTTCAGTCTTTTTTTTTTTTAAGATTTTATCCATTTATTTGAGAGAGAGAGAGAGGGAGAGCAAGAGAGAGAAAGCACGAGTGGTGGGCAGAGGGAGAGGAAGAAGCCGACTTCTCACTGTGCAGGAAACCCAACATTGGGTTTGATCCCAGGACCCTGAGATCATGACCTGAACTGAAGGTAGATGCTTAACTGACTGAACCAACCAGGCATCCCTCAGCTTTTTCTTTAAGCCACAGTTTCCTACTTTGTTAATATTCTGGATGATCTAACCAGATACAAGAACAAGAAAAATAAATAGAAACTGTGTAGATTAGAAAGAAGCAAAACTCTCATTATTTGTTCATGGCATGGTTACTATGTAGAAAATATTAGCAACAGGGGTGTCTGGGTGGCTCAGTCTTTAAGCATCTGCCTTCAACTTAGGTTATGATCCCAGAGTCCTGGGATCCAGCCCTGCATTGGACTCCCTGTTCAGCAGGAAGCATGCTTTCCCACTCCCTCTACTCGGGTTCCTTCTCTCACTGTCTGTCTCTCTCTCTCTCTCAAATAAGTAAATAAAATCTTAAAAAAATATTAGCAACAAAGTTAGATAGCATCATTTAAATATAAAAACTAAATTCAACTACAAATACAAATATATGGTGCCTGAAAATGAATCTGATAAAATGTTTTAAGATTCTTGTACAGAAATTATAAGATTTTGAAAGACTTTTAAGAAGTCTTAAATATAAGTGAAGATATATAATGTTCAAAGATAGAAATATTTAATATAAAATGCATTAATTTACTGCAAATTAAACAATAGCTTGAATGAAATTTCAATTAAAAAATCTCAACTTTTTAAAATAATGGAACTTTATAAGTTGATGCTAAAATGTACTTAAAAAGTGAAAACTCAAAAATAGCCAAGGCACTATTAGGAGAGGAATAAAAGACTTTCCATAAAAAATAAAAACACCAAATTCATAAAGGTATTTTAATAATCAAGGCAAAAGTTACTAACACAGCATGGCCAATGTTTCTGAACGTTGCCTAAAATTATCCAGAACAGACTTCATTTATGGCAACCAACATTATGCTACAGATTGTATTGTGTACGTGTGGGAGAGTGCAGATAATTACTGATAATTTATTATCTATATACAAACAAAAATTAAATTACACCCCTTACTTCACACTGTAAACAAAAATATAAATTACAATAAATAAATGAATTAATTTTGAAGGCAAATTATGGTGTTCTAAGAAGTGATAAGTTAATATTTTTGTTGCCTTTGGATAGATAATTAAAAAAAAAAATACCAGGTGCTCCTGGGGGGCTCAGCTGGTTAAGCATCTGCCTAGGGCTCAGTTCATTATCCAAGGATCCTGGGATCAAGCCCACATCAATCTCCTTGTTCAGGCGGACGTCTGTGTCTCCTTCTCCTTTTGCCCCTCCCCACCACTTGTGCCCTCTCAACCTCTCTCTCAAACAAATAAAATCTTTGAAAAATAAATAAATAAATAAATAAAAATAATGAACAACCTAAAGATTTAATATATTAGTGTTCACTAAAATTAAGAACTTCCATTCACCAAGAGATATTCAAAGATATTTGCAAAACATATAATAAAAAGAATACTGATCTCCATGGAAATCATTGAGAAATACAAATAACCCAAATCAAAATGGGGAAAAGACAGAGCCTGAATTTCATAGAAGTGAGCTGGTCAACAAGTAGATTTAAGTATCATTAACTCATTAGTCATCATGGAAATACAAATTTAAAATATAATGAAATGTCATTTTACAAATTTCTAGGTTGAAAAATATGTCTGTATCAAGTTCTGACAAGTAGATGAAGTAGTGAAACTTCTATACCTTGCTGGATGCAAGGTAAGTTGGCATATCAATTTTGGCAAACAAACTCAGTGCTATCTAGAAAAATTGAGTATGTGCATCATCTAACAGGTAGTGGTTTCACTTTTGAATGTATACTGTAGGGAACCTCTTGCATATATGCTCCGGGAGAATGACTAAGAATGTTTGAATAATAAGTCTATAATAAACCACAGACGGGAGAATGGATAAAGTAATCGAAATTTGAACAAGAGATAAAGCAGTAAAACTGAATAAATAGGAACTAGTATGTGTTTCCCCCCACACCACCAAGCAGTTCTCAGACATCAGCTAAGCATCCCACCATTCAACTGAATTCTGACACTATCTACCTGGAGATAGCAGCAGAACCCACGTGAAGTGCTTAGTCCCATAAGACTTGCCTCAGTTCAGATGCTAATGACAAACCTACGTTGTTACTTGTGCTTCTGACCAACTGGATATGTTCCAACTTCAACGGTTCACTTATTTTGCTAGAGTGGCTCACAGAACTCAGGAAATCAGTTTACTTGCTAGGTAACTAGCTTATTACAAAAATATAAAGGGACACAAATGAAAGAGTCAGATGAAAAGATAGATGAGAAAACACAAGAGCTTCTGTCCTTGAGAGGTTTGGGACACTCATGTGGATATGTTTTGGTTCATCAACCTGGAAGCTCTCTGAACCTCCTCCTTTTAGGTTTTTAATAGGAGCTCTATTACATATTTATAATTAATTAAATAATTGGCCTTTGGTGATTGATTCAAGCTCCAGGCCCTCTTCCCTGCCCAGAGACTGAGGATTGAAAATTCCAACATTTTAATCAAGGTCATTTCACTTGACAACCAGCCCCCTCATTCTTTAGGGATTTCCAAAAGTCACCTCATTAACATAACAAAAGACACCTTTATTCTCATCACTTAGAGAAATGCTAATGATTTTAGGAGGTCTGTGTCAGGAACAGAACAAAGACCAAATGCACATTTCTTATAAATCACAGTCACACACATACATAAACATAATGAATCTCACCAGTATGCTTTTGAGAGAAAAAAAGAGTTCTGAGAAATTCATGCTATATGACTCAATTTCTGTAAAATTAAATTGTCTTATGCCTTGGGGTAAACTTATGTGCATGATAAAACTATAAAGGAAAGAAAACAAGTATTAACATTTAATTTAGGATTGTGTTTACCTGGTGTGGAGTTATGAATTAGAATGATTTCAGAAGGTTCTTCAAAGTTAATGATAATATTCTGTTTGCTGTATGGGAAGATTGGTGCACACATTTTAAAAACATATTTATTTATTTATATTAGATATATAGAGAGAGTCCATAGGGGAGGAATAAGGGAGAGGGAAAGAGAGAATCTCAAGCAGACTCCCAGCTGAGTGCAGAGCCCAATGCGAGGGCTTAATCTCACAACTTTCAGATCACGGACCTGAGTCAAAATCAAGAGTGGGAGACTTAACTAACTGAACCACCCAGGCACCACCATAGATTTTACTTTTATTGCTATTCTGAACTTTATGTATTATATACATTTATATATTTAAGCATTCTATATCTATATACAGCATTCACATATTTATAGGTCATATCAAATATGTGTACATCTGTAAGTATACACATATATGCATGTATACACATGTGCAACAGGTATGATACACCTTGTACGGTAGAAATATAAAAGGGATATTAAGCTAAGAAAAACAAAAAAAAAATATGTGTCTACACTTAATTTAGGATTGAGAAAAGACTAATATTAATCTAACAGAGATTCTGGAACACTGAGATATGAATTTGAGGTCAATTGGGTGGCCAAAATGCTACCTTCCTTGGACACCCCTGCCGTTTCTGAGGGAGCACTACAGAAACCTAGGTTGTTACTTTGTTCTACAGGGTAGAACAATGAACAGGGAGATGAAATATGGGTAAGGGAGGACTTGTTCTTTATGCAGAGATAGTGCAGTGTATATGAAGGAGCACAAATTTAAAATCAAGGAGATCTGGATTTCCATCCTGACTCATACTCTTGAACAAGTCATTTAATTTCTAACTATGTTTCTTCATCCTTAAAATAGGAGAGCACTTGTCATGATGAGAACTGGGTGATGTACAGAACCATTGAATCACTATATCGTGTACCTGAAATTAATATAACACTGTATATAAAACATAATGGAATTTAAAATAAAATTAAATAAATAAAATAATCAAATAGGTATAACAATACACAATGTTATAGAGTTATTTGGAGGACTAATTATAACTACTAGTATGTATCTTACATTGTAGAGCTTCAAAGAATGTTACTGTTACTACATTCTCCATAATCTGTGACAAAAACAATAATAATAAAAATAAGGATTGATATTTCCTGCTCAGTTTAGAAGTATATCTTATGAGAATAGATTCAAATAAATTCTCAGAGGGACTGTGAAGTAAGATGTTTTTGAGGCCAGTGGTCACTGTGAAAGATAGTAAGGATTACTTATATTTTAGAGATTTGAAAGTAAATTTTCTGTTTATATCTTTTCCCTTCTGGGGTTCTGGCCTATTATGAACACTTTGTCAGTAGGAAGTTCAATTTTGTGTGTGTAATGGCCAAATTCAGCATTTCTCTACATAATAATGCAAGAAAATATTTTGAGAGAAAAAAACAAAACTTTTTTTTTCTGACATTATCTCTCAGAGGAACCCCTTTTAATAAGTATATTTCTAAAATTAGACTAAAAAAGTCTCAATATTACAGTGTTAGATTGCCAAAGAAATGCAAATAGCCCTCAAATGACTAACCAACTAAGTCTTTGTGAGCCTAAGTGCTAAATTTTGAGGTAAATTTGCTTTGCAAATTACGGAATTAAGATCCTATTTTGTTTTCTGCACAGGTTTAAAGGGAGAAACCAAATGAATGGATACACAAATGTGTCAATAAGAAAACAAAGGAAATCCAGCTTGGTATTGCAAAACATGGTGGAGTTCAAAATTTTGCCAGCGGAACTCAGTCTCTCTCAGGAATTCAAAATTGGATTTCCTTCATCCCTGATTTTCTGATTATGGGTAAGATACTCATTTTCTAGTTCTTTGTTTATTCTTGGCCTTTGGCATGATTCTTCTACACTCCCTCACTTTTCTGCTAGCGATAGGCTTGACCTTCTGTTTCCAGTGGGGAATCTGGCAAGTGAGCGCAAATTTGGTTTTGCTCTCAATTTGACCTTAGAATTTGCTTTATTTGAAGTAGGAAACTTCAGCTAGAAGTCAGATGGCACTTTCTAATTCCTATTATTTTGATGTTTACTCATTAGAAAGTTGTTTGTCCTTTGAAGAATTTCTGTCCCAAAGCTCCCTGGAAATTGTGTGCCCAGTTAAGAGTCAACTCTCATTCCATCTCCAATTGGCTTACTCCTATTACTCCCTTTAGATCCTGGGTGCCAATCAGGAAAACTGAATGCCTTAAGAGGATAAGATAAAAATTCACTCTTCAATTGAAATTACTGACATGTTTTAAATTCAGTGGTCCTAGTAATAACATTTAAACTGAGGGTCAGATAACCTTGATCATAATAAAAGCACAATTCCAAATATTACAAGTTAGGTAGCTGGGACTTAAACAAATTAGCAGTGCTCAAAGGAGAGGAAACAAGATTTCCCAGGGATGCTCAAACATTTCCCCCGTCTTTGAAAGTTTTCATTTACCATTGGGCATACATTCAAATATTAGTTGTTTTTGTTTTGTTTTGTTTACAAGAGGAATTGAGGAAAATACTAAACAACAACAAAAAAGAAAAACAGAAAATGTGATAGATTCCATTGTGTAAACTCAAATGCCCTATATCAGGAAGTGCTAGTGACTATGAAATCTGAGGTAGTTTTATTGTATGAGACCAACCTTCCTCCAGTGAAGAAAGCCACGGTATAAACATGGGATTTGGGGAATTGAACAAAAACTTTGGATCCTTCATCATTTGGCTCTTCTGTAGTGTCAGCAATGTGAAAGAGAATATGTCCCACTTGCCCTGAGCTAAATGCGTTTCTAAGTGAGCAAGGATGAATGTGAAATCTGATGCTACTCCAGACACTTCTAGACTATTACAATAGAAACTGAAAATATCTCAGAATCGTCCCCTGCTCTACAATGGTACTTTGCAGCCTCCAACAAGAGACTACTATTTCAGCTGTTTTAAAGGCAAGCATATATAGTAAATTAGTAAGATACCAAACAAGAACAGATGGAAAATTCATTAACTATGCTGATCCTGCATAATACAGGGTGACTTCAAATATGCTTGAAATGAGTATGAAGCAGAGTTTCAGTTTTTTTCCTCCTTAACTTTTTTGGTACCTTCCTTTTAGGGTTTATGCAAAAATGGAAATCAACAAAATTAGACTGATGTGTTCTGTGAAAATCTGTGGTTTCCTATGCAGATTCTTGATTGTGGAATTTTAAGAATTGCATTAAATACAGTAAACTATTACTTTTATATGAAAGAACTACACTAGGCATAACAGCCTCCTAAAGATGTCCATATCCTAATCCCTAGAACTTATGAACATGTTATTGTAAGTGGCAAAGGGGAATTAAGGTTGCAGACCAAATTAAATTTCCTAAGCAACTGACCTTGAAATAGGGAGGTTATTCTAGACTATGTAGGTAGGCCCAATACAGTCCGAGGATTTTTAAAAATTGGAAGAGAGAGAAGAAGAAGAGGAAGTCAGAGTATTAAGGTATAAAAAGGATTCAACTTGCTATTCCTAGCTTTGAAAATAAAGGAAGAAGGCCATGAGACAAAGAAGCCTCTAAAATCTGGAAATGTTCAAGGAAACACATTCTCAGGAGTCCTAAGAAACTCAGTCCAGCTGACACATTGATTTTAACCCAGCTGACACTCATGTCAGACTTCTGTTCTATGGCACCGTAAAACAATAAATCTGTATTATTTTTAAGCCACCAAATGTATGGTAATTTGTTATAGAAGACTGTTACGATAGGACTCTAACTAACCAAGGACCTTATATATGTTTAATTTTATTGTTACATATTTGCTTATAAAGGATAAATTAGGTTATACCTAACCTAAAGCAGAAATGAACCCATGATATGCTGAGGTGACATTTATTTAATCAAATGTAACCTTTCTAGATATTCATCTATTCATCCCACTAGTCAGTCAATCTGTCAATCATAAATTGATTGAGGACCACTTTATGTCAGAAATCATGGAAAACACTCTGGAGACAGAAATGAAAAATAAATGCACCATCCTGAAAGTTAGAATTCTGAGTTCCTTTAAGCTACTGAGAAAATTGTCACAAGTATGCCCCAAAATGTCACTGACTTAAAATATTAAAGTTAATGTCTAGACTTGTAAATTAAGTGCAGGTTAGATGGCTCTTATGTCTAATACCCAACAAGCTGTCATTCAGTGCTCCAGGCCCCTTCCATTCTGTGGCTCCATCATCTGTGAATTTTCAGTTCCTGCTGCCGAAATGGGAGAGAAAGCATGGAGGACTTCATGAATGATTTTGAAGGACAAGACTGGAAGTGACATGTAATTCTGAGTACATTTCTTTACTATAGGATCAGTAATGTGGCCACAACTCAATTAATTGCAAGGAACGTTGGGAAAAGCAGTTGTCCTGTGGACTCAAGAATAGAAAATAAGATCGGAGAGCATGTCACTGCTATTAACTATAGTCTACTCTTGAGTATTGAATCCTTTATTCTCTTTCATGGAATTATGCACCTCGTCTTAAAGTGGACAAATCCCAAATCTCTGCATTTACTCCAAACAACTCAAATGTAGGATCTTCAGTAAAGTTCAGTGCTTTCCATCTTATTCAATGACATAAATCATAAAACAAAATTTATCTACCCCACCTCCTTCCCAAATAATAGAAAAAGTACTGCATAACTACAATCAACACATTTGGATGGAAAAGAAAGGAGGATAATTATGTATATCTGTCATTGACTATTTAAAATCTTTGACACAGTTTTAATAAGAAAGTTGTAGGTACTGCACAAGATTTTTAAAATATTTATCTATAAGATAATATTAAAAATCATAGCTATGATGGAGGTAAACTTGGTTATAGAAGCTTAAAGAATTTCCACATAGGCATGGAAAAAATCTGATTTTTTTCTACATGTATTAATTTATTTTAATTAGTTTTGTGGTACTACAAATTGGTAGTATAATGTCAACAACATTCACATCACACAAATATCTTTATGAAAAACTTGTTAATATTGTGGGCAGTATGTCAAGTCTAATATGAAATTAGTTGGATAGGTGGAATACATGCAATTTGAGCTAATTAAATGTCTTTATGCAATTCATAAGATTAGAAATATTTTTGATAGTGAACTGATTTTGATTTTTTAGCTAAAAGTTTCTTCTGAACAAATGGAGAATGGAAAGTCAGTCTTTTTTCAGTTCAGTGTAGATATTAAGGTTTGTCAATATGTCCCTTGTTAGAAATCTTAATGTTTAGAAAATTTATAGTATGATCATATTTTTATAATTTTTTCATGACATATTGCTATTTCAGTAGTATCCAATATTAATTTATATATTCAACATTCTGTTATATTTTATACTTGACTCTTACAAGGTAAATGCGGATATGTAATATTCATAGACACAAATGAGATTATAAAAGTGTTTTTGAAGAGAGATGGAAACTGCTTAAAGTGACTTTTAATTCCTTTAGGCACAAAAATCACATATTCTGTAGATATCAGAGCAAAGAATTAAACCCAAATTTGTTTCCCTTCAATGCTTATGATTTTTTTTTTATTATAGTAAACTGCCCATGTAAAATCTTATAGATTGGTTCTTGAAAAATAGAAGGCAGTTTAACACTTATTGAAGATGAGTATTTCCAGATACTTGTGTGTATATGTCATTTAATTTAATATTCTCAACAAACCCTCAACTTAGGATGCCTCTTTTAATAATTCTCTAATCACACTTAAAATTGACTGTAAGCTCTGAGCCCCACTTGCCTTTTTTTTCCTCTCCATTTTGTTACTCTTCCACCATAGCAAGTACATTCTTCTTTCAAACCCCTTACTTCCTTCTCTCTCCATCCTGAAGTCTCATTTCCCAGAATTTTATGTACCTACTTGGTACATATTTTTCCATTGTTAGTCAATTCCTCTTTGAAGCAACTTTACCTGACTCCTTTGACCATCATTCTCTTTCTTCTTTTCACATTTTACTTACCATATGGGAAACTCTATCAATCATCTATCTATTTCTTTCTTTCTTTCTTTCTTTCTTTCTTTCTTTCTTTCTATCTATCATCTATCTATCTATCATCTATATCTATCATCTATCTATCATCTGTTTTTCTTTCTTTATCTATCTATCTATTCATCTATCATCATCTATCTAATCATCTACTACCTGCCAACCTACCTACTTACCTAAGTCTTCCTACAACTGGACTACAAAACCCATAAGAGAAAATCATTAATCCTTTCATTTATATCCCAGACATCAAAAACAGTCAATACATATTTGTTTAATGGAGGAAATGTTTACAGATGAAGAAAAAGAGTTTGCAGTAAAGCTCAGTTCATAGAGTGAATAGCTATTGTCATAGTTGTTGAATCCTATCTGACCAAGTTCTTCGTTATTTCACTGATTCCCTAATAGTTTGTCTTCAGATTAGTTTAGATAAAGCTTATCATTTAATATTTCACTCAAAGGAATTTGCTATGGATATAAGAAGGAATGCTTTCCACATTGAGTAGGTTAGTGCTATGTACACACACACAAACACACACACACACAAGGTATCACAGAGAAGATTCTGTATTCTCTCGTTAGAGGATTTATGTTTGATTATAAAAAGTATAGTGAATTTTTTTTCTTTATAATTTCATGCAAGACACACCTTTAAAAATAGTCTTTTAGTAGAGTCAGTCACTCTGAATAAAAATTTTATATTAATAATGTGGTTGATAAATGGTAGCAAACATCAAAGAGATTTAAAAACATGACAGTTTAACATATTCATATAATGGAAATTCTCATTTAGTGGTTTTATTTTTGTATCCCCTTTTATTCTTACCATTTCTGCCATTTAAAC
Organism: Martes martes; assembly: GCF_963455335.1. Classification (NCBI taxonomy): domain Eukaryota; kingdom Metazoa; phylum Chordata; class Mammalia; order Carnivora; family Mustelidae; genus Martes; species Martes martes. Next base: position 162,486,470 of record NC_137889.1, on the reverse strand, counting down.
TTTAAAGGTTCTTATGGTATAGTGCCTCAGGATATGATTTTCTAGTTTATAAATAAATGATGCCCAGCCTAAAATGATGAACTATTGGAGAAGTGAAAAGAGAGATGATAGACCATTTGACTCTTAAAAATGCTGGTAGCAAACAAAATATGTTGATAAGAAAAATTAGTCCTAAAGGAAATACAATTGCTCTGGGATAAAACATGAAATTAAAAAAAATATATATATATATTTTTAGGGGCGCCTGGTTGCTCAGTGGGTTAAGCCTCTGTCTTCAACTCAGGTCATGATCTCAGGGTCCTGGGATCAAGCCCCGCTTCGGGCTCTCTGCTCAGCAGGGAACCTTCTTCCCCCTCTATCTCTGCCTGCTGCTCTGCCTACTTGTGAGCTCTCTCTCTCTGTCAAATAAATAAATAAAATTTTAAAAAAATATATATGTATATATTTTAGTTTTTGTAAAATATTTATAATGTTTTGTCAAATAAAGCGATACAAAATAAGTACTTTCTCCAGTGTTTCACAACACCTGCAAAAGGCAATATAAGAAAACTAAAATTAAAACTAGTAATAATAATAATAATTTTTGTTTGGCTATAGGCAACCTATGCCATCACTGTAGCTTTTTTTTTTTCCCAATTATTGTAGTGAAGATTTACAGTGGTTTACTGAATTTTGCCTCAATGTCTTGGAATCACATCATCCTACATGTCTAAATCATAAAAATTACATCATGAGGTCACAAAAATTCAAAGTAGAATATTCCTTTTTCATACAGGTTCTGACTGGAGTTGGGGAAATGGTCTGTTGAATTTTGTAAAATATTTTTTTTTAAAGGTTTTATTTATTTACTTGACAGACAGAGATCACAAGTAGGCAGAGAGGCAGGCAGAGAGAGAGAGGAGGAAGCAGGCTTCCTGCAGAGCAGAGAGCCCGATGCGGGGCTCGATCCCAGAACCCTGGGATCATGACCTGAGCTGAAGGCAGAGGCTTTAACCCACTGAGCCACCCAGGCGCCCCTTTAAAATATTTTTAAATGTTTTCTCAAATCTTTATTACTACTTTAAATGGAAAAAAAACAGTTCAATTACTTTTAAACTATACAGAATTCATTGTACTTTCAAAGAAGATTAGAACTATCCACAACAGATCTTCAGAAATCTTTTTGTCTTCAGTATTCTGGATATCAAGTCTCTAACTCGGGTAACATTCAACAAAAATTTAAAGAAGGACAAATCTTTTAGAAAAGACTATTGAAATATGTGTCTATATCAAATATCTATATATGAACCTATATTTATGTAATGCCATCTATTATTTCTTCCAACAGCTTTGTCTCAAATTGATCTCCATCTGATCTTCAATAGCAGTTAGTCTTCAAAGTATTTGTTCTTTTATTTTTTCTTGCTCTGACTTGTGTCTTTCTCCGAAGCTGTTTAGCAGGTACCTCAACTCTGACACTATCTACCTGGAAATAGCATCAGATCCCACAGGTTAAGAGCTCAGTTTCACAAGACTGCCCTCAATTAACACATCTGTTGTAAATCCAGATTCCCACCTGTTCTTCTGACCAACTGATTGTAAATCAAAGTTGTTAGAGCAACTCACAGAAGTCATAGTAAGAGCATATTACAAAATCATGTAACTCAGGAATAGTCATATGGAAGACATTCAGGAGACAAGGTATGAGAAACAGGTTCAGAGTGTCCTCACTCTCTCCCAGTGTGCCACTCTTCCTGCATCAAGAGAACTTGTTTCATTGTCCTTTCCTCCTTCTAAAAATCATCACATTCCTTGGCTCATGGTCCCCTTTTCATTCCTCAAGGCCAGCAACACAGACTGAGTCCTCTCTTATCACATCACTCTGACCTTATTGGGCACAGTCCAGGATAACCTCTCTATTTTTAGGTTAAATGATTATCAAATTCAATCTATGAACTTAATTCCCCTTTGCCATATAAGGTAACATATTCGTAGGTTCTAGGGGTTTGTATGTAAACATCTTTAGGGGCCTATTTTTATGCCTACCGTAATGTGGATAATGAATATTGGGTGATAGGTCATTTTTTGTATTCCATGGTACTTCTGGGAGATGATCTGAATAAAAGTTTTGTTTAATGTTAATGAGCAAGCCAGTAATATGTACTTTACACTACTTAGTTCAAAGGTAGAATGAGGGAATAAAACATTGGTAGCAGCATACATATTGACTGGTGTATTACTTTGAATTTCCTAGATATTGGTTGCCTTTTTTTTTTTTTTAACTGGACTTCAATTTTTTTAAGAGCAGATTTAAGTTTACAATAAAATTGAGAGGAAGGTAAAGGGATTTTTCATATATCTTCTATCCTCATACTTGAATAGCCTCTCGCATTACAGCAACACTCAACAAAAGAGTACATTTTTACCAAAGATGAACCTACAATGACACATTGTAATCCTCCAAAGTCCATGGTTTACATTGAATTCACTCTTGGTGTTGTATTTTCAAAGGGCTTGGACAAATGTATGATGACATATATCTATCATTATCATGTCAAAGTATCTTTTCTGTTCTAAAATTTTTCTGTATTGTGTTTATTCATGGCTTCTACTCCAGCAACCACTGATCTTTCTTTTTAAGAAATTTATTCATTCATTCATTCACTCATTCATTTATTTAGGGGCACCTGGGTATCTCAGTTGTTAAGCGTCTGCCTTCAGCTCAGATCATGATCCCAGAGTCCTGGGATCAAACCCTGCATCAGGCTCTGGTCCTGATATCAAGCCCACACCAGGCTTCTTGCTCACATATGTCTCCCTGCCTGAATCAGTCTCCCTGATTGGTGGGAAGCCTGCTTTTCTCTCTCCCTTTGCCCCTCCCCCTGCTTGTGTTCCCTCTCTCACTGTCTCTGTCAAATAAATAAATAAAATCTTAAAAAAAAAAAAAAACAAAAAACTTACATATTCATTTTAGAGAGAGAGAGTGTAGACAAGTAGGGGAGAGGGACACAAGGAGAGGGAAAGAGAAAATTCTCAAGCAGATCCCCTGAAGAGCATGGAGCCCAACATAGGACTCAATCCCAGGACCCAGAGATCATGACCTGAGCCAAAATTGAGAGCCAGCTGCTTAACCTACTGAACCGCCCAAGCATCCCAACAACTGACCTTTTTGTTGTCTCCATAGTTATGTCTTTTACAGAATGTCTAGTTGGAATCATGTTATTAATAGCCTTTTCATATGGCATTCTTTCACTTAGTAATATGATTTTAAGTTTCCTCCATGTTTTTTCAAGGCTTAATTGTTCACCTCTTTGTGCCACTGAATAATATTTCATTGTCTGGGTGTATTATATTTTATTTATCCACTCACCAACTGAAGGGCATTTTGGTTGCTTCTAAGTTTGGGGAATTCTGAATAATGCTTTTATAAACATCCATGTACAGAGTTTTGTATAGGCATACACTTTTAATTCATTTGGATAAACCCCAAGGGATTCATTTGCTGAATTGTATGATAAGAATATGTTTGGTTTTGTAAGAAATCATGAAGCTATTTTTCAAAGTGAATGTACTACTTTACATTCCCACCAAATTCCTCTTTTCTACAACTACATGAGCCTTTTGTGTTTGTTGTCAGTGCTCTGGATTTGGGCCACTCTAAGAGTGTATAGTAGTATCTCATTTTAATTTGTATTTCCCTGATCACATATAGTGTGGAGCTATTTTCATATGCTTATTTTGCCATTCATGTACCTTATTTGGCATGTTGTTTAAGGTCTTTGCTCTATTTTTTAGTTAGTTTGCTTATTTTCTAGTTGTTGTGTGTTAAGAATTCTTTGTTTATTTTGGATAACTATCTTTTATCAAAGTGTCTTTTGAAATATTTTCTCTTAGTCTGTGGCTTGTCTTCTCATTCCATTGACACTGTCTTTCACAGAGAAGACATTTTAAATTTTCATGAAGTCCACCTTATCAGCTGTTTCCTTCATGGATCACTCCTTTGGTATTGAATCTCAAAAATCATCATCATACTCCAAGATTATTTAGATTTTCTCTTATTATATATTCTGAGTACTGATCAGTGTATGTATGTAGGAAGACTACACAAAGTCCATGAAAAGAATCACCAAAAGGAACAGAAAGAAGAAAACTCAACAGATCACACAGTGCAGGGAGCAATTTGTAGTCTTAACATAAATAGTGGAAAACTCAGAATAAATTAGGTACTGGGTAATCAGGAGGGTCTTGTCTTGCCAGTGGGGGAAAAATCAGATCTAAACAAAAGCTTCTCTGGTTCCAACTAACAGAGTACAAAATGTAGTCTTGAAAGGATTGAACTGCTTCCAAGTAAATTAATTGCATTCTAGAACAAACTTGACAATACTTATAAGAATACAAAATATAAACTGCTCAACAATGTAAGATTCCTAATTTCTGCTATCCAATTAACAATTACTGTACATGTCCAGAAGCAGGAGATATAACCCAAATAAAGAGAAAAACAATCCATCAGGAATGACACAGAATTGGGGTACTTGAGTGGCTCAGGAGCCTCTGCCTTCGGCTCAGGTCATGATCTCAGAGTCCTGGGATCAAGCCCCACATTGGGTTCTCTGCTCAGCAGGGAGCCTGCTTCCACCTCTTTCTGCCTGCCTCTCTGCCTACTTGTGATCTCTCTGTCTGTCAAAAAAATAAATAAATAAAATCTTAAAAAAAAAAAAAAAGGAATGAAACAGAATTAACACAGATTATGCTGAGTGAAATAAGTCAAACAGAGAGAGTCAAGTATCATATGGTTTCACTTATTTGTGGAGCATAACAAATAATATAGAGGACAAGGGTAGATGGAGAGGAGAAGGGAGTTGAGGGAAATTGGAAGGGGAGGTGAACCATGAGAGACTATGGACTCTGAAAATCAACCTGAGGGTTTTGAAGGGGCGGGGGGTGGGAGGTTGGGGGAACCAGGTGGTGGGTATTAGGGAGGGCACAGATTGCATGGAGCACTGGGTGTGGTGAAAAAACAATGAATACTGTTATGCTGAAAATAAATAAAAAATTAAAAAAAAAAGAATTAACACAGATACTAGTTTTATTAGAAAATAATATAAAAATAATCATCACAACTGCATTTTCTGTGTTCAAAAGCCAGAGGGAAGATTGAACATAAAAAGTAGAGATATAGGTAATATAGGATACTCAAATTAAGCTTCTAAAAATGAAATAAATACTACCAAGTCTGACATTTAAAAAAAAATGGACTAGATGGTATTAACAGCAAATAGTAAAATGCAGAAGAGAAAATTAATGAACTAAGTGACATACCAATAGATACTATTCTAAATAAAACACAAGAAAAGGTGCCTCGTTAGCGCAGTAGGTAGTGTGTCAGTCTCATAAATAAAACACAAGCAAAAAAAGAAACTGTAATAATAGTATTAGGGCATCTGGGCATCAGAGAAGGAAGATGAGTTCAAGTGACCTGACATATGTGTAATTTGAATTCCCAAAGGAGAAGAATGAAGTGTGACAGAAAAAAATAATAAAAATCAGTGGCCAAAATTTTTTCCAGGTTTCTTAAAATATGTACACCTATAGATCCAAGAATCTCAAAAGTTTAAGATTAAAAAAAAAAAAACAGAAAACTACATGAAAACAAATTAAAATGAAATGGCTTAGAACTAGTAATAAAAAGAAATTTTAAAACTGCCATAAAAAAGACACATTATATACAGATAAATAAAGATTAGAAGGACAGTAGATTTTCATCAGATAAAATGCAAACCAAAGGACAGAGCACATATCTTTAGAGTACTAAAAGACAAAGGAAAACAAAACAAAACAAAACAAAATGCTACCAACTTAAACTTTTGAGTCTAGAATTAATATTTTCTTTTTAAATTAATGCAAAAGAAATATATCTGGAAAATCTGAAGAAAGTATTTACAAACAACTTACATTACAAGTTAAAGGAATTTCTTCACACAGGAGGAAAATGATAACAGATGAAAATCTATATTTTTCACAGAGATAAAGAACATTGGAAAAGGTAAGAATGTTTGTAAACATTGGACTTATTTTCTTCATTAAAAAAAAATATAGGAGGGAAAGGGGCAGAGGGAGAGGGTGAGAGAGAATCCTAAGCAGGTCCCATGCCCAGAGTGGAGCCAGATACTGGGCTCAATTTCACAACCCTGAGACCATGACCTAAGCTCACATCAAGAGTCAGATGCTTAACAAACTGAGCCATGCAGGTGCCCCTGGATTGATTTTCTATATTTTAAATATTTTAAGATGATAACTGAAAGTATATCAAGCAAGTATAATAAAAATATATTATGGGATTTATAACATAAATGTTATAAATTTAGGAGAAAAATAAGACAAACCTGAGACTGATAACAAAAATATACTTTTCTAATGTTCTTAAACATAAAGTGACAGGATATCACTTACAGATCAGACTGGGATAAGTTAAATGTATATACTTTAAACACTAATCACCACTAAATTAAGAAAAAAATAAGAGAGTTACATCTAATAAGTCAACTACACTAATTTGGCAGGATCTAAATAGGTTTGATTTGTTAAAGAAGAAAAATGACCTAAACTGTTATATCTTATGAAACTATAATTTATTTCAGGAAAGTGGTATAACAAAAGCAATAAAGTAAAACCATGCTTTGTTGTCAATGGCTTCCCTATAGTGAATAACCTGGAGATACTGAGCACAGACTTAATTTGTCCTTCCTTTGCAGCATTGTACCAGATTTATGTTTTCTCTTAGTTCAGGAACCACCAGCATGTGAACCAGAACACTGCAGATCCAGGGAGCTCAACGCAAAGTCTTGGCTGGTTTCTTACACCCTGCTGGTCATGTAGGCACCTTATTGCTATATGATCAGCCACAAAAAGCAAAAACCTGTGAGGGTCTCATGAAAACCAGGTGCAAAGCATCAATCTTGTTGTTATGATACTGACAAGTTGGCACAAAATACTCCCAGATTTGTTTCAGATCCAATGCACTGTCAATCAATGCATTTATACATGACCAGTGGTCAACGCCATGCAGGAACATCTTCACTTCAGCAAAATAGTTCAGGCAAACTCTAGGCCTGCTAGAATGAGCCCTCACATAACAGTCCCATTCCACTGTGCCCTGAACAATGACTTTTTATAACTTTTTATAATTGTTCCTAATCTGATAGCCTTACAACTTTATTTTATGTGGTAAATTATGCAATTAAAATGCACACACTGGTACCTAACATTTGCAGTAACTGTGATATGGGATTAAGTAGACAGTTTGAGCATATAAATAATACCAACACAAATTTTTTGAAATATGTTTTTATGTAATATTTTTGCACAATTTTTCTTGCTTCCCAAATCTAAAGTTAACCATGCTTTCCAGTGTATAAAATTAAAAACCATAAACAATATATCATTTATCACATTTAAATCTGCTTTTTTTTTAAAGATTTTATTTATTTATTTATTTGTCAGAGAGAGAGTATACACAAGCAGGCAGAGAGGCAGGCAGAGGCAGCGAGAGAAGCAGGCTCCCTGCTGAGCAAGGAGCCCGATGTGGGACTCGATCCCAGGACCCTGGGATCATGACCTGAGCCGAAGGCAGTGGCTTAACCAACTGAGCCACCCAGGTGTCCCTAAATCTGCTTTTGATTCTCTTTCATATGCATGAGTCTTGAGAGGGTTTGATTCAGTCCTCTGATTAGATATTAATTAGATATTAATATCAGCAGTATTTAATTTATTTAATAATGAGATATTAAAGTCAACAGTATTATTAAGGGTGTTTTTTGGTTTTTTGGGGTTTTTTTTGGCTTTTCTACTCTTATTTTTGCTTGTGATTCTATATTTCACTACATAATACTGCTACATAGTACTCCAGTACATTGCTATGATATAAACTTGACATGATTATAGTACCTTCATTTTGTCCATCCAACAAAATCTACTTTATTCCACCTGTAATACATTATTTCTCCTCAGAATATAGTTTAGAGGGCCCAGATCTGTTATTCCAGGATTCCAATGTCTTGAACACACAACCAGATTCCTTTTCTAAAGTTACGTGATTTAACAGGTATTTGTTTCCAGTAAAAAATGTTCCCATGTTCCCATGCCACAGTCCCACTATCACCCACAGTATTCTAGTTCTATTTGAGATTTGTCTTAAAATATCTACTACTTCCAATACAGGTAAAGAGTGGTTAGCAGTCAGCTGTGGCACTAGAATTGTCCAAGAGGATCTCATAAGGTTTTATTCTCTGCTTAAAAATCTCCATAGATGAGGCGCCTGGGTGGCTCAGTGGGTTAAAGCCTCTACTTTCGGCTCAGGTCATGGTCCCAGGGTCCTGGGATCGAGCCCCACATCAGGCTCTCTGCTCAGCAGGGAGCCTGTTTCCCCCTCTCTCTCTGCCTGCCTCTCTGCCTACTTGTGATCCCTGTCTCTCAAATAAATAAATAAAATCTTAAAAAAAAAAAAAATCTCCATAGATAAGATGGCTCATACAACTTCCACAGTGTTTATCTTAGCCTTCTGTAAGAAGGGCCCAGCCATTTTGTCTAGTCATTCAGATTTCTTTAGAATCACCACATCTAATAATATTCTACTTTATTTCAGTATGTAGGCTTGCTTCTCTGTCTGGGTTTGAGCACAGCCACTTTTGTTATATCCCTCTGAAGTCCTAACAGCAAAGTCACAAAGAGTGCATGGGAAGATATGTTCATTTGCTAGGGTTTCCATAACAAGGTACCACAGGCTGGGTGGCTTAAACAACATTTTTTTTTTTCTTGCCATTCTGAAGGCTAAAAAGTCCAAGATCCAGGTATCTGTAGGCCTTTCAGTTTGACTTGGGAGTTGCCTGCATACTTGCTGTGTTTTCACATGGTCTTTCTGTGTACACACATTCCTGGTATCTCTTGAGTGTCAAATTTCCTCTTCTTGTAAGAACATTAGATTAGATCAGGGCCCATGCATACGACCTCCTGTAACCTGAATTGCTTCTTTAAAGGCTTTACCTCTAAACACAGTCACATTCTCAGGGGGTAGGGTTTGGAATTTCAACTTCTGAATTTAATATGGGGACAGAATTCAGTTCATTACAGCTAGTGAGTTACCCTTTTTGGTAGTATCAATTGTAATCTGAAAGTAAAGATGTACATCACAGACAAAAGCTGCCTCATAGCAAGTGGTTTGGAGAGAGCAGACATGAGTTTCAGTGCCTTCCATCTGAAGGACCATGTCAGATGTGTTTTCTCTTTCTCCAGGCAAGAGCCATTGATGTGTGCACCCAACTACTCAACCAGAGAGAGTCCAAGAGAGAGACTACTCCATAACCTCTTACCCCCTGGCCCAAAAGGTGTATTTTTGCTTCAAGACTAATCCCAAGGATAGAGACCACAGAGGGTCTCCTGAAAAAAAGTAAAAAAATCATCAAACTCACTATTTTCAATAAACTCCAAGGATGAAGCAGTAACAGCACCCCAAGACTGACCTAGGAACCAGAGTTACAAAAACCACTGCTAATCATTATAATTCATGCCTTGACAGGTGTATTTCTTACTTAAACAAAATAGATTTGAATAATTCCAAATATTCCATGGAATAATTCCAAATAATTCCACATAATTCCAAATATTCCATGGAACAATTCAATGACTGCTAGAATAAACTCTCACAACACTTCATTCTCACAGCATTGCAATGAAATAGAAAATTTAAAAAAAAGAATCAGTGAAAGAAAAATTTTTAAGCAGTGATTAAGAGAGAAGAAATAAAATAATATTAGAAATTTTTAAAAAGGGCCATCTTTACAGATACTCACTACATAGAAGGAGAAGGAAATAAGGAAATACTATGCACAATTTTATTCAGATAAATCAAAAAAAAATTTGACAAGGGATAATGCATTAAAAGATATTAGCTGCTTAAATAAAATCTTAAAAAAAAAAAAAGGGCACCTGGTGGCTCAGTGGGTTAAGCCTCTGCCTTGGGCTCAGGTCATGGTCGCAGGGTCTTGGGATCGAGCCCTGCATTGGGTTCTCTGCTCGGCAGGGAGACTGCTTCCCCCTCTCTTCCTGCGTGCCTCTCTGCTTACTTGTGATCTCTCTGTCTCTCTCTCTCTGTCAAATAAATAAATAAAATCTTTAAAAAATAAAAATAAAAGTAAAATATATTAGTTGCTAATAGTCATTCAAGAAATTTCACACCCAGATAGTTTCAACAGTGAATATTCTACCAAGTATTTAAATAGGAAATGTATCAACTATGTGTGAACTCTTCAAAGAAATTCGGTATGAAAAGATAGTTTCCAAATAATTCTATGAATCCAGCATTAGCTTTATACAAAAAGTAGACAAGCCATTAAAAGAAAAATACAGTCCAATATCCTTCACAGAGACACAAATATTGTAAATAAATATTCAGCAAATTGAGTCCAACTATATATATCTAGCTACACACACACACACACACACACACACATTATATATATATATATATATATATACATATATATATATATATATATTCTTAAAAGATAGTATATCTTGACCAAGTTGAGTTTATCTTAGGAATGCAAAGTAAAATTAAAAAAAAAAAAAGAAAGAAAGAAAGAAAAAATATGGACAGATGTTGATTTTAGATACCTAGAAAAAACTCATTGCTAACTTCATACATAAAAGTGAAAGATTGAATGCTTTTCCCCAAACAGCATAGATGAGCCAGGGATGTCTTTTCTCACAGCTATTATTCAACAATGCCTGCAAAATTCTAGCCAATGCAGAAGGGAAAGCATCCAGTTTGGAAGGAAAAGTTAATTCTTTACCTCTAAATCTACACAAGCCTAGCTTTTCCTTTTCTTGTTGACCTCAACCTAAATATTCCAGACCCCAAAGGCTTTTTCTTCTAACCAGATCTGAAATACTCCCTGTTCACTCTCTCACCTCCTCACTTGCTTTATTGAATGCAGGCTTTGGAGAGTAGAGACTGATCAACACTTTCAGCATTGTATCCCTAAATTTGAGAAGACTTCCTGGCACATAGTAGGTAGTCAAAAGGTTTACAGAATGAAAGAATATGGGGGTGCCTGTGTGGCACAGTCAATTAAGCTACAGATTCTTGGTGTCAGTGAAGGTCATGATCTCAGGGTGTGAGATTGAGTTCTGACTGGGTCTCCATGATCAGAGTCTACTTGAGAACTCTCCCTCTCCCTCCACCCCTCTCCTCCCACATATGTGAGTTCTCAGTCTCTAAAAGAAAGTCTTTAAAAAAAAATGATGAAATGCAGTAAAAAAATTGGTGAAATTAATACACAAGTACAAACTTAACTGTAAAAAATATAGATTAATTCCACTAGTAAAAATAGTGCCCCTCAATCTTATTATTTTCTGGTCCTTTTAATTTAGATAAAATGTGGTTTATTTTAAACTTCATATCTACTTTAATAGTTTATGTCATTAAATTCTGTCCTAAGTGTAGAAATTGACTCATTTCCCCCCCACAGGGCTATTTTATAAATTTGAATATTAAAGAATAATAATTTCCTTAACTCGAAAATGTCTAATTGACCAAAATCAATCCATTTGTTCTTCTTCATAAGCTCCTTTTTAATGAATTCAGCTTTCTTAAGGGATCAACAATTTTAATTTAAGAGATCCTTAAAAGTCAGAGCTTTGATGAAAATATATTTCATATTGTTAATCATCTTAAACATAGGGACCTATTAAAATTAATTCCATTATATAAATCCAACATTATGCCTTTAATTTATTTTAAAATGTGATGGTATAGATCTTTACATTAAGATATTAAAGTATATAAATTTACTTGAAATTAGATTAAATGCTCTCAGATTATTGGCGTACTTGTGTTCTTTGAAAAGTTTGCTCCATGGCTGTCTACTCATATTTTATGTTAGTACAGTTTGTTAATGTCAATCTAACAATTTTTCAAACTTTATTCTTTTTCCATGTATAATTTGCTTTTAATTGGAAAAAAACTAATAAAATTGTTACAATTTTGTGAAGAAGAGAATAACCATCCTTGAGTGAGTCCTAAGAACTTGCTTAAGGTCTAAAACACATGGACTTGGGGCACCTGGGTGGCTCAGTGGGTTAATCCTCTGTCTTCAGCTCCAGTCATGATCTCAGGATCCTGGGATCAAGCACCGCATCGGGTCCCCTGTTTAGCGGGGAGCCTGCTTCACCCTCACCCTCTGCCTGCTGTTCTCCCTACTTGTGCTATCTCTGTCAAATAAAGAAATAAAATATTAAATAAATAAATAAATAATCAAATAAATTAAAAGCAGGGACTCTAAGACAGCGCTATTTAGAAGCTTATTTTTTTTTTTTTTTTCTCCCTAAGTATCTGTGATCCTACGTTATAGTTCTGGGCTTCGAGGAGCCTGAAAGTGTTAATAATTATATTATTTTATATAATCTAATTCTGTACACAGAACACATCACCATTCTTAACTTTATATTGGTCTCATTCTATGCATTTGGGAAGGCTATTAATTGGTTAATATTTCTGGGGTTGTCATAGGTTATACATTATTTTCATCATAATTACTGTTAAAATTTCACATTATGGCAGTATTACACTTAACTCCTAAAATAAATACATAAAAGTAAGAATGTTGGTCTTCTCTGCAGAATTTTGAGATTAGAAATTCTGGTACTATTATTATCATTTAACTAAGACAAATCAATAAATTCCAATGTTCCTGAGTTAAAAATCCCATTTCCTCATGTGTAGTATCCCCTCAGTGAGTGTATACTGACACACAGAGAGCTTTTCTAGGCAAAGTTGTAAATCCTGTTTTTGTTTTTTTTTTCTTTGTTTTTTTCTTTTTATTTTTAAGAGTCAAAAATTCTGAGATTTCCTTCCTTGACTTTAGTTTTCTTAACTATAAAATGAAGAGGAAAGAATGCTGGGAGGACACTGCCTATACCATGCTTAATAGGGATGTGGAGTTGAATTTAATAGTGTTAGGTGAATAGAAGTGATTTCCAAAAGGATACACAATTCTATAGGAGAAATCCATGAGGCAAAGATAATTCTACTCATGGCTTTCCCATTCTCCTTAGTGCTTAGATTAAATACTGGACTGTGTCATATACATGGTGCAAATACATAATCAAAATGACAACCAAGCAAAAATTATATTTACTGCTTAACCTAGGACTTTCTCCAGTTGGAAAGAACAAATAATTAATCCTCTTATTCCACTCTTATCTATACTAACCCTGAAGGTTATTGGCTAAAAAGTTTATTGGCTTTATTGAAACTATGGATTGGGATAGGTCATAGCAAAAATTGCTTTTACAATCTATAAGAGCTCAAGGCTTAGAACACGCTGATGTACGAAGGTATTGTTGGGACAAAAGTAAAATAATAATAAATGAAAGAGCTAATGGGGTTTGAGTATTGACTGGAACTCTGTTTTCTGTTCTTTTTTTCTTTTTTTTTTCTTCTTCTTCCCAGAATTATATGAGAGTATTTTGTTTTTCTGGTGCTTGTAGAGTTGATTTCAGCCATTCCAAAAGGCAAAATTGGAGTAAGAGAAAAATAATTAAGGCTGGATAAATATCCTTGTACTTGAATATCCAGTTGTTTTCTGTAACATTACACTAAAATGTGTTTTTCATTTTAAACTTAAATTGTAATATTGCTTCTTCAATAACTTCTTTAGTACCCATCACTGTCATACCCGTAAAAGCAATAGAATGTGGATCCTATTAAGATCTAGAGCCATTAAGTCCATTTTGAATGAAGCTCATCTGTAAGAAAGAAAACTTTACATCATACTTCAGATATGCAGACTTGATGTTGAATAATAAAAATGTGAATTAAAGAACTGAATTCTATTTTAATGGATATATTTTGACATATTAGAGATGGGAAATATACCTGTTATATAGGAAAAATACATATACATAAAGGTTGCTTATAAGTGTTGTATGTTGTGTTGTGTTGTATGTGTGTGTTAGATGCATTGTAGTATATAGTATATGTATATGTATATAGTATATGTATATGTATACTCCAAGTTTCCAGTTAAAACAAATATTAAATAATTTAAAGTATTCTGTTGTGATAAATTAGATTTATTTGAAATAGACTTATTTACAAGTGTATATAGTATTGTACAAATACTTTTAGAATAAATGCTCACAAAATATAGGGGAAAATAGCTCTAAAGTAAAGGTCAGAACATCTGGAATCAAAAGCAAGTTCAAATATATTTTGGCATTTTAAAAAGTTTTATTAATAGGCTGATGTCACAGTAGATGATAGTACTGGTGTCACTTTTATTTTCAAACCAACTTTTGTTATTATTTGCAACTTTGGTAACAGGCAAAACACTTTTGAAAGCCCATTTATAATTCATAAGCATCACCAATATAGTAAGTATGGGTCATAAAAATAAAAATAATATTGTGAATAAAGATTGTAAATTAAGCTATACAGAACAGAGTTTTATGTATTGGTAATGTAAGAGTCTGTGTTTGTAAGAAACCTTGTGTTTGTTCCGGATTTGAACTTTAGGCTGTAAGAAGTTAGCTTAAAGAAAGGCAGTTATAGGTCAAACCCCAATTTTAGTCCAGTCAGCTTATGGTTTTAACAAAAATGAATGTTTTCTGATCTTCATATTTTACTTTAAAGTATAAAACATCTGCTTTTCTAAGGCATAATGTTCAGACAAAGGAACTGTAATAAATATTTCTAAACAGCAACCAAAACTCACTTTATGGGCTATTTACTTCACCTTACAGAAATAAATGATTAGAATACTTTTGCTTACAAAGTTGAGGTTGAGATATTCTACTCATCCTGGCAATACACCTTCTTGTCCCACTTACATCTTTATTTTCAGATGGAGGTGAGAAGTTTCAAGGGAAAGTAGAAAAAGAATAGTACAGACCACATGGTGTCTATTCCTTGTTAAGTTCCCTTAGCACTTTATTCCAACTCCTACAGCTAAATAAATGAGTGCCAGAAACTGGGAAAATCCTGTGTTGAGCCTGACTGTGCCCAAGAAGACCATCTTCAAGGCCGGGTTGACTGAGTTAGGGAGTAGTTGGGAAGCAGTTATCTATACTTTAATGGAAGTTCTGGCGTAAAAATACTGTAAATATTTTGGAGAAGCTGAAGATAGTCCTGTTACAACAAAAATTGTACTGGACACAGTTAAGTAGGCTATTGCAATGAGATCAGAACTCAGTCTGAATCAGTGCAGCTGAAGGAGACTGGGTGGATCTCCAAGTACTTGAGTAAGGGAACTCACGCATCTTGTTTGCTAGCTGACATCACTCAAAAAAAAAAAAAAAAAAAAAAAGTAAAGTTTCTTGTGTTATTGTGATGGGAGGTTGTTTGTTTCACAAGTTGGAGCAATGTGCACACAAAGTTAGGCTCCTACTTGCCCCAAAAAACTGAACGATAGGTGTATTATCTCCCTTTTGGGTTACTTATTTATTTATTTATTTTTTAAGATTTTATTTATTTATTTGACAGAGAGAGAGCACAAGCAGGCAGAGAGGCAGACAGCGAGAGACAGGGAAGCAGGCTACTCGCAGAGCAGAGAGCCCGATGCAGGGCTTGATCCCAGGACCCTGAGACCATGACCAGAGCTACAGGCAGAGGCTTAACCCACTGAGCCACCCAGGCACCCCATGGTTTACATTTCTAAGGGATGGATCTTAGAGACTTGGTAGAGACATTCCTGGCTTGTAAAACTGAAAATAGTTCTTAAAACGATTTCTCAAACAGGTTGGGAAAAGAATTTATAATTCCATTTCCAAAACAAATGCTCTAACTAAAAAGATGTGAGGGCCTAAATTCAGGAAGGATCCTATCTAAACTTTAATCATACTGGGGGAATATTCAGGACATCTTGGTTAGTACCATTGGTAAGAACTGTGTTGGCTGAGGCTCCCCTGGCACCTTCACAGGAAGCACTTACTCTTACTCTTACTTCTAAGAGTAAGAAGGGCAGATAACTACTAACAATTAAATCAGCCAAGAGCTGCCTATATTAATGGTGTTTTAAAAGAAAAGAGTCGATTCTTAGTCATGAGCCAGAGAGACCTGGAACACGTGCAGTAAATCACACTGTTCTATGTTCTTCTATTTAATTATGTAAGTTGAGTTATTCTCAGCAAAGTTATTTTTTCTTTACAAAGTCATGAGTTTCCAGCCACTATTATGTAATATCCTCTTAGGTAGATATTACTTGTTTGTAACTATTAGAGAAAAGATAGTGGTACTTGTATGAGCAAATCAGACAATTGACTTCCCTCCTTCACTTAGAGAATTCTATCTCAGTTATTCTTTATTTTTTTTTTCCTGAGTACAACATAAATTAGAAAAGAATCCTCTCTTTTTGCTAGAGAAGCAAGAACCAGACTAGAATTAAGGGAAATTTCTTCATTGTTGTGCAAAGAAATCAGCCTTCCCTTGCAGAAATGTCTTTTTGTTTGAGAATTGAATAATCTTAAACAGTTTTCCTTTTCACTGTGGGATTTCTCTGTGTATTTAACATACTCTTTAAATCTCCAAGAGAGAAATATAAGATGCAAAGTTTCTTAAGGTATTGAACCACAGTGTTTGCTATTCCTAAAGTAAGGTTAATATATTGTAGAACCAGGATAAACGGACAAAGTTAGGAAAATAATTGTTGTTCAAATCCCTTAGCATCATGCCACAGATAAACTTTTAAAGTTTGTTTTAAATGTAAAGCAGAATCAGCAAATATCTGGCAAATGAATGAAAGGGGCCCCAAAGTATCAGTGGCCTCTTCCCTCACCCTGTGTTGAGGAAGGAGGTCTGCAGTATAAAAGAAGCAGCTCATTTTCACAAAGAAAAGAGGGAGGACTAAAAAACTCGCTGATAGCAATTCACGGATTTGTTTTTTTCCCCTATTTGGGGAATCTTTAAGTTTTCTGTATATGTCACTGATTCAAATTTCTGCAGCAAGAAAATGCTAAATTTTTCTTCCTCCTTTTATGACTTAATTTTTCTACCATGAGTTCCTTTTTTTCCCGTATCACTGTTTCTATCCCTGAATCTCTTTGATATCACCTTGAATGGTTATAAATAATTTCAATCTCTGTAATGTTTTCTATGAAATGTTTATAAGGAATGTGCATTGTCAGTGTGATATCTTAGAGTTTAAGATACATTCCAACCACAAAAAATGACTCCTACATTTCACTAGTCCTAGGATGTACTTTTTTTATATTTTAATATATTTGAAATTGGGATACATCTTATAATTTATGACATTATATGATTAATTTGGCCTGGTAGCAGTCAAGTTGTATCTGTGGATATATTAATGTCAAAACCATCTGCATCCAAATATTCAAATTAAATTATAATTTTTTAAAAAATTTTGCTTGTTTGACAGAGAGAGAGTAAGAGGGGGAACACAAGTAGGAGAAGTGGGGACGGAGAAGCAGGCTTCCCACTGAGCAGGGAGCCCAATGTGGGACTCCATCCCAGGACCTTGAGATCACGACCAGAGCCAAAAAGCAGACAAGCTTAACTGCTTAATGACTGAGTCACCTAGGTGCCCCTCTAATAGTTTTGGAAAAAAAAAAATCATATAGATAATAGTGGAGCTGTCATTTAACGCATAGAAATCATTGGTTGTGGGGAAATGATGAATCAGATATATTTGTTAAAATTGTAGTCAAAATAAGGTGAGACCCATATGAAGTTAAAACTAGCTTATGGATGGACACAGAGCCAGTGGTTTCAGCTCATTTATGGATTCTTTCCAGAAATGTTGTATCATGAGGGCACCTGGGTGGCCAGTAATTTAAGCCTCCAACTTGATTTTGGCTCAGATCATGATCTCAGGGTTGTGAGATCAGCCCCAATTGTGGGGCTCCAAGTGAGCATGGAGCCTGCTTAATTAAGATTCTCTCTCCCTCTGCACCTCCCCTAATCATACGCTCTCTCGAGGAAAAAAAAAAAATGCTGTATCATGGTGGTCTTGATGGAATTCAACATGACTTTGTGTTTAAAAATATGAACATGAGGGGCGCCTGGGTGGCTCAGTTGTTAAGCGACTGCCTTCTGCTTGGGTCATGATCCCAGGGTCCTGGGATTAGGCCCGGAATAGGGCTTCCTGCTCCAGGGGAAGCCTGCTTCTCCCTCTCTGCCTCCCCCTGCTTGTGTTCCCTCCCTCGTGGTGACTCTCTCTGTCAAATAAATAAATTAAAAAAAAAAAAAAAACTTTAAAAATATGAACATGAAAGCCATGAGCTAAAAAAATTCAGAAATCCATATTTTGAAAGTGAAAGTTTTAGGAAGATCTTAACCAACTTAGTTTGCCATTTATTTATTTATTTATTTTAAAGATTTTATTTATTTATTTGGCAGAGATAGAGAGAGATCACAAGTAGACAGAGAGGCAGCCAGAGAGAAGGGGAATGAGGCTTCCTGCTGAGCAGAGAACCTGATGCAAGGCTAGATCCTAGGATCCTGAAATTGTGACCAGAGCCAAAGGCAGAGGCTTAACCCACTGAACCACTCATGCACCCCTTTATTGCTTTTTTTAAAGGTATATTGCATGAGTTAAATATGATAACTCTGTACCTAATTAAGTTGAAAATAGTTCTTTTAGAAAATAAAATATGATATGATAAGATTGTGTCAATATGACTAAAGATTGTTTTATAGGCAGGATTTTTGTCTTTTTGTAGTTGCATGTAAAATGAGATTGGTGATTAAAATTTATAATAAAGTCAGTGAAACTTATAAAATCATGATAAAAATTAGAGCTATGCTTATTTTTTTATAAAATGTAAACACTTTCTGATAAAATGCATTTTCCTGCTTTTTGCAGAATTGATCAAAACTTAAATTTTATTTAGAATATATTAGAATTATTCTTAGAATTTTATTAGAATTGATATTTAAAATGTATATTGAATCTTTTAATTTAGGCTATAACAAACAAATAATAGGTTTTTTTCCTTACCCAGCTAATATATAAATTAAGTGTTTTATCAGTCATATTCCCAAAATGACCTTCTCTATACCTCTTGAGTTTCTTACAAAATTCTAATATTTTTATGAGCAAGTACACATTCAAGAGTAAAATTTGTATGGAAAAGTATCAAAATACAATGCCAAATTATACTCAAATACAGTTTTTAAAAAATCAGGAGAGGTACTTGTCCTACCACATATAAAAGTGTATCATACATCTATATAAAATTAAATACTATAATTTTGGTCATAGGTTAGGTATACAGACCAATGAAGTAAAAAATGAAAGTTTAAATATCATACAATAAAGTAGTATTTTAAATCAGTACAGAGAGAAGATACTATCCAGTAATCATCTTTAACATCCCCCACCACACACACATACACACACACACAAATGCACACACACACACACTCACACACTCTTCTGATGTTAAAAAAAAAAAAAAGTCAGTAGCTCATATAATTTTCAAAAAATAACTTTCTAAGATTTAAACAAACCTGACCTTAAAATAAAAAAATAAATGATCCAGAAATTGTAAAAAGTAAATATAGAAAGCTATGTTTATATTTTGGAATTGGGCCATTAAAATAAAAGAATAAATGCAAAAGCTAGGAAGGAAAAGACAAAGAAATTTACCAAGCAAAACCTCAGTCTGGTATACAACCTTATTTTGGAGAAAATATTTGCATTATATAGCCGGCAGAAGACCTTGAGTCTTGTAAATAATAATAAAATACAAATGAGAAAACATTTGAAAAGCTCGTCATAAGAGAAAATACAAATGATCAATAATGTTCAACCTAAGCAGTAATTAAAATACATTATTAGGGGCGCCTGGATGGCACAGTCATTTGGGTGGCAGGCTCTTGATTTCTACTCAAGTTATGATTTCCAAGTCTTGAGATGGGGCCCCAAGCCATGCTCTACACTCAGCATGGAGTCTGCTTGGAGTTTCTCTATCCCTCTCCTCCTCCGTGCTTCCTCTTTGTCTCTCTCTCTTTCATACAGTAAGTTTAAAAATAAATAAATTAAATAAAATATATGTAAGAACAAAGTTAGTTGGAGCTTTTCATCAGTCAGCTTGTCAAACAGTAACAATATATGTTGATGACATCAAATGTTGATGATGTTAAATTTGAATAATGTGGGCCTTTATATACTCTTATGAGATTTGCAATTTTTAATGCCCATTTTGGATATGATCTGTTAGTATATGTATTATTTTTTTCTATATTGGCTGTAATAAATTAGTAGGTATTGGCAGAGGCTTTAGGATAGAATATGTTTCTTGAGGCTCCAGGAGAGAATCTCTTTCTTGTTTCTTCCAGCTTCTAGTGACTGCCACCCTTACTTGGTCTGTAGCTGTATCACCACAGTCATTAAGGTCAGCATCTTTAAATTTCTCTCTGCTCCATCTTCACTCCTTTCTCATGTGTTTGTGTATAAAATCTGCCCCTACCCACCGAACGACAGCCTCCTTCTTCTAAAAATACATGTAATTGCATTTAGAGTCCATCCAGAAAATACAGGATAATTTCCCCACATCAAGATCTTTAATTTAATGGCATCTGCAAAACTTTTCCCCACAGAAGGTACATTTACAGGTTCCAGGCATTAGGAGGTCTATTCATTCAATTTACAAGGCCAGAGTCCTTGAAATCATTCTTGGCTTTCTTTTCTCTCATGCCCCATGTTTAAAACATTGGGAAATCATTCTGACTCTGTGTTTAAAATAATTGCATCTCTCCATGGCTACCATGCTGATTTAAGCCATCGTCAACACTTACATGTCTTTTGTCATAGCCTCTTAACAAGTTCTGCTTCTATTCCTGCCACATGCATTCAATTCTCAACACAAAAACCAAGTCATCCTTTAAACTCTTAAGGTAGGTTATGGCAAAATGGTGATTAAAAAACTACAAGGGCTCCCCATTTCACTGAGTGAAAGCAAACTTGCTACCATGGTCCACAAGCCAAATGTAATCTGTTCCCCACCCTGTAACTCCAACCTCCTTTCTTACCTCTTTCCACATTCACTCTAATCATCCCACTACAGCTACACCACTATTCTGGCTTTTATACTGGACATATCCTTGATTTACAGCTTTACGTTAAATATTGCTGTGTTTAGGGGCCCCTGGGTGGCTCAGTGGGTTAAGCCTCTGCTTTCGCTCAGGTCATGGTTTCAGGGTCCTGGGATCAAGCCCCGCATCAGGCTCTCTGCTCAGCAGGGAGCCTGCTTCCTCCTCTCTCTATGCCTGCCTCTTTGCCTACTTGTGATCTCTCTCTCAAATAAATAAATAAAATCTTTAAATATTGCTGTGTTTGGAATTCACTTATACCAGCTGTCCACTTGAAGAACACCCTCACCTACAAAAGCCCTCACTCAACTATTATTAGTAGTAATGTCAACCTGTTGCATCCTATTTACATCAAAATCTCCTTCCCAGAATAGCACCTCTGATTTGTAGTCTTATTTTTTATTCAAGTATAATTAATATACAGTGTTTATAATTATTTCAAGTGTAATATAATGATTCAACAATTTTTTTCCAACTTCTTTATCATTTCTTTTTGAAGGATCTGATTCAACAATTCTATACATTTCTCCATGCTCATCAAGATAAGATTGTTTTACACCCTTTCTTTTCACTTTCTAACCATTATACATCATCATCTTTGTTGTTTTAATTATTTATCTATTTCCCAATGGTAGGGTAGAACTTCCTTCAAAGCAGGGATGATTTTGTTTACTGATATATCCCCAAAACTTGGACCAGTGCTTGGTGCAGAATAGACATTCAATACATGTATAAGTAAATGAATTGCTTAATGCTACCAGCTGACCCACTATGGAATCTAACCACAGTTTTTGTCTTCTTTTTAAAAATGTTGTTATTTTTTATTACTACTTACCACAGGGGTAGTTTCTTTTGACATTTGAAGATTTCTTTGATCTGAATTTCGAGTGAATTAAACTTTCCAAGAGTACACTCTGGAAAAATTTTATTTTTTTAAAGCTTCATAGGTGATTCTGTAGTAAACTCAGATTAATCACTTATTCTGTAGACTGTATGAAATTCTGAGCTGATTCCCTCTTTATTTATTTAATTTTTTAAAGATTTTATTTATTTATTTGACAGACAGAGATAACAAGTAGGCAAAGAGGCAGGCAAAGAGAGAGAGAGGGGGAAGCGGGCTCCCTGCTCAGCAGAGAGTCTGATGCAGGGCTCGATCCCAGGACCCTGGGATCATGACCTGAGCCGAAGGCAGAGGCCTTAACCCACTGAGCTACCCAGGCACACCTGATTCCCTCTTTAAAATATATCTCAAGATAACAAGAAGTACTTTGGAATTTTTGTGAGGGAACTAAATATACATGTTTGTACAAGGAATATCAGTTAAACTATCATTAGAAGAAAAAGAAAGAAAAGGGAAAGAAAATACACAAAAATTTAAGCTATAAAAAGATAAGAGATGTAGTTTCTCTTGTTTATTACTTTTATCACTAATATTTAACTATATGTTTTCCATTAAAAAAACTCAACGTGTTGGTGTGATGTGAGTAAGATGGACATATATTATTTCATACATAAATGAAGAGCTGTCCCCTTCCTTCAAGGAGCTCATAGTTCAAAGGAAGGTGATGCTTTAAACAGAAGCCTCATCTAAAATTGGAGATCTTATAATAGATGTATATTCTATTCCAACACCAAAGATGACAGAATATATTTTATGTAGATGTGTGAAATATGCCTGTGCATTAGAAAACTAATTTTAACTAAATATATATATATATATATATGTATATATAGATAGATAGATAGAGATAGAGATATATAGTTAAAGAGAGAACTAAAGACATTCTAGGAAAAGAAAAAAAATAGGAGTGTAATAATCACTGAATGGTGAGAAGGTCCATGTATCTGTCGGATATATTGTAGCACAGTGAGAAAAGTAAAGGGATTTTGGTCAGGATTATCTAATTGTGAAATAAGTCTATGATAAAATATTATAAGCTTTATTTTTATAGTTCTTGAAATAATATTAATGGTAAAATTTGGAGTAACTTTTAGTTATACATCTTTTTCTTTTCTCTGTAAACATAAAGTTATTTCTTGGAACAAAAGCTTCATAATCGCTGACAACTGTCAACCCAGCAGTACATTTTCTCTTTCTGTTTCCTGTCAACAAAGAATAAAGTAAGGCTACTCATGTAAAATTATACTTTTTTAGAATTACAAACTTTAATCCAGAAGTAACCGTCTTGATTTGAGAAAATAAACCATATCATGGAACCAGTTTCTATTCCCTTATTATGCAAATTGTTTAGCATATTGCTCAAGCATCAAGAGACATGCTGCATGGTTATCAATATGTGTCAACTTGTGAATGCTTTCAGCATTTTTCTATTTATTTTGAAATCTTAGTGGTAGGAAAAGATTACCGAGAAAAGGACATGCTGAAACAGGATTTCCATTGTAAAATAGATATATAGATAGTACAGATTAAAGACTATTCTCAACTTTCTCTCTCAGTCCTGCCAATCTTATGTCACTGTCACATTGACAACACAAGGACTTTTAAAAGTAGCAAAGGGTGGCACCAGTGTGCTCCTCAACTTTTTTAGTAAGCTTAAATGCTCTTTTTTTTTTTTTTTTAGATCAAATGGTTTTATCTTTTTTTAAAATTCTTGAGCTGAAGGAACTTTAGTTGAGCTCTTGTGACTTGCAAAAGTTTTTGGTATAAAAGAGATAGCAACAGTTGCTGGAGGGTAGCCACGGGGGATGGAAATAGAAACCTATACAATACTGGTTCACTCAACTCTTAAAAAATGCTTCTGCAAGTTATCAAACAACTATTTTAAAAGCAACTGGGGATGCAGTTTTATAGGCATAAAATCGCGTGCAAGAGAATCAGCTTAATCAAGACCCGGGGGAGGAGGAGAATAGTGAAAGGTCCATTGCCAAAGGCACAAAGAAATGCAGCATCGTGACATCTCACCTTGCTGGAGGGCAGAAGGAAACAGAAAAAGGACACTGGGCACTGATGCAATGTACAGATACAACAGAGTATTCAATTGTGTTAGTCAGGGTTCTCCAGAGAAACAGAACTCACAGGAGAAATAGAAATTATGTGAAAAATGGAACTCTCTCTCTGTCTCTCTCTCTTTTTATATATAGTAAGAATGTAGAGATCCCGTCCTCCCTCTATGTTCCCATAGAACAGGAGAGAAACATGTTGCTCAGTGTTCAAGGTCAGTGTCTCTTTGGTACCAGAGAATGTCTAGATGGAATGCCTTGCTCTCCTCTGAACGTCAGCTGAGCAAGGGGAAGAAGGACCACAGATAGCTGCTGGGCTAATTTTATCCTATGAAACCTTGCTGCATTAGATTCCAGCAACAGATACTTTGTCAGGAAGCCGCTCCTGGACTCCTGTGTGTTAGTTCCCCTAACAAACCTATGTTTCAATCACTGTCTCCAGGTCATTTGTTTGGCCTTGCCAGACCATCACCCACCCTTGGCTTAGAGTCTTCTGAGGTGCAGCTACACAATATAATGTGTAATAAATATTTATTCATACATTATATAAATAATGAGCACTGATTTAAGTGGTGGAGATGGATGTGTGGGTACAGAGGAGGAGCTGAAGAAATAAGTCTGCGTGTATATGATTTCATTTTAATTAGACCCAAATTTAAATACATCATACTATAAAGTGGCGATTTACAGCATATTATAAAATTGCTGATAAAACTCTCATGACTTTTTACATTTTATGCAAACCTCTTGAATAACTTTTGAATGTTCCAATTATGAACATTAATCTTTGTCTGGCCTATGCCAAAAAAATTAACTCTGTGTAAAACATCAGTCTTCAGAGGTATATCTTTGCTTTTCTTAATGATGAGTTTACTACAAGTAGTTAACTCATCTATAAAATTGGAAAAACTTTCCTATCACATAGGTTTGGGAAACAATAAATGAAGATATCATGTAAAGATATTAGAAGTGTATGTGGTATAATTAGTATTCATTAAAGATTATCAATTTTTTTTAAAGATTTATTTATTTATTTATTTGTCAGAGAGAGAGAGAGAGAGGAGCGAGAGTGAGCACAAGCAGACAGAGTGGCAGGCAGAGGGAGAAGCAGGCTCCCCGCCGAGCAAGGAGCCCAATGCGGGACTCGATCCCAGGACGCTGGGATCATGACCTGAGCCGAAGGCAGCTGCTTAACTAACTGAGCCACCCAGGCGTCCCTAAAGATTATCAATATTATAAACTATATTAGAATCCTTTTGTTAGAAAGTAACATATAATAGTATCATCTGGCTTACACTCTGGAAGTAACATTTTTATAAAGATTTAGTGGATTTCATGGGAAATAAAGCAGGTATATTTATCTGGCTTCAGAGAGCCACAGGAGCCCTGGATTCTTTTTCCCATCTTATTTCTGTGTGCCTCCTTGTGTCTTCTGTAGCCCTATTTCTTTGGGCCCGGCCTTCTCAGCTCTCTATATACATAGTAAGATTCTTGCCTTATTCATAAATATTAACACCATATTACTTGGTTCTTCGATGTCTCAATATCAAGTAAGGAAGCCTGGCCTCATTTGGGTTAAAAGCTTAGTCCTTGTGAGACAGCTCCTGAGGCTTCATGGGTAGATGCTTTTTGAGGTCGTTTAAGCAGGTAAGATAGGCAGACACACATAAGGTATTCAAAGGCATATGTATAATTTTTTTCAGTTTTACTATAAAGACAGAAAACTCCTGAGCTACAGATTCTGTTCTTCAGAACCTTAATTTTCCTGCTTCTCCCTTTCACTCTCCTTCTGTGTTCTTACTCTCTCAAATAAATAAATAAAATCTTTAAAGAAAAAAAAAAAAAGCAAAACTTTCTCCCAAGCCAAACACTGTTCATTGTCATAGAAGTAAGGTCATAGTTATATCCCTTTAATCATGGAACCACGTAAAGAGAAAATTCAGGGCACTATAACAGCACAATACCAGTTTTGTTCCAATAACGTTAAGCCTCATTTTGAAAAAAATCATGTAGCTACATGGTCCTATAATACGCTGCCTAAGCCCCAAGACCTGACTTCAAATCATGGATGTGATTTTCTCCACAAAATTTATTTCAGAATAGAATGGTAGGCTGTTCTTTCTCTTTTTAATGAAAAAGATGAAAACAGGGCATATTTTTGTCCCTGTTAATTTTATATTTGTGTTATTTTGAATTTTCAGCTTATCTCTGCTGTTTTTTTTCCAGCTCACTCAAAATATGCTAAGAAACTGAATCCTTTTTTTTGTATCTGAATTATGACTAGCCTTGATTTTCCTGCAAGAAATTGCACTCTAGTTTGTATATTGGATTTTAAGAAAAGACATGAGTAGTAACTTGACGTTTCTTATAGTTTTAAGTAAAGCATCTATTCTATAAAGTTTAAAAATCTCACTTAAACATAATATAATCCTCACTTAAACATAATATAATCACACAGGAAAAAAAATAAGAAGAAATATAAATAAAAACAGTGGTAGTGGACTGTATAATTATGCATTACCTATCTACAAAAAGCAAAAACCCATTCCAAAAAAAAAAAAGAAAGAAAGAAAAGAAAAAGGTAAGATTTTTTTTTTCTTTTAATTTTCATTCCTCAACTCACCATCTCAGCCAAGGTATAAAGGAATTGTGTATATATAACATTCAGGAAAATTAAGAGGCCAAAGTATATAGAAATGACTCACGAGGTCACCATAAGTTGATGCTTGTATAATAATATACAGAAAGAAGTTTCAAATATAATTTCAAGTTTTGTTATGAGTAGAGGCTGTATGGGGTGAGATACTTTTGATCAGACTTATCAACCTCAACACCGTGGACATTTTGAAATAGCTACTTCTTTATTATGGGAAACTGTCCCATTCATTATAAGATGTCATTCCTGTCCTCTACACTTAGATATCATTTACACCTCTACCTCCCCAAGTTGTAACAACCAAGAGTGTCTGTAGACATTGCTAAATTTACCCTAGGGAGCAAAATAAATTCATTACAGAATCGCTGCTTTAATTTAATTCCTAAAATTAACCTCAAAAGTTGAGCCACATGAATATAGAATAATCATAAAATTACAAAACTAATATGTTAAGAGTTGCAGAAAATAAGCAGCAAGTATATGTCTTCAACAAACATTATTTATTGAGAGAAATAATAGATCTAAATCTACCATAAATCTCTGAAGACGACCACAATTGAAAAAATTAAAATGAATATGAAAGCTTCCCTAGAATATATGAAAAACTGAAAAAAAAAAATCTGTGAAGTTTGAAAACTAGGGAAAATGCTTTCTCTCTAGTCTATTAACTAGCATAACAAATATTTAAAAAAAAGAAAATGCAAAGTAGCTACACATTTTTCACATTATCACCAGTTTAGAAGATAAAATGACAAAATATACTCTTAATTATATCAATTAACTACAAATTGAATGATGAGTTTTTCTTGAAACCATTTATTTTCTACTTTAGAAAGAGGGCAGTGGTTAAACAATAATTATTTTAATGACATAAAAACCATGAAGTAGAGCTTGTTTATAATTATAACTCTAGACTTTAGAAATTTTAATCATTAAGAAATTGTATGTCCAGGGATTTCATGTCCATGGACAGCATGGCTTGCTATTAATTTTAAACCCATTATGTGTAGTTGTTTTGCATTTTTATTCCTAGAAAAGTCCAATTCTGATGCTGCATGGTGGAGAAGACACTGCACTTTATTTAACACAATGTTTTAGAAGTCTTTGCATTCCCAACCAACACAGTAACTAATCCAACCCAATGTCGATTGAAGCTATTATTAGCTTTAGATATTTGTCAGAGGAGCCTTTTTTTTTTTTTTAAGATTTAATTTATTTATGTGAGAGAGAGACAGAACAAGAGACAAGGAGCACAAGTGGGGTGAGGGAAGGAGGAGAAGCAGAATCCCTGCTGAGCAGGGAGCCCAAAGTGGGGCTCCATCCAGGAACTCCCGGATCATGACCAGAGCTGAAGGCAGATGCTTAACTGAGCAACCTGGGCACCACTAACATTTTTCTTTTACGAGATGTTTTTCTTAAAAAGGAAGATACATCTCTTATTTATTTGTCCATGAACTAACCAAAAAGTGGCTTAACATTACAAAGCAACAAAGGAAAATGTAATTGTTTATTTCATGTATGATATTCATCAGCAAAAAAAAAAAATATTTTGAACAAGACTATTAAAATACATTGTTTCATTAACTATAAAATTGAAAGAGGCTGGAGAAAACTCAATAAGATTCTTTTCAAAGAGCTTATATTTCATGCACAGATATTTTTAAATTTCTTTTATGTAAGCCACATGCCAAAGTGAGATCTTAAGGATGCTTTTCACTAGTTAGGTTTTTGTTTTGTTTTGTTTTATCTCTATATAAGTCTTTTGCTAAAAGTAGTAATATTATTGAAATTATTTATGACTTGAAGAATTAATCAACAGACGAGAATAGTGTCTAGTATGTGCTATGTGTTGTCTTAATTAACATAAGTAATCACAGGAGACTATAGCATGGGAGATGGTTGCTCATCTTTTTTTTTTTTTTTTTTTAATTTATTTGACAGAGAGACACAGTGGGAGAGGGAACACAAGCAGTGGGAGAGGGAGAAGCAGGCTCCTCGCGGAGCAGGGAGCCCAATGTGGGGCTCGATCCCAGGACCCTGGGATCATGACCTGAGCCAAAGGCAGATGCTTAACAACTGAGCCACCCAGGTGCCCCGATGGTTGCTCATCTTAGAGCAAAAAGTAACAGAGTCAATTATTTGTGACTAGATTTCTTTCAAATAGCATTAAATCTGGAAAAATTATTTCCACAAAAAATTCAGAGGTGTAAACCCTTCCCCTGGTCCAGAATTATAAATATCAACACCTGATATTTTAATTAAGACTGGAAAAAGATAAACAAATAGATGCATCAACACTTTGCTGCTGGCACTTTGAAGAATGAAGGACACAAACTGAAAATTTTAGCACAGTCAATAACTTAATGTAAAAGAAATATAGAGAACTATTAGAACAGAACATCTTTGGAAAATGAAAGAAGAGCAGCAATTGCAGAAAAAGGGAGATTACTCTGCAATTTTTTTTATTATTATTATTATTTTTTTTAGTGGGCTTCATGCCCAGTGTGGATCCCAAAGCAGGGCTTGAACTCAAAACCGAGATCAAGACCCCAAGCAGAGATCAAGTGTCAGATGATTAACTGACTAAGCTACCCAGGCACCCTTCTCTACAATCAAATTAAAAAAAAAAAAAAAGATGAGGGCACCTGGATGGCTCAGTCACTTAAGTACCTGCCTTCAGCTCAGGTCATGATCTCAGGGTCTTGGGATCGAGCCCCATGTCGGGCTCTCTGCTCAGTGGGAAGTCTGCTTCTCTCTCTCTCTCCCTGTGTTCTCCTTATCTCTTTTTCTCTAAAATAATTGCATAAAATCTTTAAAAATAGATGTCTGATAAAAAGTAAAGAGGGAATGTGGCAAGAAGGATAAAGAGGCCATATATTCTTTGAAGTAGCTATTCCATTCAAAATTGTGTGGCTCTCAAAAGAGCATAAAGTCAGTGGATTATCCAGAGCCAGAATATGATGATGAGGACTGATGAGGGCTTAAAGGCATGTCCTTAAGTCACATCTCTCTAAAGCTTACAACTTAGATAAAGTGTACTAACTTTAAATTTGATATTTTTGATAAATACACATATACACACAATATTATATATAATACATATACACTTATATTCACATACCCACATATATATATAAATAATATATAAATTCTTTGGTTAAACAAGTAAATTGCATATTCTCACTTGATCATGGGGATTTAGTATTACCTGATGGATCCATTTTAAATTCTAAAAATATCTGCAAAAGACATGAGATGGATATTTGAAGTACATACACTGGTTGAGGAAATTACAGCAAAGATGTGGTATCCAGAGCAAAAAAATGCAATTGAGTATTATCCCACATAATATTTCCATTAAAAAAACTTAATTATGTTTCATATGTTGCATCAGTGCTCATTATGTTCCCACCAACATCAGCATCATCTGGGAAATTGGCAGATGATACAAATGTCAGGATCCATACCAGTCCTTCTGAATCAGAAACTGTGGTCTGGGTCAAAGAATTTGGGTTTTTATAAGCTCCTCAGTTAATTCTGATGCACAGTGCAATTGAGAATCACTCTCTGGTAAAATACTTTGGACATGTTAATTCCCCCAAAACGTAAAGAAGCTTGATGCAAAACATGCAATATCACATAAAGTAGCATGAAACAAATGCAATAGAAATGCCCCTCCATAAAGTCCTAGCTCCTGACATTTCAGATATATCTAAATCAAGAAGCTGCTCCCCAGTACACAGGGGCTCTTAGGTTTTCCTCAGAAAATTGTGTTGGGAGTAGCTTTCCTGAAGTACCTGAAGTTAACACTGTAAAGATCCATGAAATACTTCATGGACGTTACTTCTACTAAGCAGATGGCTGGGAAAAACGCTTTTGACAGAAAGGGTGAATTGTCCACTCATGAGGAGAATAGATATTTAGCTGTTGTTTTATCAGAATCCAGGCAAGGTTAATTTCTCACGTGTTTGAGGACAAGTGGTCAGCTGAAGTTGATCCTGAGCCAGCAAGTTTCAAGCACTGGTTACTCTTGCCAATGTAACTGGATGACATCCCAGGCTCAGACTGCCTAATGTTTGGGCTCTCCATTCCTTTTGTCATTAGCCCCTGAATATCTATGATGCCCATCAAATGTATGTATCACGAAATACTTTTCTGGTCAATCAAAAGCATCTTAATGATCCATTGAGGTCAAGGCATTTTAATGTACTGAGTCAGTAAAGGCAATAACAACAATGAAACAACAGCAACATATTTCCCCTTCTTGGATTACTAGAAGTATTTAATCTTCACATAACACATTTGGCTTTTCAGCATGGACTCATTCTGCCCTGGAGAAAGTCACTTTCATTCAAAAATAAGGAAAATCACTCTTTTGAATAAAGCAAAGGAAAATAAGGAGTTCTGTATCAAAAGAGAATAGCTGTTCTTATTACATTACAGCATGAAGAAAAACATATATTGTTATCAATATAGTCATGTAAAGGATAGATAGAAGAAGAAAGAAAATGCAAATGGTAGATAAATATTCAGTCAGTTTTACAGTATTCCACTCTTGATGCATATGTGCCCCGAACTTGGCTATCATGAAACAAAATACAAAGGAAAAATTGGGTTGCTTAAATCACATTTTCTGAGGGCCCATTATGTACCACACTATGAAGTCTAAATCTTCACATGCATTTGCTTATGCATTTTATGTATTTCTCATAATAATTCTATTAAGTAAATATTATTATCACTGTATATGAAGGCAAAGCAAGGTTCAGAAAAGTTAAGTACAAAGTAAACAGTTTTAGCATATGTTAGAACCAGATTTTTTGTTCCTGTTTTCTTTTTATTTATTTATTTATTTATTTATTTAATCAAGATGCCCTGACTGCTAAGACCATACTATTTCTCTAAACCAGAAGTAAGCAAGCTTCCTGTAGAGCACTTGATAGTAAATATTCAGGTTCTGTAAACCATATGGTTTTGTGTTAACTACTCAATTTTCTCACTTCAGTGTGAAAACAGATTAAGATAATATCTAAATTTAGATAATATCTAAACAAGTCAGTATGACTGTGATCTAACAAAATATGGTTCACAAAATGGTCTATAACCTATATTTGACTCATGTAACAGTTTCTGAGCTTTGCTTCGAACGATAATATATCATGCTTGCCACCCCATCTAGACTTCTGTCAGCAAGCTATTGCACTCATTTCCCAGTTCTTAACTGATCACAGCATCAACCTTTTCCAGAATATTGTCCACAACTGTTGAAACAAAGTTTTAAATTCAAGAAGCAAGTAGGAGTACCAAAGAGAGCAACCTCACTTAAGCATGTCTTTATGCTAAAAAGCAAGAACAGAGAGAGAATCTTAAAGGCATATCATTTTCAAGGATAATCAATAAAATTAACAGCTGACTTATCAATAGAGATAATGAAAGTAAGGAAACAATAGAACCAAATGTTTTAAGTATGAAAAGAAAATATCTGTTAAACTACAATTTTATAGGGGTGCCTGGGTGGCTCAGTCTTTTAAAGCCTCCGCTTTTGGCTCAGGTCATGGTCCTGGGGTCCTGGGATCGAGCCCCACATCGGGCTCTCTGCTCCATGGGGAGCCTGCTTCCTCCTCTCTCTCTGCTTGCCTCTCCGCCCTCTTGTAATCTCTGTCAAATAAATAAATAAAATCTTTAAAAAAAAACCTATAATTTTATAAATAGAGAAAATGATATTGAAAGGTGAAGTCAAAATAAAGATACATGCAGATAAGCATAAACTTAAGGAATCACTCAAAGGCAGATTTTCACCAAAATAAATATTGAGACAGTATTTTGTGTTTGTTTTTTTGAAAGCAAAGATGTGAACAACTCAGGAAGCAGGTCATGTAGATTTCTTTGAAGAACACTCTAGGCATAGAGTCTTAGCCAATGTGAAGGCTTTTAGGTGAATTCATGAAAGAAGGTGAGTGAACCAAAAGACATAGCTGGGTGATTAAAAAGAGAGAGGTCAAAGTAATAATTTTGCCACCAAAGGACCATGATGTTTAGTATAAGTGATAGGGAGCCAAAAGAGGGTTTTTATCAAAGAGTTTAACCAATTTAAAGAATATTTTAAAGGATTTTTCTCTTATCATTGGAATTCAGAGTAAGTTTTATCTTTCAAAATCCATCACTGATGTTGATAACTTGTGGATTATAGTTAGAACACCCCCATATCTTCACATGGAAACACACTCATACAAACACATACAGAACACACTACTTAATATTTATAACCAGTATATTTGCATGCAAATATTTATATCTAAAATTTCTGATTATTTTTATGCACATTGATCTATTTCCACTGCAGTTTTTATTAGCCTACTTCAACAAGGGAAAACTAAGCATTTTAATGTGATCTGTTAAAGACAGTTGAACCAAGGATGAGACAACAATACAATGAGTGTCATGAATGTTGTCTATTTCTATGAAGTCACATTGTCAAGCAGAAATATTGACATATTGATAACATTTTCAAGTATACTATGTAAGCTGGAAGAAATGAGGAAATGTATAATCAACTAAAATATACTTGGCTTTCAAAACCTGTGTTTTTGAGGGGTGCCTGCATGGCTCAGTGGTTAAAGCCTCTGCTTTTGGCTCAGGTCATGATCACAGGGTCTTGGGATTGAGCCCCGTGTCGGGCTCTCTGCTCACTGGGGAGCCTGCTTCCCCCCTCTCTTTCTCTCCCTGTCTCTCTGCCTATTTGTGTCTCTGTCTGTCAAATATATAAGCTCTTAAAAAAAAAATAAAACCTGTGTTTTTGAGAACTTTAATTCTTTAATCACACATAGAGAACAGAATACAACTCTGATAGACTGTACCAGTTTTTTTACAACTAACATTAAATTTAAGAAACTTTAGTAAGGACTAAATTTGCATTAAAATTGTACAAAAAAGTTTAAAAAAAGTTTAAAAAGAAAGTAAAACTGTTCTTGTGTTTCAAGGAATAATAACCATTTACCATTATTTTCAAATTCCAGAGGACTGAACTTAAATTTTTTTTTCATTTGGGTTTGCGTTTATAGATATATTGATTTATGTGATCATATATTAGAGAACAATTTATTAGATAAATGATAAATATAAAGGTACCTCTATAGCAGGGATTGGCAAACATTTTCTACAGAGTCAGTTATGGAGCTCAACCACTCAACTCTGCCTTTGTAGCACAAAGCATAAAGTATATGTAAATGAATTAGGTAGCTGTGTTTAATATAAATTTATTAAAAAAAAAACAGCAAACTGAATTTGCTGACCCTACTGTGCAGCATTAGAAATAGCCAATTACTTTATTTGACTAGAAACTGCACATTGAATAGATATCTCTGCAAAGTTTTGATATATATTTGAAAAAGTTCTAACATTGAGGTCCAATGACCTAAGCAAAACTTCTTGAAAATAAAATAAATTTGATTTTTTCTTTTGAATTTTAGTCACAATTTTATCTCAATAGTTTGTCAAAAACATCATGAATTACCTACCAAAATATTTTATATATTTGTCTAACTTTCAAAAATGAAGGGAGAGACACAAAAAATAGTCAGAAAATAAATTAATTTAATTAAATTTGTATTTAAATTAATTTCCAATAGCTGTGTATATATTAGCTCAACTAGTTTTTTAATAATGACTAGGAAGGAAGATTTAATACTATCAAAATATTCACTCAAATATTCAGTTCATATAACATATCTCTCAATACTAATTTATTCAATTATCATTAATATGTTAAGTGGTTATATATCATTGCTATTACTTTTATTTATTTATTTATTTTGAGAGAGAGAGAAAGCATGCAAGTGGGGTGGGGGGTGGGCAATGATGGAGGGACAGAGGGAGAGGTAGAGAATCCCAAGTCGCCTCCATACCCAGCGTGAAGCCAAATGCAGGGCTTGATCTCATGACCCTGAGCTGAAAGCAAGAGTAGGATACTTAACCAACTGAGCCACCCAGGTGCCCCTAATTGTTATTACTTATATACAGACATAGCTATAAATGATGTGGAGCTGCAAC